>NC_091179.1:32706815-32894315 GCF_040958095.1 Procambarus clarkii
TGTCCCCCCTCTCCCTTCTTCTTTCTAGTGTCGTAAGGCACAGTTCCCTCAGGCGCTCTTCATACCCCATCCCTCGTAGCTCTGGGACGAGTCTCGTTGCAAACCTCTGAACCTTTTCCAGTTTCATTATATGCTTCTTCAGATGGGGACTCCATGATGAGGCGGCATACTCTAAGACTGGCCTTACGTAGGCAGTGTAAAGCGCCCTAAATGCCTCCTTACTTAGGTTTCTGAATGATGTTCTAACTTTTGCCAGTGTAGAGTACGCTGCTGTCGTTATCCTATTAATATGTGCCTCAGGAGATAGATTAGGTGTTACGTCCACCCCCAGGTCTCTTTCACGCGTCGTTACAGGTAGGCTGTTCCCCTTCATTGTGTACTGTCCCTTTGGTCTCCTATCTCCTAGTCCCATTTCCATAACTTTACATTTGCTCGTGTTGAATTCTAGTAGCCATTTCTCTGACCATCTCTGCAATCTGTTCAGGTCCTCTTGGAGGATCCTGCAATCCTCATCTGTCACAACTCTTCTCATCAACTTTGCATCATCCGCAAACATCGACATGTAGGACTCTACGCCTGTAAACATGTCGTTAACATATACAAGAAATAGAATTGGTCCCAGCACCAATTGCACCACCCAGCACCACCCAGCACCAGCACGGGCTGTGTGTGTGTGTGTGTGTGTGTGTGTGTGTATGTGAGTGTGTGTGTGTTTGTGTGTGTGAGTGAGTGTGCATGTACGAGTGTGTACTCACCTATTTGTACTCACCTATTTGTGCTTGCGGTGGTTGAGCTTTGGTTCTTTGGTCCCGCCTCTCAACCGTCAATTAACTGGTGTACAGATTCCTGAGCCTACTGGGCTCTATCATATCTACCTTTGAAACTGTGTATGGAGTCAGCCTCCACCACATCCCTGCCTAATGCATTCCATCTGTTAACTACTGTGACACTGAAAAAGTTCCTTCTTACGTCCCTGTGGCTCATGTGGCTACTCAGTTTCCACCTGTATCCCCTTGTTTGCGTACCACCAGTGTTGAATAGTTTATCCTTGTCTACCTGGTCGATTCCCCTGAGGATTTTGTAGGTTATGATCATGTCTCCCCTTACTCTTCTGTTTTCCAGTGTCGTAAGGTGCATTTTCCGCAGCCTTTCCTCGTAACTCATGCCTCTTAGTTCTGGGACTAGTCTAGTGGCATACCTTTGGACTTTTCCCAGCGTGCGTGTACGTGAGGGTGTTGTCTTCAGTTTACCGCGAGGGGAGGGAGGCGGAGTTGGAGGGAGAGTTGGAGATTTAGTGGCTCCTGACTCCTTGTGGTGGGGGTGGGAGGATAGTTGGAGGGAAAGGGAGGGTGAGAGAAGAGGACGTGAGGAAGGGAGATGGGAGAGAGGGAGAGGGGGTGCTGTGCTATAGGGTGGGTGGCGAGGGTGTGAGGGGCGGTTTAGAGTGGGAGGGATATGGGAGGGATATGGGAAGGGTGTGTGTACTGTTATATGTGCTACTTTGATGGGGGGTGGGAGTAGGTGGGGGGGGAGCTGTCCGGTGTAAGGCGGAGTGTTTTATTTCACAATTAGGTGCCAAAAACTAGTTCCCACGTGAGCCGTATATTATCTCTTGAGGTTCGTTTCCGTTTGTTAACTTATATCGAAGACTAACTATTGTGTTGCAATAACACTGTGCACCGTATGATTGACTGACTTATTGAGAGGCTTTACCATCAATCCAAGCATCCCACAGCACAAACAGGTGTTAGGAGTATTGTTGACGTCTTCTCCCGTAGGCCTGCGGGTGTCCACGCCGCTGCCAGGCGTAGATCACTCTAACTTGTCGCTATATATCACCAGTAATGACCTTCTTGTTCCCCTTATCACCGATATAGCTCTAATGCTACTCGTTTGGACCTCTTCTTCTTCTGTGTGTGTGTGTGTGTGTGTGTGTGTGTGTGTGTGTGTGTGTGTGTGTGTGTGTGTGTGTGTGTGTGTGTGTGTGTGTGTGTGTGTATACTCACCTAATTGTACTCACCTAATTGTGCTTGTAGGGACTGAGCTCTGGCTCTTTGGTCCCGCCTTCCAACCGTCAACCGTGTGTGTGTGTGTGTATGTGAGTGTATTCACCAAGTTGTGCTTGCCGGGGATGAGCTCTGCTCTTTCGACCCACCAGTCAACTGTCAATCAATCAACTTTTTCTAACTACTAACTATTTTCTATTACACACACACACACACACACACACACACACACACACACACACACACACACACACACACACACACACACACACACACACACACACGTACACACACACACACACACACACACACACACACACACACACACACACACACACACACACACACACACACACACACACACACACACACACACTCACACGAGTCAGTGTGAGGGGTGAGGTCTCAGATTGGCGAGACGTTACGAGGAGAGTCCCGCAGGGGTCAGTCCTTGGACTTATACTGTTTCTGATATATGTAAATGATCTCCCAGAGGGTATAGATTCGTTCCTCTCAATGTTTGCTGATGATGCCAAAATTATGAGGAGGATTGAAACTGAGGACGATAGTAGAAGGCTACAAGATGACCTAGACAGACTGAGTGAATGGTCCAACAAATGGCTGTTGAAGTTCAACCCGAGTAAATGCAAAGTAATGAAACTAGGCAGTGGAAACAGGAGGCCAGATACAAGATACAGAATAGGAGATGAAGTACTTAATAATGAAACTGACAGAGAGAAAGATCTAGGAGTTGATATCACACCAAACCTGTCTCCTGATGCCCACATAAAAAGAATAACGTCTGCGGCATATGCGAGGCTGGCTAACATCAGAACAGCGTTCAGGAACCTGTGTAAGGAATCATTCAGAATCTTGTATACCACACATGTAACACCAATCCTGGAGTATGCAGCCCCAGCATGGAGCCCGTACCTTGTCAAGCACAAGACGAAGCTGGAAAAAGTCCAAAGGTATGCCACTAGACTAGTCCCAGAACTAAGAGGCATGAGTTACGAGGAAAGGCTGCGGGAAATGTACCTTACGACACTGGAAGACAGAAGAGTAAGGGGAGACATGATCACAACCTACAAAATCCTCAGAGGAATCGACCGGGTAAACAAGGATAAACTATTCAACACTGGTGGGACGCGAACAAGGGGACACAGGTGGAAACTGAGTACCGACATGAGCCACAGAGACGTTAGAAGGAACTTTTTCAGTGTTACAGTAGTTAATGGATGGAATGCATTAGGCAGTGATGTGGTGGAGGCTGACTCCGTACTCAGTTTCAAATGTAGATATGATAGAGCCCAGTAGGCTAAGGAATCTGTAAAACAGTTGATTGACAGATGAGAGGCGGGACCAAAGAGCCAAAGCTCAACCCCCGCAAGCACAAACAGGTGAGTACAAATAGGTGAGTAAACTCACAAACACACACAGAATTACAAATAAAAATGGAATTACAAATAAAACAAGTGAACTCGGAGAATGGGCACTAGAAGAAAACCCAGACATAATAGCACTCACAGAAACAAAGCTAACAAACACCATAACAAACGCAGTGTTTCCACAGGGTTACTATGTACTGAGGAAAGAGAAAGAAGGGAGCGGAGGAGGTGGTGTAGATTGGCTACTAAGAGAAGGTTGGAGTTTCGAAGAGATGGTAATTCAGAACTGTGAAGGTTTCAGTGACTACATATCAGGCACCATAGCAACTGGAGGACAGAAAATTATAGTAGTAGTCATATATAACCCCCCACCGAATATCAGAAGACCCAGACAGGAATATGATAGAAACAACTTGGCCACCATCAATATAATAGAGAGAGCAGCTTCTGTGGCTAGCAGGAACGGATCCAGGCTACTAATCATGGAAGATTTCAACCATGGAAAGATAGATTGGGGGAACAGAGACCCGCATGGAGGCCCAGACACATGGAGAGCTAGGCTGCTGGTTGTGGCAACAAGAAACTTTCTAAGTCAACATGTCACGGGACCGACAAGAACGAGAGGAGGGGACGAACAAGCCTTGCTTGATCTGATATTTACCCTAAATGAGTCGGATATAAGGGAAGTTAAGTTGGAAGCCCCCTTGGGAATGAGTGATCATAGTGCATTGAGCTTTGAGTACCTGGTTGAGCTAGGAATTATCACTCCCAAAAAAGAACTGGGAACCAAAGGGCTGGCGTACCGAAAGGGAAACTATAAGAAGATGAATAAATTCCTATGGGATATACATTGGGACGCAGAACTCGGAACCAAGTCCGTACAAGACATGATGGACTATGTCACCCAAAAATGTCAGGAGGCTGTAAGCAGGTTTGTCCCAGCCTGCAAGGAAAAAACAGAGAAGCAAAGGAAGAATCCGTGGTTTAATAGGGAATGTATGAAAGCAAAGGAGCTGAACAAAAGGGCATGGAGGAACTTCCGTAATAACAGAACACCAGAAAGTAGAGAGAGATACCAGAGAACCAGGAACGAGTATGTTAGTGTGAGAAGAGCAGCTGAGAAAAGGTATGAAAATGATATAGCTAATAAAGCTAAGACCGAACCAAAGCTACTACACAGTCACATTTGGAGGAAGACAACAGTGAAGTAACAGGTGATGAAACTTAAGGTGGGCGAGGACAGGTACACAGAGAATGACAAAGAGGTGTGTGAAGAACTCAACAAAAGGTTCCAGGAGGTCATTACAATAGAACAGGGAGAAGTCACGGCGCTAGGAGAGGTGGCAGCAAACCAGGTGACCTTGGAAAGGTTCGAAATTACAAGAGATGAGGTCAAGAAGCACCTATTGGAGCTGCATGTGAGAAAAGCTGTTGGGCCGGATGGAATCTCGCCATGGGTATTGAAAGAGTGTGCTGGAGCACTTTGCTTACCACTCTCCATAGTGTATAGTAGGTCACTGGAAACGAGAGACCTACCAGAGGTATGGAAGACTGCTAATGTAGTACCAATATATAAAAAGGGTGACAGACAAGAGGCACTGAACTACAGGCCAGTGCCCTTAACTTGTATACCATGCAAGGTGATAGAGAAGATAGTGAGAAAAAACCTAGTAACACATCTGGAGAGAAGAGACTTCGTGACAACCCATCAACATGGGTTCAGGGAGGGTAAATCTTACCTTACAGGCTTGATAGAATTCTACGATCAGGTGACAAAGATTAAGCAAGAAAGAGAAGGATGGGCGGACTGCATTTTTTTGGACTGTCGGAAAGCCTTTGACACAGTACCCCATAAAAGGTTGATGCATAAGCTGGAGAAACAGGCAGGTGTAACTGGTACGGCGCTCCAGTGGATAAGGGAGTACCTAAGCTATAGGAAGCAGAGAGTTATAGTGAGGGGTGAGACCTCAGAATAGCGTGAAGTCACCAGTGGAGTCCCACAGGGCTCTGTGCTTGGACCTATCCTGTTTCTAATATACGTAAATGATCTCCCAGAGGGTATAGACTCATTCCTCTCAATGTTTGCTGACGACGCCAAAATTATGAGAAGGATTAAGACAGAGGAGGACAGCTTGAGGCTTCAAGAAGACCTGGACAAGCTGCAGGAATGGTCGAACAAATGGCTGTTAGAGTTTAACCCAAGCAAATGTAATGTAATGAAGATAGGGGTAGGAAGCAGGAGACCAGATACAAGGTATCATTTGGGAGATGAAATACTTCAAGAGTCAGAGAGAGAGAAAGACGTGGGGCATATCACGCCAGACCTGTCCCCTGAAGCTCATATCAAGAGGATAACATCAGCAGCATATGCCAGGTTGGCTAACATAAGAACGGCCTTTAGAAACTTGTGTAAGGAATCTTTCAGAACATTATATACCACATATGTCAGACCAATCCTAGAGTATGCGGCTCCAGCATACTCTAGCATACATCTGTCCATATCTAGTCAAGCATAAGACTAAACTGGAAAAGGTTCAAAGGTTTGCCACCTGACTAGTACCCGAACTGTGGTGTATAAGCTACGAGGAGAGACTACGGGAATTAACCCTCACGTCACTGGGAGACAGAAGAGTTAGAGAGGACATGATCACCACATACAAGATTCTCAGAGGAATTGATAGGGTAGATAAAGACAGACTATTTGCCACAAGGGGCACAAACACTAGGGGGCATAAGCACGAGGGCAAGCATTTGGGTACTCAACAGGTGGAAATTGAGTGCCCAAATGAGCTATAGAGACGTTAGAAAGAACTTTTTCAGTGTCAGAGTTGTAGACAAATAGAATGCATTAGGTTGTGATGTCGTGAAGGCTGACTCCATACACAGCTTCAAGTGTAGATATGATAGAGCCCAGTAGGCTAAGGAACCTGTACATTAGTTGATTGACAGTTGAGAGGCAGGACCAAAGAGCCAGAGTTCAACCCCCGCAAGCACAATTAGGTAAGTACAATTAGGCAATTAGGTAAGTACACACACACACACACACACACACACACACACACACACACACACACACACACACACACACACACACACACACACACACACACACACACACACACACACAAATTGTTGCATAGCCACATTAGGAGAAAAACAACAGTAAAGGAACTGGTTATGAGATTAAGGATAGGGGCGGAAGGATTCACTACAAATGACAAGGAAGTGTGTGAGGAATTGAATAAGAAATTCCAGGAGGTCTTCACCTTAGAGCAAGGAGAAATTCCAGAGGTAAGTGAGGGAATAGCTAAGCAGGAACCACTGGAAGAGTTTGAGATTACCAGTGGGGAAGTAAGGAAGTGTTTACTAGAGTTGGACGTGACGAAGGCTATAGGCCCAGATGGAATCTCCCCTTGGGTTCTAAAGGAAGGAGCAAGAGAACTGAGCCTACCACTCTCCATAGTGTATAACAAATCACTGGCAACAGGGGAACTGCCAGATATTTGGAAAGCAGCTAACGTAGTCCCGATATACATGAAAGGGGATAGACAGGAGGCACTGAACTACAGGCCAGTGTCCCTAACCTGCATACCATGCAAGCTGATTGAGAAGATTGTGCGAAAAAAAACTAGTGGAGCATCTGGAGCGAAGGAACTTTGTAACACAGCATCAACATGGGTTCAGGGATGGCAGGTCCTGCCTCACAGGGTTACTTGAATTCTACGACCAGGCAACAAAAATAAGGCAAGAAAGAGAAGGGTGGGCAGACTGCATATTTTTGGATTGTCAGAAAGCCTTTGATACAGTGCCACACAAGAGGCTAGTGCGAAAGTTGGAGATGCAGGCTGGAGTGAGAGGGAAGGTACTCCGGTGGATAGAGGAGTACCTAAGCAACAGAAGACAACGAGTCTGTGTGAGGGGTGAGGTCTCAGATTGGCGAGACGTCACAAGTGGAGTCCCGCAGGGGTCAGTCCTTGGACCTATACTGTTTCTGGTATATGTATAGGATCTCCCAGAGGGTATAGATTCGTTCCTCTCAATGTTTGCCGACGATGCAAAAATTATGAGGAGGATTGAAACAGAGGATGATAGTAGGAGGCTACAAGATGACCTGGATAGACTGAGTGAATGGTCCAACAAATGGCTGTTGAAGTTCAACCCGAGTAAATGCAAAGTAATGAAACTAGGCAGTGGAAACAGGAGGCCAGGCACAGGATACAGAATAGGAGATGAAGTACTTAATGAAACAGACAGAGAGAAAGATCTAGGAGTTGATATCACACCAAACCTGTCTCCTGAAGCCCACATTAAGAGAATAACGTCTGCGGCATATGCGAGGCTGGCTAACATCAGAACGGCGTTCAGGAACCTGTGTAAGGAATCATTCAGAATCTTGTACACCACATATGTAAGACCAATCCTGGAGTATGCGGCCCCAGCATGGAGCCCGTACCTTGTCAAGCACAAGACGAAGCTGGAAAAAGTCCAAAGGTATGCTACTAGACTAGTCCCAGAACTAAGAGGCATGAGTTATGAGGAAAGGCTGCGGGAAATGCACCTTACGACACTGGAAGACAGAAGAGTAAGGGGGGACATGATCACAACCTACAAAATCCTCAGGGGAATCGACCGGGTAAACAAGGATGAACTATTCAACACTAGTGGGACGCGAACAAGGGGACACAGGTGGAAGCTGAGTACCCAAATGAGCCACAGAGACGTTAGAAAGAACTTTTTCAGTGTCAGAGTAGTTAGTAAATGGAATGCACTAGGAAGTGAGGTGGTGGAGGCTGACTCCATACACAGTTTCAAATGTAGATATGATAGAGCCCAGTAGGCTCAGGAATCTGTACACCAGTTGATTTTCGGTTGATAGGCGGGACCAAAGAGCCAGAGCTCAACCCCCGCAAGCACAATTAGGTGAGTACAATTAGGTGAGTACACACACACAGAAGACCCAGACAGGAATATGATAGAAACAATATGGCCACCATTAACATAATGGAGAGAGCAGCTTCTGTTGTTAGCAGGAATGGATCTGGACTACTAATCATAGGAGACTTCAACCATGGGAAGATAGATTGGGAGAACAGAGACCCGCATGGAGGACCAGAAACATGGAGAGCTAAGCTGCTGGACGTGGCAACAAGAAACTTTCTAAGCCAGTACATCAAGGAGCCAACAAGAATGAGAGGAGGGGATGAACCAGCAATGCTTGATCTGATATTTACCCTAAATGAGTCAGATATAAGGGAAGTCAAGATGGAAGCGCCCTTGGGAATGAGTGATCACAGTGTATTGAACTTTGAGTACCTGGTAGAGCTAGGAATAATCCCCCCCAAAAAAGAACTAGGAAACAAAAGGCTGGCATACCGAAAGGGAAATTATGAGATGAGAAGCTTCCTAAGGGAAAGACCTTGGGACACAGACCTCAGAGCTAAGTCTGTACAAGATATGATGGACTATGTCACCCAAAAGTGTCAGGAGGCAGTAAGCAGATACATCCCGGCCCAAAAGGAAAAAATCCGAGTAGCAAAAGAAGAATCCATGGTATAATAGGGCATGTATGGAAGCAAAGGTACTGAACAAAAGGGCATGGAGGGGCTTCCGGAATAACAGAACACCAGAAAGCAGAGAGAGATACCAGAGAACCAGGAATGAGTATGTCAGGGTGAGAAGAGAAGCAGAGAAAAGTTATGAAAATGATATAGCAAACAAAGCCCAGACCGGACCAAAGCTACTCTACAGTCACATCAGAAGGAAAACAACAGTGAAAGAACAGGTAGTGAAACTTAGAACAGGCGAGGACAGGTATACAAAGAATGACAAAGAGGTGTGTGATGAACTCAACAAGAGTTTCCAAGAGGTCTTCACAACAGAACAAGGTGAGGTCACTGTGCTAGGAGAAAGGGAAGTAAACCAGGCGGCCTTGGAAGAGTTTGAAATTACGAGAGAGGAGGTCAAGAGACACCTGCTGGACCTGGATGTTAGAAAAGCTGTTGGTCCAGACGGGATCTCGCCATGGGTACTGAAAGAGTGTGCTGAGGCATTTTGCTTGCCAATCTCCATAGTGTATAATAGGTCACTGGAGACGGGAGACCTTCCAGAAATATGGAAGACGGCGAATGTGGTCTCAATATACAAAAAGGGCGACAGGCAAGAGGCACTGAACTACAGGTCAGTGTCCTTAACTTGTATACCATGCAAGGTGATGGAGAAGATCGTGAGAAAAAACCTGGTAGCACATCTGGAGAGAAGGGACTTCGTGACAAATCGACAACATGGGTTCAGGGAGGGTAAATCTTGCCTGACTGGCGTAATAGAATTCTATGACCAGGTAACACAGATTAAGCAAGAAAGAGAGGGCTGGGCGGACTGCATATTCTTGGATTGTCGGAAAGCCTTTGACACAGTACCGCATAAGAGGCTGGTACATAAGCTGGAGAGACAGGCAGGTGTAGCTGGTAAGGTGCTCCAGTGGATAAGGGAGTACCTAAGCAATAGGAAGCAGAGAGTTACGGTGAGGGGTGAGACCTCAGATTGGCGTGAAGTCACCAATGGAGTCCCACAGGGCTCTGTACTCGGTCCTATCTTGTTTCTGATATATGTAAATGATCTCCCAGAAGGTATAGATTCATTTCTCTCAATGTTTGCGGACGATGCCAAAATTATGAGAAGGATTAAGACAGAAGAGGACTGTTTGAGGCTTCAAGAAGACCTAGACAAACTGCAAGAATGGTCAAACAAGTGATTGTTAGAGTTTAACCCAACCAAATGTAATATAATGAAGATAGGTGCAGGGAGCAGGAGGCCAAATACAAGGTATTATCTGGGAGAGGGAATTCTTCAGGAGTCAGAGAAAGAAAAAGACTTGGGAGTTGATATCACGCCAGACCTGTCTCCTGCAGCACATATCAAGAGGATAACATCAGCGGCATATGCCAGGCTGGCCAACATACGAACGGCATTCAGAAATTTGTGTAAAGAATCATTCAGAACTTTGTATACCACATATTTCAGGCCAATCCTGGAGTATGGAGCCCCAGCATGGAGTCCATATCTAGTCAAGGACAAGACTAAACTGGAAAAGGTTCAAAGATTTGCCACCAGACTAGTACCCGAGCTGAGAGGTATGACCTA
Organism: Procambarus clarkii; assembly: GCF_040958095.1. Taxonomy (NCBI): domain Eukaryota; kingdom Metazoa; phylum Arthropoda; class Malacostraca; order Decapoda; family Cambaridae; genus Procambarus; species Procambarus clarkii. The sequence continues at coordinate 32,717,350 of NC_091179.1, forward strand.
CGAGGAGAGACTACGGGAATTAAACCTCACTTCGCTGGAAGACAGAAGAGTTAGGGGGACATGATCACCACATTCAAGATTCTTAAGGGAATTGATAGGGTAGATAAAGACAGGCTATTTAACACAAGGGGCACACGCACAAGGGGACACAGGTGGAAACTGAGCGCCCAAATGAGCCACAGCGATATTAGATAGAACTTTTTTAGTGTCAGAGTGGTTGACAAATGGAATGCATTAGGAAGTGATGTGGTAGAGGCTGACTCCATACACAGTTTCAAGTGTAGATATGATAGAGCCCAATAGGCTCAGGAATCTGTACACCTGTTGATTGACGGTTGAGAAGCGGGACCAAAGAGCCAGAGCTCTACCCCCGCAAACACAACTAGGTGAGTACACACACACACACACACACACACACACAAACACACGCACACAGACACACACACACACACACACAGGGGGCCTCGTAGCCTGGTGGATAGCGCGCAGGATTCGTAATTCTGTGGCGCGGGTTCGATTCCCTCACGAGGCAGAAACAAATGGGCAATGTTTCTTTCACCCTGAATGCCCCTGTTACCTAGTAGTAAATAGGTACCTGGGAGTTAGTCAGCTGTCACGGGCTGCTTCCTGGGGTGTGTGTGTGTGTGGTGTGGGAAAAAAAAAAAAAAAAAAAAAGTAGTTAGTAAACAGTTGATTGACAGTTGAGAGGCGGGCCGAAAGAGCAAAGCTCAACCCCCGTAAAAACACAACTAGTAAACACACACACACACACACACACACACACACACACACACACACACACACACACACACAGTCGGACTGGCGAACAGTAACAAGTGGAGTACCTCAAGGATCGGTGCTGGGACCAATCCTCTTTCTAATTTACGTAAATGACATGTTTACAGAAGTGGAATCATACATGTCAATGTTTGCGGATGACGCAAAATTAATGAGAAGAGTTGTGACAGATGAGGATTGTAGGATCCTCCAAGAGGACTTAAACAGGTTGCAGAGATGGTCAGGGAAATGGCTACTGGAGTTTAACACCAGTTAATGTAAAGTTATGAAAATGGGATCAGGTGACAGGAGACCAAAGGGACAGTACACAATGAAGGGGAACAGCCTACCTGTAACGATTCGAGAAAGAGACCTGGGAGTGGATGTGACACCCAATCTAACTCCTGAGGCACATATAAATAGGATAACGACAGCAGCGTACTCTACACTGGCGAAAATTAGAACTTCATTCAGAAACCTAAATGAGGAGGCTTTTAGGGCCCTTTACACTGCCTACGTGAGACCCGTCTTAGAGTATGCCGCGCCATCATGGAGCCCCCACCTGAAGAAACACATAAAGAAACTGGAGAAGGTTCAGAGGTTTGCGACGAGGCTTGTCCCAGAGTTACGAGGGATGGGATATGAAGAGCGTCTGAAGGAACTGAACCTTACGACACTAGAGAAAAGAAGGGAGAGAGGAAATATGATAGGGACATATAAAATTCTCAGGGGAATTGACAAAGTGGAAATAGATGAAATGTTCACACGTAATAATAACGGAACGAGGAAACATGGGTGGAAACTGGAAACTCAGATGAGTCACAGAGATGTTAGGAAGTTTTCTTTTAGCGTGAGAGTAGTGGAAAAATGGAATGCACTTGGGGAACAGGTTGTGGAAGCAAATACTATTCATACTTTTAAAACTAGATATGATAGGGAAATGGGACAGGAGTCATTGCTGTAAACAACCGATAGCTGGAAAGGCGGGGTCCAAGAGTCAATGCTCGATCCTGCAAGCACAAATAGGTGAGTACAAATAGGTGAGTACACACACACACACAGGAAGCAGCCCGTAACAGCTATCTAAATCCCAGGCACTTATTTACTGCTAGGTAAGAGGGATATCAGGGTGAAAGAGAATCTGCCCATTTGTTTCTGTCTAGTCCGAGAATCTAACTCGGGCCACAGGATTACAAATACCGCGCGCTGTCCACTCAGCTATCAGACCCCTGGTAGCTAAATATTGTGTGTGTGTGTTATGTGTGTGTGTGTATGGGTGTTATGTATGGGTGTCTGTGTTATGTGTGGGTGTTGGTGTCTATTATGTATGGGTGTGTTTGAGTTTGTGTGTGTGTGTGTATGGGTGTGTATGCGTGTGTTATGTGTGGGTGTAAGTGGGTGTTATGTGTGGGTGTGTGTGTGCTATGTGTTGGTGTTTGCGTGTTATGTGTGTGTGTGTGTTATGCGTGGGTGTGTGTGTGCGTTTTGTGTGGGTGTTTGTGTGTTATGTGTGGGTGTTTGTGTGCTATGTGTTGGTGTTTGCGTGTTATGTGTGTGTGTGTTATGCGTGGGTGTGTGTGTGCGTTTTGTGTGGGGTGTTTGTGTGTTATGTGTGGGTGTGTGTGTGCTATGTGTTGGTGTTTGCGTGTTATGTGTGTGTGTGTGTGTTATGCGAGGGTGTGTGTGCGTTTTGTGTGGGTGTTTGTGTGTTTTATATGTATTTGAATATTAGCAAGGTGAGCTTTTTGTGTATTATCTGTAAGTGTTTGAATATTATTAACTAAGGTGCAGGTAAGAGTTTTGTATCGTTGTTGGTTTGTGTATATATGGCCTAATGTATGGGTATTTTTGTATGATTTGAGTATGTATTCACCTAGAAGTACTTTCATGATCAAAGCATCAGCTCCTAAGCCCCGACTTTCGAATAAGTTCAAGTTCCAGTATGTTTATTCAGATAAGAAAGAAATACATCTCAAAGGGATAGAGTAGCTTAGGCTATTTCTACCCCCTCCCCCCCCCCCTAGCCTTTCGAGCATTTGTGGTGGGGGCGTTACCTCTGGAAAATTAAGTTGTTCAATGTCAGCCATTATTTTTTGACTAGTTGTATATGAAAAGGGCTTCAATTGTTCCAAGTTTCAGTAGTGTAGCCTAAATAATAAGGAGATTTTTTATTTTTATTTTTTTTCAACGTATTTTACACATTTTCAAGTGTATATTTACAACCATACCTTTCAGTTATAATCATTCTATGACACTTTTCCAACACATTAGCATATAATAGAGGATCTATAGGAAGGGATTTTCCAGAACGTCTTTAGTTTTCCTAATACAAATATTCTAATTTCCCCCCAAAATTATGCAAATATATCATGTTTATTGCTATTTATAAAATCAATAAATGAACTCATGAAAAAACGCTTCCTTAAGATTTTAGAGACATAAGCGTTACATATAAGGTGTAAGTTTCATGTAAATTGAATAACAAATGAAAAAATATTTATTTTCAAGTAACATAAACGTTCAAGTAAGTAAAAAATAAAGTCTAAGGTGTTGTCACCTGTTGCTGAGGTTGACATCAACCAATTTCCTCCAAAATTGGCACCCTTACAGATAAGCTTACGTGAAGTCAGGTGTATAAGTTTCATGCAAATCGCCCTATAAACAAAAGAGAGAGATAAAATTTAAAAAAACAAAAAACAAAATTTGCCTTTTTTTAACAAATTTTTTTAATAAAACTAATTAAAATTTGTTTTTAATATATGCTATTGTGATAGCTGAGAGTCATAGACATGATTTTAGTTGACATTTTTGTTTGATAATCGTTTTTGACCACCTTGGAAAATTTGTGACACTTAATTCAATATTTTTTCTCCATTCCTTTTTATGCTACAATGCTGAGACTTGGACCAGATGAAACCCTTTTCATATGCAACTTGTCAAAAAAGTTTGATTGAAATCGAACGAGTTTTCATTTATTGCATATTTTAGGCAAATTTGGAAGTTACGCCCCCTTAATTAATGCAATGAATCTATTATCTCGTTTTATTTATCTTCAATGACTTTTTTTTTAAATAACTTGTCCCATGAATTTACAGCTTTTATAATGAAGTTCAGTCTAATATCTCTAAGCTTCATTCATGTTTCTTGCCTCCACATATGTCCCGTTGTTCAGATGTTCTCATTTTCTGCTTATTTCTTAGTTTATTTTGTTAATACAAGATAATATAATTTATTGTCTATCTAAAAGATACACAGACTATCTATTGAAAGAAAATAACTCTCCGTCTTTCAATATGTATCAAGTTCTGGTTTTCTTCTTTGTATTATGTGTAGTTAGCTTGAGCTCCATTTCCCATCTAATGTATATAATCTAGTTTATTTCACATCTAGTATACCTATATATGTAAGAAGGAATATATGTCTATGTTAGTTAGTACAAAATCTGCCAGACGCAAAGGGCCAGCTTCACAAAACTTTGCATGGTAAACGGTATGAGTTATGGGCAATACATAGAATGGTCATGGTGGAGCTCCATGTCCTCCATTAGCAAGATATTTTTTTTTTTAATTTCCAAGATCGCAATATGTAATTACAATTCCAACTTCACCGAGAATCATCTAGCTTATTAGATAAGATGAGAGGTGATAAAGCTAGTTCCAGGAAGATGGAAGAGAGGAGGAGGAGACTGGGAAAGGTGGAAAGTGGAGAGGAGGGATAGACGCTGGCCCAGCCAAGTACCCCTTAAGATATATATACACTCTAAGTATATATCTAACACATTAAAAACTATTTAATATAATTTTGTTATTTGGTCAGTATTTAGTGAACATGGGTACAAGGATGAAGGGGCAGTGGTGAAGAGTAGAGAACGTGTTGAATGGTATGGAAGGGCGTTAATGACAGAGAAGTGATAAATGGTAGGAAAGATGGCGAAGGGAAAGAAAGGTGGCGAGTGGTATGGTGGGCTGTGTATGGTAGGGAAGATGGTGAAGGTTAGGGAAGATGGTGAAGGTTAGGGAAGATGGTGAAGGTTAGGGAAGATGGGGAAAGATAAGCCACGTAGTGAGGGGTAGAGATTTAGATAGAGAGAAGAGAGAGTTCAAGAGACCCGAGTGCAGCCGGATACTCCTTCCTCTCTCTCTGTCGAGAATAGGAAGCCAGACGCGTAGGCCTATCCTCATCCAACTTACCAACATAAACCATAGAATTTTATGGGAGTGTTAGGGCCAGATGCGGTCATCAAGAGTCCTATGCTTTAAAAATAATCTTTAGCAATCGCCCCAATGTCCACTTAGTACAACATCTAAACTATTGGGACCGACTAAAAGGCTTAAATCTGTATTCTCTTGAGCGCAGGCAGGAGAGGTACATAATAACTTACACGTGGAAAGTAGTAGAGGGGCTGGTCCCAAATCTGCACACAGAAATAATACCACGTGAGACCAGAAGGCATGGCAGGATGTGCAGAATAACCCTATTGAAGAGCAGAGGTGCAATAGGTACTCTGAGAGAGAACTCTATCAACATCAGAGGCCCGAGACTGTTCAACACACTTCCACTACATATAAGGGACATAACTGGCCGACCCCCTCACAGTGTTCAAGATAGAACTTGATAAACACCTCCAAAGGATACCTGATCAACCAGGCGTCAGGCTAAGAACAGGTGTGTCCAACAGCCTAGTTTACGAGTCCAACAATTAACAGGCCTGGTCGAGGACCGGGCTGAGGGGACGCAAAGACCCGAAACCTTCTCAAGGCAACCTCAAGGTTGCCTCCCTGCAATTGTCATGGTCTGAGATGAAATTACGAGTGTATGTTCCGTAGAGTTTTGATTACTTTCACCTATTAGCGCAGTGTCAGGTTAAACAACTGGCTGACCTCCACACAAGCAGAACTAGCAGCATTACACCTAGCTACCAGTACATTAAAAAAACATTGGGGGAGGAATAATATTTTGTGATTCAAAGTCTGCTCTTCAAGCAATCGAAAACTTGTCCTGGAAGATCGACAGCAAGAACCTCAAACTACCGATTATAAATGATCTAATTGCTGCACAGAGTAAAGGGTCTCGAATATCTTTTATATGGATCCCTTCACACGTAAATATAACCCTTCATAATGAGACAGACATTGCGTCCAAATTAGCGTGCAACAAAGATGAAGTTGAATTAGATCTAGTATCCCCATCTCTACTGTCAAAACTGTATTGGTTCAAACATTCAGGTCAGATAGGAAAGAAATTTCTGACGCCCAACGACCTGAAAGTACTAGTATAAAAAGCTATGATTTGTTCTGGTCTGAAACCTATATCTACGGGCAGCACAAAACGTCCACGAGACTGTGCGACACAGTGGTTGCCAGGATCAGGTTGGGTTACCGTTACCTGTGGCAGGTGGCTGCAGGTGACGGATCTCCCAATCCTGAGCACTCCAGTTGCAAACTCTGTGAGCAGGAACTACGGCACGATCTCCCGCACTACATCACTTAATGCCCAGTTATTAGACCTTTCAGACCAGTTGGCATGAGGTACCTGGAGCTTTGCAATTACTTTATTCACTCTCATATTCTTAAAGATATCCTCACAGTGTACCCAAAATTTGCCAGTGCAGGCTACTAAACATATGGCCCTGTATGACTAACCATCCTGCGAGATGGGGACTTTTATTACCACTGCTGCCTTATTCACTCTTGTGTTGATGACATCCTCAAAATGCATCCGGAGTCTGTCAGTGCAGACTGCCTATCACATGCCTCTGTATGACTAACCCTCCTGTGTGATGGGGATTTTTTAGCATCACCTAGTTAGCTTTTTAGACACTCTGTACTCCACTTCATATAGTCTAGGGTAGCTGCACTAATGGAGATGTACCTCATGTATTAATAAAAAAAAATTTAGCCAAGTGTTTTCATAGTTTACTATAAAATGATAGGCGGAAATTGACTCGGGTTTCATCATTAGAGAGAGAGAGAGAGAGAGAATGAGAGAGATCTTGAGGTTATCTTGACTAACGTATGAGTCCTGACGTATGAGTCACAGCCTGGTTGATCAGGTATCCTTTGGAGATGTTTGAGAGAGAGAAAGAAACAGACAGACAGACAGACAGACAGCCAGAGAGGGAGAGATATGAAGGTAACTTTTTCTGTTTCATTTCGTTAGTGTTGATTGTGTAACACTGGGTGTGGGGTGGGACTTACCTTCAGCCTTGTCACCTCCTCTGGCGATCACAGCTCACTCTGAAGGCTATACATTGTTTCCTTCAGTTATTCAAACTTTTGTGAAATTTTCCCATATTCCGTTCATCGTCGCCTAAGTAAGTGTTCCATGTCCTTCTCTTTCCTCTGTGTGCTGTTGTTCTTCCGCTGTTCTACCCTAGTGGGTTAGAAATAAAAAAACACAGTAAATGGGAGAGAGAGAAAGGGGGGGCCGAAAAGCTTAAAGGGAGAGGGAGCGGAAGAAGAAAGAGATTAATTGATGATAGAGATAAAGGGGGGAATATTAATATGTGTGTGTGGGGGGGGGGAGGGGTTATTGACCATCAACATCTTCATTATTCCTGGTGATTCAGTAAATCACTTCTGAGGTTGTGCCTGCCAGTGTGGAAACAATTGTTTATTATTTAAATATATTGCTGAAAACTTCTTTAATCTGATATTATATATATATATATTTTATTTAAGGAGTTTTTGAATATGTTTAGGCTTTATGAAAACATTGATTTTTGGCATCAAGCGAAGTCAAAGTTCAAAGCTGTGTATGATAAATTTTCCCCGGTCGCCAGACTCGGGGGAAAATAGTCTGGCTCACGAGGTCAAAAATAAAATAGTCAGACTCACGAGGACGAGTCAGATAATAGTCATAAAATAGTCAGACTCACGAGGACGAGTCAGATAATAGTCATAAAATAGTCAGACTCACGAGGACGAGTCAGATAATAGTCATAAAATAGTCAGACTCACGAGGACGAGTCAGATAATAGTCATAAAATAGTCAGACTCACGAGGACGAGTCAGATAATAGTCATAAAATAGTCAGTCTCACGAGGACGAGTCAGATAATAGTCATAAAATAGTCAGACTCACGAGGACGAGTCAGATAATAGTCATAAAATAGTCAGACTCACGAGGACGAGTCAGTTATAGTCATAAAATAGTCAGACTCACGAGGACGAGTCAGATAATAGTCATAAAATAGTCTGGCTCACGAGGACGAGTCAGATAATAGTCATAAAATAGTCAGACTCACGAGGACGAGTCAGATAATAGTCATAAAATAGTCAGACTCACGAGGACGAGTCAGGAAATAGTCATAAAATAGTCTGGCTCACGAGGACGAGTCAGATAATAGTCATAAAATAGTCAGACTCACGAGGACGAGTCAGATAATAGTCATAAAATAGTCAGACTCACGAGGACGAGTCAGATAATAATCATAAAAAAGTGAGACTCACGAGGACGAGTCAGATAATAGTCATAAAAAAGTGAGACTCACGAGGACGAGTCAGATAACAGTCATAAAATAGTCAGACTCACGAGGACGAGTCAGATAATAGTCATAAAATAGTCAGACTCACGAGGACGAGTCAGATAATAGTCATAAAATAGTCAGACTCACGAGGACGAGTCAGATAATAGTCATAAAATAGTCAGACTCACGAGGACGAGTCAGATAATAGTCATAAAATAGTCAGACTCACGAGGACGAGTCAGATAATAGTCATAAAATAGTCAGACTCACGAGGACGAGTCAGATAATAGTCATAAAATAGTCTGGCTCACGAGGACGAGTCAGAAAATAGTCATAAAATAGTCAGACTCACGAGGACGAGTCAGCTAATAGTCATAAAATAGTCAGACTCACGAGGACACGGCGACACCGGTCGCCGTGTCCTCGTTCATCATGGCGACGCTCACTAAACATAATACTCAAGTGTCACGTTATGAAAACAAAATACACGTTACTGTCATTAACTGTTGTTAGAGCGACGTTACTGTCATTAACTGTTGTTAGAGCGACGTTACTGTCATTAACTGTTGTTAGAGCGACGTTACTGTCATTAACTGTTGTTAGAGCGACGTTACTGTCATTAACTGTTGTTAGAGCGACGTTACTGTCATTAACTGTTGTTAGAGTGACGTTACTGTCATTAACTGTTGTTAGAGCGACGTTACTGTCATTAACTGTTGTTAGAGCGACGTTACTGTCATTAACTGTTGTTAGAGCGACGTTACTGTTACTAACTGTTGTTAGAGCGACGTTACTGTCATTTACTGTTGTTAGAGCGACGTTACTGTCATTAACTGTTGTTAGAGTGACGTTATTGTCATTAACTGTTGTTAGAGCGACGTTACTGTCATTAACTGTTGTTAGAGCGACGTTACTGTTACTAACTGTTGTTAGAGCGACGTTACTGTCATTAACTGTTGTTAGAGCGACGTTACTGTTACTAACTGTTGTTAGAGCGACGTTACTGTCATTAACTGTTGTTAGAGTGACGTTACTGTCATTAACTGTTGTTAGAGCGACGTTATTGTCATTAACTGTTCTTAGAGTGACGTTACTGTCATTAACTGTTGTTAGAGTGACGTTACTGTCATTAACTGTTGTTAGAGTGACGTTACTGTCATTAACTGTTGTTAGAGCGACGTTACTGTTACTAACTGTTGTTAGAGTGACGTTACTGCCATTAACTGTTGTTAGTGACGTTACTGTCATTAACTGTTGTTAGTGACGTTACTGTCATTAACTGTTCTTAGAGTGACGTTACTGTTACTAACTGTTGTTAGAGTGACGTTACTGTTACTAACTGTTGTTAGAGTGACGTTACTGTCATTAACTGTTGTTAGAGCGACGTTACTGTCATTAACTGTTGTCAGTGCGATGTTACTGTCATTAACTGTTGTCAGTGCGATGTTACTGTCATTAACTGTTGTCAGTGCGATGTTACTGTCATTAACTGTTATCAGTGCGATGTTACTGTCATTAACTGTTAGAGTGACGTTACTGTCATTAACTGTTAGAGTGACGTTACTGTCATTAACTGTTGTTAGAGTGACGTTACTGTCATTAACTGTTAGAGTGACGCTACTGTCATCAACTGTTAGAGTGACGTTACTGTCATTAACTGTTGTTAGAGTGACGTTATTAACACTGTTGTTATGATCTGATTTCTAACACTGACCATCATTAGGACTAAGGTTACTAATATTGACCAGTGTTAGGACTAAGGTTACTAATATTGACCAGTGTTAGGACTAAGGTTACTAATATTGACCAGTGTTAGGACTAAGGTTACTAATATTGACCATCATTAGGACTAAGGTTACTAATATTGACCAGTGTTAGGACTAAGGTTACTAATATAGACCAGTGTTAGGACTAAGATTACTAATATTGACCAGTGTTAGGACTAAGGTTACTAATATTGACCAGTGTTAGGACTAAGATTACTAATATTGACCAGTGTTAGGACTAGGGTTACTAATATTGACCAGTGTTAGGACTAAGGTTACTAATACTGACCAATGTTAGGACTAGGGTTACTAATATTGACCAGTGTTAGGACTAAGGTTACTAATATTGACCAGTGTTAGGACTAAGGTTACTAATATTGACCAATGTTAGGACTAAGGTTAGTAAGAGGGTCGAGTCAGGACGAGTAACTCCACGCTGGCGATGTATATTTGGTAATTCATCTGACGTACGTTATACAAGGTCCTGAACGACATGAGATTCTGTAATATAGTTTGTATGTCGGCAATTCTTGCATATGCCAATGATGTTATTCGTTTAATGTGGGCCGCTGGTGACAGGTATGATGTAGGCCGCTGGTGACAGGTATGATGTAGGCCGCTGGTGACAGGTATGATGTAGGCCTCTCGTGACAGGTATGATGGTGGCCTCAGGTGACAGGTATGATATAGGCCGCTGGTGACAGGTATGATGTGGGCCGCTGGTGACAGATATGATGTTATCCGCTGGTGACAGGTATGATGTAGGCCGCTGGTGACAGGTATGATGTAGGCCTCTGGTGACAGGTATGATGGTGGCCGCTGGTGACAGGTATGATGTAGGGCACTGGTGACAGGTATGATGTAGGGCTCTGGTGACAGGTATGATGTAGGCCTCTGGTGACAGATATGATGTTATCCGCTGGTGATAGGTATGATGGTGGCCTCTGGTGACAGATATGATGTAGGCCTCTGGTGACAGGTATGATGTAGGGCACTGGTGACAGGTATGATGTAGGCCTCTGGTGACAGATATGATGTTATCCGCTGGTGACAGGTATGATGTAGGCCGCTGGTGACAGGTATGATGTAGGCCTCTGGTGACAGGTATGATGGTGGCCGCTGGTGACAGGTATGATGTAGGGCACTGGTGACAGGTATGATGTAGGCCTCTGGTGACAGATATGATGTTATCCGCTGGTGACAGGTATGATGTAGGCCGCTGGTGACAGGTATGATGTAGGCCTCTGGTGACAGGTATGATGGTGGCCGCTGGTGACAGGTATGATGTAGGCCTCTGGTGACAGGTATGATGTAGGCCGCTGGTGACAGGTATGATGTAGGCCGCTGGTGACAGGTATGATGTAGGCCGCTGGTGACAGGTATGATGTAGGCCGCTGGTGACAGGTATGATGTAGGCCGCTGGTGACAGGTATGATGTGGGCCTCTCGTGACAGGTATGATGTTATCCGCTGGTGACAGGTATGATGTAGGCCGCTGGTGACAGGTATGATGGTGGCCTCTGGTGACAGATATGATGTTATCCGCTGGTGACAGGTATGATGTAGGCCGTTGGTGACAGGTATGATGTAGGCCGCTGGTGACAGGTATGATGTAGGCCGTTGGTGACAGGTATGATGTAGGCCGTTGGTGACAGGTATGATGGTGGCCGCTGGTGACAGGTATGATGGTGGCCTCTGGTGACAGGTATGATGGTGGCCTCTGGTGACAGGTATGATGGTGGCCGTTGGTGACAGGTATGATGGTGGCCGCTGGTGACAGGTATGATGTAGGCCGCTGGTGACAGGTATGATGGTGGCCTCTGGTGACAGGTATGATGGTGGCCGCTGGTGACAGGTATGATGGTGGCCGTTGGTGACAGGTATGATGGTGGCCGCTGGTGACAGGTATGATGGTGGCCTCTGGTGACAGGTATGATGGTGGCCTCTGGTGACAGGTATGATGGTGGCCGCTGGTGACAGGTATGATGTAGGCCTCTGGTGACAGGTATTATGTGGGCCTCTGGTGATAGGTATGATGTAGGCCTCTAGTGACAGATATGATGTAGGCCTCTAGTGACAGGTATGATGTAGGCCTCTAGTGACAGGTATGATGTAGGCCGCTGGTGACAGGTATGATGTGGGCCGCTGGTGACAGGTATGATGTAATATCAACAACAATTCCCTCATATTCCATTCCTATGTGGTGTCCTGTGCAAGAACTGCGTTCACATTATGTGCAACATTGTTTGAAAATCTAAAATATATTTTTAATATTTAATAGCGTATTAGTCGTAAATTAAATGTATTAGTTATGTGAGCTATGTATATGAGAGAGAACGTGAGTGAACTGCTAATCAATTGCTATTGTTTTCGTTAGAACTGGGGGAGTGAATGTGTGTCGTCAGCATTGTCGAGGATTGAGTGTTATCAGCAATCAGTGCAAGGTAAATTACCAGATAGGGACGTTCCCTCCGTTCATGGGAGGGGAACAGAGAGGTTTTATGGTAAATAGTTTCTTATTGTAATTCAATGTTGTATTTTTGTTTTGTTTAAATGTTACAAGATATACATTGGTTGATACAAAGAGTGCTTAAAGGTTATGGATCTCTTGAAGCTCCTCCGCTTCAGGACGGGAACCGAGGACGCATCAGGCGTATCCTCTCTGGACCGCCACACTGAGGCGCTGAAGCAAAAAACTTCTCATGCTGTGACTCTTTTGTTTCTATAGAAACAAAAGCTAACATGCTGTATTTATATTTATTTCGTATTGACACAACAAATTTAATATTCTCCTATGTGTGTTTCAAACTGGAATCAAGTCATATAATCGACGTTTATCTCGTTTTTAGTATTGTGTTGATGGACCAGATTTACCTGTATAGTATTTATGAATAATTCTTCTAACCTAGTAGCCTGACCCCTTACAAGCGCTATATAATCGTAATGCTTTGCCATTTTCCATTGATAATAAACATTAATTATTCTACAGTGGGAAATTTATCTTCTGATAGAGTTTCCAATAAAAAATATTCCTTTATTAACTAAATTTATTGATATTAGTTTAAGGTTTGTGTTTTATCAATTGGGAACTTCATAATAATTTTAGGGTAAATGTATCACTAGTTAATATTTGTGATAATTTTACAAATAATTTTAGTTTAATTGTAAGGATGCATTCAGATTATTGGATTTCGGAAATCAGATCTAGAAATGAAATGATCTAGAAATGGAAATATGATCTAGAAAATAGCATTCTAGAATTAATTTTTATTCCAGTAATTTGAGTCTTTATACTAATAAACCCAAACCGTTTAGCCACACACACGACATTTATATCAACGCATATATTTAGCTTTCTTGGTAATGGCTAACATATTTCACCAGCAGGCATACACTTCACCACCTGGCATACCCTTCACTACCTGGCATACCCTTCAACACCTGGCATACCCTTCACCACCTGGCATACCCTTCACTACCTGGCATACACTTCACCACCTGGCATACCCTTCACTACCTGGCATACCCTTCAACACCTGGCATACCCTTCACCACCTGGCATACCCTTCACTACCTGGCATACACTTCACCACCTGGCAAACCCTTCACCACCTGGCATACCCTTCACTACCTGGCATACACTTCACCACCTGGCATACCCTTCACTACCTGGCATACCCTTCAACACCTGGCATACCCTTCACCACCTGGCATACCCTTCACTACCTGGCATACACTTCACCACCTGGCATACCCTTCACCACCTGGCATACCCTTCACTACCTGGCATACACTTCACCACCTGGCATACCCTTCACCACCTGGCATACCCTTCACTACCTGGCATACACTTCACCACCTGGCAAACCCTTCACCACCTGGCATACCCTTCACTACCTGGCATACACTTCACCACCTGGCATACCCTTCACCACCTGGCATACCCTTCACTACCTGACATACCCTTCACCACCTGGCATACCCTTCACTACCTGGCATACACTTCACCACCTGGCATACCCTTCACCACCTGGCATACCCTTCACTAACTGACATACCCTTCACTACCTGGCATACCCTTCACGACCTGGCATACCCTTCACTACCTGGCATACACTTCACCACCTGGCATACCCTTCACCACCTGGCATACCCTTCACCACCTGGCATACCCTTCACTACCTGACATACCCTTCACTACCTGGCATACCCTTCACTACCTGGCATACACTTCACCACCTGGCATACACTTCACTACCTGGCATACCCTTCACCACCTTGCATACCCTTCACTACCTGGCATACACTTCACCACCTGGCATACCCTTCACCACCTTGCATACCCTTCACTACCTGGCATACACTTCACCACCTGGCATACCCTTCACCACCTTGCATACCCTTCACTACCTGGCATACACTTCACCACCTGGCATACCCTTCACCACCTTGCATACCCTTCACCACTCTGCATATCCTTCACCATCTGGCATACCCTTCACCACCTGGCATACCCTTCACCTCCTGGCATACCCTTCACCACCTGGCATACCCTTCACCACCCTGCATACCCTTCACCATCTGGCATACCCTTCACCATCTGGCATACCCTTCACCACCTGGCATACCCTTCACCACCCTGCATATCCTTCACCATCTGGCATACCCTTCACCACCTGGCATACCCTTCACCTCCTGGCATACCCTTCACCACCAGGCATACCCTTCACCACCCTGCATACCCTTCACCATCTGGCATACCCTTCAACACCTGGCATACCCTTCACCACCTTGCATACCGTTCACCACCTTGCATACCCTTCACCGCCTCTCATACCCTTCACCACTTTTAATGCCCTTCAACACCTGGCATACCCTTCACCACCTGGCATACCCTTCACCACCTAGCATACCCTTCACCACCTGGCATAACCTTCACCACCTGGCATACCATTCATCACCTTACATACACTTCACCACCTGACATACCCTTCACCTCCTGGCATACACTTCACCACCTGGCATACCCTTCACCACCTGGCATACACTTCACCACCTGGCATACCCTTAACCACCTTGCATACCCTTCACCACCTTGAATGGTCTTCAACACCTAGCATACCTTTCACCACCTGGCATACCCTTCACCACCTTGCATACCCATCACCGCCTGGCATACCCTTCACCACCTGGCATACCCTTCACCACCTTGCATAACCTTCACCACCTTGCATACCCTTCTCCACCTGGCATACCCATCACCACTTGGCATACCCTTCACCACCTGGCATTTCCTTCACCACCTGGCATACCCTTCACCACCTGGCATACCCCTCACCACCTTGCATACCCTTCACCACCTGGCATACCCTTCACCACCTGGCATTTCCTTCACTACATTGCATACCCTTCACCACCTGGCATACCCTTCAACACTTGGCATACCCTTCACCACCTTGAATGCCCTTCAACACCTGGCCTATCCTTCACCACCTTGAATGCCCTTCAATACCTGGCATACCCTTCAACACCTGGCATACCCTTCACCACCTTGAATGCTCTTCAACACCTGGCATATCCTTCAACACCTTGCATACCCTTCACCACCTTGAATGCCCTTCATTTCCTGTCATACCCTTCAACACCTGGCATACCCTTCACCACCTGGCATACCCCTCACCACCTTGCATACCCTTCACCACCTGGCATACCCTTCACCACCTGGCATACCCTTCACCACATTGCATACCCTTCACCACCTGGCATACCCTTCAACACTTGGCATACCCTTCACCACCTTGAATGCCCTTCAACACCTGGCCTATCCTTCACCACCTTGAATGCCCTTCAATACCTGGCATACCCTTCAACACCTGGCATACACTTCACCACCTTGAATGCTCTTCAACACCTGGCATATCCTTCAACACCTTGCATACCCTTCACCACCTTGAATGCCCTTCATTTCCTGTCATACCCTTCAACACCTGGCATACCCTTCCCCACTTGGCATACCCTTCAACACCTGGCATATTCTTGACCATCTGGCATACCCTACAAACCTGGCATACCCTTCACCACCTCTCATACCCTTTACCACTTAACATACCCTTCACCACTTTGAATGCCCTTCAACACCTGGCATACCCTTCACCACCTGGCATACCCTTCACCACCTGGCATATCCTTCACCACCTGGCATACCCTTCATCACCTTGCATACCCTTCACCACCTGGCATACACTTCACCACCTAGCATATCCTTCACCACCTGGCATACTCTTCACCACTTTGCATACCCTTCACCACCTGGCATACCCTTCACCTCATGGCATAACCTTCACCTCTTGGCATACCCTTCACCACCTGGCATACCCTTCACCACCTTGCATACCCTTCACCACCTGGCATACCCTTCACCTCTTGGCATACCCTTCACCACCTTGCATACCGTTCACCACCTTGCATACCCTTCACCGCCTCTCATACCCTTCACCACTTTTAATGCCCTTCAACACCTGGCATACCCTTCACCACCTGGCATACCCTTCACCACCTAGCATACCCTTCACCACCTGGCATAACCTTCACCACCTGGCATACCATTCATCACCTTACATACACTTCACCACCTGACATACCCTTCACCTCCTGGCATACACTTCACCACCTGGCATACCCTTCACCACCTGGCATACACTTCACCACCTGGCATACCCTTAACCACCTTGCATACCCTTCACCACCTTGCATACCCTTCACCACCTGACATACCCTTCACCACCTTGCATATCCTTCACCTCCTGGCATACACTTCACCTCCTGGCATACCCTTCACCACCTTGCATACCTTTCACCACCTGACATACCCTTCAACACCTTGCATACCCTTCACCACCTTGCATACCCTTCACCACCTGGCATACCCTTCACCACCTGACATACCATTCACCACCTGACATACCCTTCACCATCTGACATACCCTTCACCACCTTGCATACCCTTCAACACCTTGCATACCCTTCACCACCTGGCATACCCTTCACCACCTGACATACCCTACACCTCCTTGCATACCCTTCACCACCTTGCATACCCTTCACCACCTGGCATACCCTTCACCACCTGACATACCCTTCACCACCTGACATACCCTTCACCACCTTGCATACCTTTCACCACCTGACATACCCTTCACCACCTTGCATACCCTTCACCACCTTGCATACCCTTCACCACCTTGCATACCCTTCACCACCTGGCATACCCTTCACCACCTGGCATACTCTTTTCCACCTGTCATACACTTCACCTCCTGGCATACCCTTCACCACCTGGCATACTCTTTTCCACCTGTCATACACTTCATCTCCTGGCATACCCTTCACCACCTGGCATACTCTTCACAACCTGTCATACCCTTCACCACCTTGCATACCCCTCACCTCCTGGCATACCCTTCACCACCTGGCATACCCTACACCACCTGGCATACCCATCAACACCTGGCATACCCTTCACCACCTTGCATACCCTTCACCACCTTGAATGGTCTTCAACACCTAGCATACCTTTCACCACCTGGCATACCCTTCACCACCTTGCATACCCATCACCGCCTGGCATACCCTTCACCACCTGGCATACCCTTCACCACCTTGCATAACCTTCACCACCTTGCATACCCTTCTCCACCTGGCATACCCATCACCACTTGGCATACCCTTCACCACCTGGCATATCCTTCACCACCTGGCATACCCTTCACCACCTGGCATACCCCTCACCACCTTGCATACCCTTCACCACCTGGCATACCCTTCACCACCTGGCATTTCCTTCACTACATTGCATACCCTTCACCACCTGGCATACCCTTCAACACTTGGCATACCCTTCACCACCTTGAATGCCCTTCAACACCTGGCCTATCCTTCACCACCTTGAATGCCCTTCAATACCTGGCATACCCTTCAACACCTGGCATACCCTTCACCACCTTGAATGCTCTTCAACACCTGGCATATCCTTCAACACCTTGCATACCCTTCACCACCTTGAATGCCCTTCATTTCCTGTCATACCCTTCAACACCTGGCATACCCTTCACCACCTGGCATACCCCTCACCACCTTGCATACCCTTCACCACCTGGCATACCCTTCACCACCTGGCATACCCTTCACCACATTGCATACCCTTCACCACCTGGCATACCCTTCAACACTTGGCATACCCTTCACCACCTTGAATGCCCTTCAACACCTGGCCTATCCTTCACCACCTTGAATGCCCTTCAATACCTGGCATACCCTTCAACACCTGGCATACACTTCACCACCTTGAATGCTCTTCAACACCTGGCATATCCTTCAACACCTTGCATACCCTTCACCACCTTGAATGCCCTTCATTTCCTGTCATACCCTTCAACACCTGGCATACCCTTCCCCACTTGGCATACCCTTCAACACCTGGCATATTCTTGACCATCTGGCATACCCTACAAACCTGGCATACCCTTCACCACCTATCATACCTTTTACCACTTAACATACCCTTCACCACTTTGAATGCCCTTCAACACCTGGCATACCCTTCACCACCTGGCATACCCTTCACCACCTGGCATATCCTTCACCACCTGGCATACCCTTCATCACCTTGCATACCCTTCACCACCTGGCATACACTTCACCACCTAGCATATCCTTCACCACCTGGCATACTCTTCACCACTTTGCATACCCTTCACCACCTGGCATACCCTTCACCTCATGGCATAACCTTCACCTCTTGGCATACCCTTCACCACCTGGCATACCCTTCACCACCTTGCATACCCTTCACCACCTGGCATACCCTTCACCTCTTGGCATACCCTTCACCACCTTGCATACCGTTCACCACCTTGCATACCCTTCACCGCCTCTCATACCCTTCACCACTTTTAATGCCCTTCAACACCTGGCATACCCTTCACCACCTGGCATACCCTTCACCACCTAGCATACCCTTCACCACCTGGCATAACCTTCACCACCTGGCATAACCTTCACCACCTAGCATACCCTTCACCACCTGGCATAACCTTCACCACCTGACATACCCTTCACCTCCTGGCATACACTTCACCACCTGGCATACCCTTCACCACCTGGCATACACTTCACCACCTGGCATACCCTTAACCACCTTGCATACCCTTCACCACCTGGCATACCCTTCATCACCTTGCATACCCTTCACCACCTTGCATACACTTCACCACCTGGCATACCCTTCACCTCCTGGCATACACTTCACCAAATGGTATACCCTTCACCACCTTGCATACACTTCACCACCTGGCATACCCTTCACCACCTTGCATACCCTTCACTACCTGGCATACCCTTCACCACCTGGCATACCCTTCACCTCCTGGCATATCCTTCACCTCCTGGCATACCCTTCACCACCTGGCATACCCTTCACCTCCTGGCATATCCTTCACCTCCTGGCATACCCTTCACCACCTTGCATACCCTTTACCACCTGGTATATCTTTCACCACCTTGCATACCCTTCACCACCTGGCATACCCTTCACCACCTGACATACCATTCACCACCTGACATACCCTTCACCATCTGACATACCCTTCACCACCTTGCATACCCTTCAACACCTTGCATACCCTTCACCACCTGGCATACCCTTCACCACCTGACATACCCTACACCTCCTTGCATACCCTTCACCATCTTGCATACCCTTCACCACCTGGCATACCCTTCACCACCTGACATACCCTTCACCACCTGGCATACCCTTCACCACCTTGCATACCTTTCACCACCTGACATACCCTTCACCACCTTGCATACCCTTCACCACCTTGCATACCCTTCACCACCTTGCATACCCTTCACCACCTGGCATACCCTTCACCACCTGACATACCCTTCACCACCTGACATACCCTTCACCACCTTGCATACCCTTCACCACCATGAATGCTCCTCAACACCTGGCATACCTTTCACCACCTGGCATACCCTTCACCATCTGGCATACCCTTCACCACCTGGCATACTCTTTTCCACCTGTCATACACTTCACCTCCTGGCATACCCTTCACCACCTGGCATACTCTTTTCCACCTGTCATACACTTCATCTCCTGCCATACCCTTCACCACATGGCATACTCTTCACAACCTGTCATACCCTTCACCACCTTGCATACCCCTCACCTCCTGGCATACCCTTCACCACCTGGCATACCCTTCACCACCTGGCATACCCATCAACACCTGGCATACCCTTCACCACCTTGCATACCCTTCACCACCTTGAATGCTCTTCAACACCTAGCATACCTTTCACCACCTGGCATACCCTTCACCACCTGGCATACCCTTCACCACCTTGCATAACCTTCACCACCTTGCATACCCTTCTCCACCTGGCATACCCTTCACCACTTGGCATACCCTTCACCACCTGGCATATCCTTCACCACCTGGCATACCCTTCACCACCTGGCATACCCCTCACCACCTTCCATACCCTTCACCACCAGGCATACCCTTCACCACCTGGCATTTCCTTCACTACATTGCATACCCTTCACCACCTGGCATACCCTTCAACACTTGGCATACCCTTCACCACCTTGAATGCCCTTCAACACCTGGCCTATCCTTCACCACCTTGAATGCCCTTCAATACCTGGCATACCCTTCAACACCTGGCATACCCTTCACCACCTTGAATGCTCTTCAACACCTGGCATATCCTTCAACACCTTGCATACCCTTCACCACCTTGAATGCCCTCCATTTCCTGTCATACCCTTCAACACCTGGCATACCCTTCACCACCTGGCATACCCCTCACCACCTTGCATACCCTTCACCACCTGGCATACCCTTCACCACCTGGCATACCCTTCACCACATTGCATACCCTTCACCACCTGGCATACCCTTCAACACTTGGCATACCCTTCACCACCTTGAATGCCCTTCAACACCTGGCCTATCCTTCACCACCTTGAATGCCCTTCAATACCTGGCATACCCTTCAACACCTGGCATACACTTCACCACCTTGAATGCTCTTCAACACCTGGCATATCCTTCAACACCTTGCATACCCTTCACCACCTTGAATGCCCTTCATACCCTTGAACACCTGGCATACCCTTCCCCACTTGGCATACCCTTCAACACCTGGCATATCCTTGACCATCTGGCATACCCTACAAACCTGGCATACCCTTCACCACCTCTCATACCCTTTACCACTTAACATACCCTTCACCACTTTGAATGCCCATCAACACCTGGCATACCCTTCACCACCTGGCATACCCTTCACCACCTGGCATATCCTTCACCACCTGGCATACCCTTCATCACCTTGCATACCCTTCACCACCTGGCATACACTTCACCACCTAGCATATCCTTCACCACCTGGCATACTCTTCACCACTTTGCATACCCTTCACCACTTGGCATACCCTTCACCTCATGGCATAACCTTCACCTCATGGCATACCCTTCACCACCTGGCATACCCTTCATCACCTTGCATACCCTTCACCACCTGGCATACCCTTCACCACCTGGCATACCCTTCACCACCTGGCATATTCTTCACCACCTGGCATACCCATCACCACCTGGCGTACCCTTCCCCACCTTGCATACCCTTCACCACCTGGCATACCCTTCACCACCTGGCATACCCTTCACTACCTGTCAAACTCTTCACCACCTGGCATAGCCTTCACCACCTGGCATACCCTTCACCACCTTGAATGCCCTTCAACACCTGGCATACCCTTCATCACCTGGCATACGCTTCATCACCTTGCATACCCTTCACCACCTTTGCATACCCTTCTCCACCACTCATACCCATCACCAACTGGCATACCCTTCACCACCTGGCATACCCTTCACCACCTAGCATACCCTTCACCACCTGGCATATCCTTCACCACCTGGCATACCATTCATCACCTTACATACACTTCACCACCTGACATACCCTTCACCTCCTGGCATACACTTCACCACCTGGCATACCCTTCACCACCTGGCATACACTTCACCACCTGGCATACCCTTAACCACCTTGCATACCCTTCACCACCTGGCATACCCTTCATCACCTTGCATACCCTTCACCACCTTGCATACACTTCACCACCTGGCATACCCTTCACCTCCTGGCATACACTTCACCACCTGTCATACCCTTCACCACCTTGCATACACTTCACCACCTGGCATACCCTTCACCACCTTGCATACCCTTCACTACCTGGCATACCCTTCACCACCTGGCATACCCTTCACCTCCTGGCATATCCTTCACCTCCTGGCATACTCTTCACCACCTGGCATACCCTTCACCACCTGGCATACCCTTCACCTCCTGGCATATCCTTCACCTCCTGGCATACCCTTCACCACCTTGCATACCCTTCACCACCTGGTATATCTTTCACCACCTTGCATACCCTTCTCCACCTGGCTTACCCTTCACCACTTGGCATACCCTTCACCACCGTGAATGCCCTTCACCACCTGGCATACCATTTACCACCTGGCATAGCCTTCACCACCTGGCATACCCTTCACCACCTTGCATACCCTTCACCACCTTGCATACCCTTCACCACCTGACATACCCTTCACTACCTGGCATATCCTTCACCTCCTGGCATACACTTCACCTCCTGGCATACCCTTCACCACCTTGCATACCTTTCACCACCTGACATACCCTTCACCACCTTCCATACCCTTCACCACCTGACATACCCTTCACCACCTTGCATACCCTTCAACACCTTGCATACCCTTCACCACCTGGCATACCCTTCACCACCTGGCATACCCTTCACCACCTGACATACCCTTCACCACCTGACATACCCTTCACCATCTGACATACCCTACACCTCCTTGCATACCCTTCACCACCTTGCATACCCTTCACCACCTGGCATACCCTTCACCACCTGACATACCCTTCACCACCTGACATACCCTTCACCACCTTGCATACCTTTCACCACCTGACATACCCTTCACCACCTTGCATACCCTTCACCACCTTTGATACCCTTCACCACCTTGCATACCCTTCACCACCTGGCATACCCTTCACCACCTGACATACCCTTCACCACCTGACATACCCTTCACCACCTTGCATACCCATCACCACCATGAATGCTCCTCAACACCTGGCATACCTTTCACCACCTGGCATACCCTTCACCATCTGGCATACCCTTCACCACCTGGCATACTCTTTTCCACCTGTCATACACTTCACCTCCTGGCATACCCTTCACCACCTGGCATACTCTTTTCCACCTGTCATACACTTCATCTCCTGGCATACCCTTCACCACATGGCATACTCTTCAAAACCTGTCATACCCTTCACCACCTTGCATACCCCTCACCTCCTGGCATACCCTTCACCACCTGGCATACCCTTCACCACCTGGCATACACATCAACACCTGGCATACCCTTCACCACCTTGCATACCCTTCACCACCTTGAATGCTCTTCAACACCTAGCATACCTTTCACCACCTGGCATACCCTTCACCACCTGGCATACCCTTCACCACCTTGCATAACCTTCACCACCTTGCATACCCTTCTCCACCTGGCATACCCTTCACCACTTGGCATACCCTTCACCACCTGGCATATCCTTCACCACCTGGCATACCCTTCACCACCTGGCATACCCCTCACCACCTTCCATACCCTTCACCACCAGGCATACCCTTCACCACCTGGCATTTCCTTCACTACATTGCATACCCTTCACCACTTGGCATACCCTTCAACACTTGGCATACCCTTCACCACCTTGAATGCCCTTCAACACCTGGCCTATCCTTCACCACCTTGAATGCCCTTCAATACCTGGCATACCCTTCAACACCTGGCATACCCTTCACCACCTTGAATGCTCTTCAACACCTGGCATATCCTTCAACACCTTGCATACTCTTCACCACCTTGAATGCCCTTCATTTCCTGTCATACCCTTCAACACCTGGCATACCCTTCACCACCTGGCATGCCCCTCACCACCTTGCATACCCTTCACCACCTGGCATACCCTTCACCACCTGGCATACCCTTCACCACATTGCATACCCTTCACCACCTGGCATACCCTTCAACACTTGGCATACCCTTCACCACCTTGAATGCCCTTCAACACCTGGCCTATCCTTCACCACCTTGAATGCTCTTCAATACCTGGCATACTCTTCAACACCTGGCATACACTTCACCACCTTGAATGCTCTTCAACACCTGGCATATCCTTCAACACCTTGCATACCCTTCACCACCTTGAATGCCCTTCATTTCCTGTCATACCCTTCAACACCTGGCATACCCTTCCCCACTTGGCATACCCTTCAACACCTGGCATATCCTTGACCATCTGGCATACCCTACAAACCTGGCATACCCTTCACCACCTCTCATACCCTTTACCACTTAACATACCCTTCACCACTTTGAATGCCCATCAACACCTGGCATACCCTTCACCACCTGGCATACCCTTCACCACCTGGCATATCCTTCACCACCTGGCATACCCTTCATCACCTTGCATACCCTTCACCACCTGGCATACACTTCACCACCTAGCATATCCTTCACCACCTGGCATACTCTTCACCACTTTGCATACCCTTCACCACTTGGCATACCCTTCACCTCATGGCATAACCTTCACCTCTTGGCATACCCTTCACCACCTGGCATACCCTTCACCACCTTGCATACCCTTCACCACCTGGCATACCCTTCACCACCTGGCATACCCTTCACCAAATGGCATATCCTTCACCACCTGGCATACCCATCACCACCTGGCGTACCCTTCCCCACCTTGCATACCCTTCACCACCTGGCATACCCTTCACCACCTGGCATACCCTTCACTACCTGTCAAACTCTTCACCACCTGGCATAGCCTTCAGCACCTGGCATACCCTTCACCACCTTGAATGCCCTTCAACACCTGGCATACCCTTCATCACCTGGCATACGCTTCATCACCTTGCATACCCTTCACCACCTTTGCATACCCTTCTCCACCACTCATACCCATCACCAACTGGCATACCCTTCACCACCTGGCATACCCTTCACCACCTAGCATACCCTTCACCACCTGGCATATCCTTCACCACCTGGCATACCATTCATCATCTTACATACACTTCACCACCTTGCATACCCTTCACCACCTGGCATACCCTTCATCACCTTGCATACCCTTCACCACCTTGCATACACTTCACCACCTGGCATACCCTTCACCTCCTGGCATACACTTCACCACCTGGCATACCCTTCACCACCTTGCATACACTTCACCACCTGGCATACCCTTCACCACCTTGCATACCCTTCACTACCTGGCATACCCTTCACGACCTGGCATACCCTTCACCTCCTGGCATATCCTTCACCTCCTGGCATACTCTTCACCACCTGGCATACCCTTCACCACCTGGCATACCCTTCACCTCCTGGCATATCCTTCACCTCCTGGCATACCCTTCACCACCTTGCATACCCTTCACCACCTGGTATATCTTTCACCACCTTGCATACCCTTCTCCACCTGGCTTACCCTTCACCACTTGGCATACCCTTCACCACCGTGAATGCCCTTCACCACCTGGCATACCATTTACCACCTGTCATAGCCTTCACCACCTGGCATACCCTTCACCACCTTGCATACCCTTCACCACCTTGCATACCCTTCACCACCTGACATACCCTTCACCACCTGGCATATCCTTCACCTCCTGGCATACACTTCACCTCCTGGCATACCCTTCACCACCTTGCATACCTTTCACCACCTGACATACCCTTCACCACCTTCCATACCCTTCACCACCTTGCATACCCTTCACCACCTGGCATACCCTTCACCACCAGACATACCCTTCACCACCTGACATACCCTTCACCACCTGACATACCCTTCACCACCTTGCATACCCTTCAACACCTTGCATACCCTTCACCACCTGGCATACCCTTCACCACCTGACATACCCTTCACCACCTGGCATACCCTTCACCACCTTGCACAACCTTTCACCACCTGACATACCCTTCACCACCTTGCAACCCTTCACCACCTTACATACCCTTCACCACCTTGCATACCCTTCACCACCTGACATACCCTTCACCACCTGACATACCCTTCACCACCTTGCATACCCTTCACCACCTTGAATGCTCTTCAACACCTGGCATACCTTTCACCACCTGGCATACCCTTCACCATTTGGCATACCCTTCACCACCTGGCATACTCTTTTCCACCTGTCATACACTTCACCTCCTGGCATACCCTTCACCACCTGGCATACTCTTTTCCACCTGTCATACACTTCACCTCCTGGTATACCCTTCACCACCTGGCATACTCTTCTCAACCTGTCATACCCTTCACCACCTTGCATACCCCTCACCTCCTGGCATACCCTTCACCACCTGGCATACCCTTCACCACCTGGCATACCCATCAACACCTGGCATACCCTTCACCACCTTGCATACCCTTCACCACCTTGAATGGTCTTCAACACCTAGCATACCTTTCACCACCTGGCATACCCTTCACCACTTTGCATACCCATCACCGCTTGGCATACCCTTCACCACCTGGCATACCCTTCACCACCTTGCATACCCATCACCGCTTGGCATACCCTTCACCACCTGGCATACCCTTCACAACCTTGCATACCCTTCTCCACCTGGCATACCCTTCACCACCTTACATAACCTTCACCACCTTGCATACCCTTCTCCACCTGGCATACCCTTCAGCACTTGGCATGCCCTTCACTACCTGGCATATCCTTCACCACCTGGCATACCCTTCACCACCTGGCATACCCTTTACCACCTTGCATACCCTTCACCACTTGGCATACCCTTCACCACCTGGCATACCCTTCACCACATTGCATACCCTTCACCACCTGGCATACCCTTCAACACTTGGCATACCCTTCACCACCTTGAATGCCCTTCAACACCTGGCCTATCCTTCACCACCTTGAATGCCCTTCAATACCTGGCATACCCTTCAACACCTGGCATACCCTTCACCACCTTGAATGCCCTTCAACACCTGGCATACCCTTCACCACCTTGAATGCTCTTCAACACCTGGCATATCCTTCAACACCTTGCATACCCTTCACCACCTTGAATGCCCTTCATTTCCTGTCATATCCTTCAACACCTGGCATACCCTTCCCCACTTGGCATACCCTTCAACACCAGGCATATCCTTGACCATCTGGCATACCCTTCAAACCTGGCATACCCTTCACCACCTCTCATACCCTTTACCACTTAACATACCCTTCACCACTTTGAATGCCCTTCAACACCTGGCATACCCTTCACCACCTGGCATACCCTTCACCACCTGGCATATCCTTCACCAACTGGCATACCCTTCATCACCTTGCATACCCTTCACCACCTGGCATACTCTTCACCACTTTGCATACCCTTCACCACCTGGCATACCCTTCACCTCATGGCATATCCTTCACCTCCTGGCATACCCTTCACCACCTGGCATACCCTTCACCACCTTGCATACCCTTCACCACCTGGCATACCCGTCACCACCTGGCATACCCTTCACCACCTGGCATATCCTTCACCACCTGGCATACCCATCACCACCTGGCGTACCCTTCCCCACCTTGCATACCCTTCACCACCTGGCATACCCTTCACCACCTGGCATACCCTTCTCTACCTGTCAAACTCTTCACCACCTGGCATAGCCTTCACCACCTGGCATACCCTTCACCACCTTGAATGCCCTTCAACACCTGGCATACCCTTCATCACCTGGCATACCCTTCATCACCTTGCATACCCTTCACCACCTGGCATACCCTTCACCACCTGACATACCCTTCACCACCTGACAAACCCTTCACCACCTGACATACCCTTCACCACCTTGC
Organism: Procambarus clarkii; assembly: GCF_040958095.1. Lineage (NCBI taxonomy): Eukaryota > Metazoa > Arthropoda > Malacostraca > Decapoda > Cambaridae > Procambarus > Procambarus clarkii. The sequence continues at coordinate 32,745,441 of NC_091179.1, forward strand.
ATACCCTTCAACACCTTGCATACCCTTCACCACCTGGCATACCCTTCACCACCTGGCATACCCTTCATCACCTTGCATACCCTTCACCACCTGGCATACTCTTCACCACTTTGCATACCCTTCACCACCTGGCATACCCTTCACCTCATGGCATATCCTTCACCTCCTGGCATACCCTTCACCACCTGGCATACCCTTCACCACCTTGCATACCCTTCACCACCTGGCATACCCGTCACCACCTGGCATACCCTTCACCACCTGGCATATCCTTCACCACCTGGCATACCCATCACCACCTGGCGTACCCTTCCCCACCTTGCATACCCTTCACCACCTGGCATACCCTTCACCACCTGGCATACCCTTCTCTACCTGTCAAACTCTTCACCACCTGGCATAGCCTTCACCACCTGGCATACCCTTCACCACCTTGAATGCCCTTCAACACCTGGCATACCCTTCATCACCTGGCATACCCTTCATCACCTTGCATACCCTTCACCACCTGGCATACCCTTCACCACCTGACATACCCTTCACCACCTGACAAACCCTTCACCACCTGACATACCCTTCACCACCTTGCATACCCTTCAACACCTTGCATACCCTTCACCACCTGGCATACCCTTCACCACCTGGCATACCCTTCACCACCTGACATACCCTTCACCACCTGGCATACCCTTCACCACCTTGCATACCTTTCACCACCTGACATACCCTTCACCACCTTGCATACCCTTCACCACCTTACATACCCTTCACCACCTTGCATACCCTTCACCACCTGACATACCCTTCACCACCTGACATACCCTTCACCACCTTGCATACCCTTCACCACCTTGAATGCTCTTCAACACCTGGCATACCTTTCACCACCTGGCATACCCTTCACCATCTGGCATACCCTTCACCACCTGGCATACTCTTTTCCACCTGTCATACACTTCACCTCCTGGCATACCCTTCACCACCTGGCATACTCTTTTCCACCTGTCATACACTTCACCTCCTGGTATACCCTTCACCACCTGGCATACTCTTCTCAACCTGTCATACCCTTCACTACCTTGCATACCCCTCACCTCCTGGCATACCCTTCACCACCTGGCATACCCTTCACCACCTGGCATACCCATCAACACCTGGCATACCCTTCACCACCTTGCATACCTTTCACCACCTTGAATGGTCTTCAACACCTAGCATACGTTTCACCACCTGGCATACCCTTCACCACCTTGCATACCCATCACCGCCTGGCATACCCTTCACCACCTGGCATACCCTTCACCACCTTGCATACCCTTCAACACCTGACATACCCTTCGCCACCTTGCATAACATTCACCACCTTGCATACCCTTCTCCACCTGGCATACCCTTCACCACTTGGCATACCCTTTACCACCTGGCATATCCTTCACCACCTGGCATACCCTTCACCACCTGGCATACCCTTTACCACCTTGCATACCCTTCACCACTTGGCATACCCTTCACCACTTGGCATACCCTTCAACACTTGGCATAACCTTCACCACCTTGAATGCCCTTCAACACCTGGCCTATCCTTCACCACCTTGAATGCCCTTCAATACCTGGCATACCCTTCACCATCTGGCATACACTTCACCACCTGGCATACTCTTTTCCACCTGTCATACACTTCACCTCCTGGCATACCCTTCACCACCTGGCATACTCTTTTCCACCTGTCATACACTTCACCTCCTGGTATACCCTTCACCACCTGGCATACTCTTCTCAACCTGTCATACCCTTCACTACCATGCATACCCCTCACCTCCTGGCATACCCTTCACCACCTGGCATACCCTTCACCACCTGGCATACCAATCAACACCTGGCATACCCTTCACCACCTTGCATACCCTTCACCACCTTGAATGGTCTTCAACACCTAGCATACCTTTCACCACCTGGCATACCCTTCACCACCTTGCATACCCATCACCGCCTGGCATACCCTTCACCACCTGGCATACCCTTCACCACCTTGCATACCCTTCACCACCTGACATACCCTTCACCACCTTGCATAACCTTCACCACCTTGCATACCCTTCTCCACCTGGCATACCCTTCACCACTTGGCATACCCTTTACCACCTGGCATATCCTTCACCACCTGGCATACCCTTCACCACCTGGCATACCCTTTACCACCTTGCATACCCTTCACCACCTGGTATATCTTTCACCACCTTGCATACCCTTCTCCACCTGGCTTACCCTTCACCACTTGGCATACCCTTCACCACCGTGAATGCCCTTCACCACCTGGCATACCATTTACCACCTGGCATAGCCTTCACCACCTGGCATACCCTTCACCACCTTGCATACCCTTCACCACCTTGCATACCCTTCACCACCTGACATACCCTTCACCACCTGGCATATCCTTCACCTCCTGGCATACACTTCACCTCCTGGCATACCCTTCACCACCTTGCATACCTTTCACCACCTGACATACCCTTCACCACCTTCCATACCCTTCACCACCTTGCATACCCTTCACCACCTGGCATACCCTTCACCACCTGACATACCCTTCACCACCTGACATACCCTTCACCACCTGACATACCCTTCACCACCTTGCATACACTTCACCACCTTGAATGCTCTTCAACACCTGGCATATCCTTCAACACCTGGCATACCCTTCACCACCTTGAATGCCCTTCATTTCCTGTCATACCCTTCAACACCTGGCATACCCTTCCCCACTTGGCATACCCTTCAACACCTGGCATATCCTTGACAATCTGGCATACCCTACAAACCTGGCATACCCTTCACCACCTCTCATACCCTTTACCACTTAACATACCCTTCACCACTTTGAATGCCCATCAACACCTGGCATACCCTTCACCACCTGGCATACCCTTCACCACCTGGCATATCCTTCACCACCTGGCATACCCTTCATCACCTTGCATACCCTTCACCACCTGGCATACACTTCACCACCTAGCATATCCTTCACCACCTGGCATACTCTTCACCACTTTGCATACCCTTCACCACTTGGCATACCCTTCACCTCATGGCATAACCTTCACCTCTTGGCATACCCTTCACCACCTGGCATACCCTTCCCCACCTTGCATACCCTTCACCACCTGGCATACCCTTCACCACCTGGCATACCCTTCACCACCTGGCATATCCTTCACCACCTGGCATACCCATCACCACCTGGCGTACCCTTCCCCACCTTGCATACCCTTCACCACCTGGCATACCCTTCACCACCTGGCATACCCTTCACTACCTGTCAAACTCTTTACCACCTGGCATAGCCTTCACCACCTGGCATTCCCTTCACCACCTTGAATGCCCTTCAACACCTGGCATACCCTTCATCACCTGGCATACGCTTCATCACCTTGCATACCCTTCACCACCTTTGCATACCCTTCTCCACCACTCATACCCATCACCAACTGGCATACCCTTCACCACCTGGCATACCGTTCACCACCTAGCATACCCTTCACCACCTGGCATATCCTTCACCACCTGGCATACCATTCATCACCTTACATACACTTCACCACCTGACATACCCTTCACCTCCTGGCATACACTTCACCACCTGGCATACCCTTCACCACCTGGCATACACTTCACCACCTGGCATACCCTTAACCACCTTGCATACCCTTCACCACCTGGCATACCCTTCATCACCTTGCATACCCTTCACCACCTTGCATACACTTCACCACCTGGCATACCCTTCACCTCCTGGCATACACTTCACCACCTGGCATACCCTTCACCACCTTGCATACACTTCACCACCTGGCATACCCTTCACCACCTTGCATACCCTTCACTACCTGGCATACCCTTCACCACCTGGCATACCCTTCACCTCCTGGCATATCCTTCACCTCCTGGCATACTCTTCACCACCTGGCATACCCTTCACCACCTGGCATACCCTTCACCTCCTGGCATATCCTTCACCTCCTGGCATACCCTTCACCACCTTGCATACCCTTCACCACCTGGTATATCTTTCACCACCTTGCATACCCTTCTCCACCTGGCTTACCCTTCACCACTTGGCATACCCTTCACCACCGTGAATGCCCTTCACCACCTGGCATACCATTTACCACCTGGCATAGCCTTCACCACCTGGCATACCCTTCACCACCTTGCATACCCTTCACCACCTTGCATACCCTTCACCACCTGACATACCCTTCACCACCTGGCATATCCTTCACCTCCTGGCATACACTTCACCTCCTGGCATACCCTTCACCACCTTGCATACCTTTCACCACCTGACATACCCTTCACCACCTTCCATACCCTTCACCACCTTGCATACCCTTCACCACCTGGCATACCATTTACCACCTGACATACCCTTCACCACCTGACATACTCTTCACCACCTGACATACCCTTCACCACCTTGCATACCCTTCAACACCTTGCATACCCTTCACCACCTGGCATACCCTTCACCACCTGGCATACCCTTCACCACCTGACATACCCTTCACCACCTGACATACCCTTCACCATCTGACATACCCTTCACCACCTTGCATACCCTTCAACACCTTGCATACCCTTCACCACCTGGCATACCCTTCACCACCTGACATACCCTACACCTCCTTGCATACCCTTCACCACCTTGCATACCCTTCACCACCTGGCATACCCTTCACCACCTGACATACCCTTCACCACCTGACATACCCTTCACCACCTTGCATACCTTTCACCACCTGACATACCCGTCACCACCTTGCATACCCTTCACCACCTTTGATACCCTTCACCACCTTGCATACCCTTCACCACCTGGCATACCCTTCACCACCTGACATACCCTTCACCACCTGACATACCCTTCACCACCTTGCATACCCTTCACCACCATGAATGCTCCTCAACACCTGGCATACCTTTCACCACCTGGCATACCCTTCACCATCTGGCATACCCTTCACCACCTGGCATACTCTTTTCCACCTGTCATACACTTCACCTCCTGGCATACCCTTCACCACCTGGCATACTCTTTTCCACCTGTCATACACTTCATCTCCTGGCATACCCTTCACCACATGGCATACTCTTCACAACCTGTCATACCCTTCACCACCTTGCATACCCCTCACCTCCTGGCATACCCTTCACCACCTGGCATACCCTTCACCACCTGGCATACACATCAACACCTGGCATACCCTTCACCACCTTGCATACCCTTCACCACCTTGAATGCTCTTCAACACCTAGCATACCTTTCACCACCTGGCATACCCTTCACCACCTGGCATACCCTTCACCACCTTGCATAACCTTCACCACCTTGCATACCCTTCTCCACCTGGCATACCCTTCACCACTTGGCATACCCTTCACCACCTGGCATATCCTTCACCACCTGGCATACCCTTCACCACCTGGCATACCCCTCACCACCTTCCATACCCTTCACCACCAGGCATACCCTTCACCACCTGGCATTTCCTTCACTACATTGCATACCCTTCACCACTTGGCATACCCTTCAACACTTGGCATACCCTTCACCACCTTGAATGCCCTTCAACACCTGGCCTATCCTTCACCACCTTGAATGCCCTTCAATACCTGGCATACCCTTCAACACCTGGCATACCCTTCACCACCTTGAATGCTCTTCAACACCTGGCATATCCTTCAACACCTTGCATACTCTTCACCACCTTGAATGCCCTTCATTTCCTGTCATACCCTTCAACACCTGGCATACCCTTCACCACCTGGCATACCCCTCACCACCTTGCATACCCTTCACCACCTGGCATACCCTTCACCACCTGGCATACCCTTCACCACATTGCATACCCTTCACCACCTGGCATACCCTTCAACACTTGGCATACCCTTCACCACCTTGAATGCCCTTCAACACCTGGCCTATCCTTCACCACCTTGAATGCCCTTCAATACCTGGCATACCCTTCAACACCTGGCATACACTTCACCACCTAGAATGCTCTTCAACACCTGGCATATCCTTCAACACCTTGCATACCCTTCACCACCTTGAATGCCCTTCATTTCCTGTCATACCCTTCAACACCTGGCATACCCTTCCCCACTTGGCATACCCTTCAACACCTGGCATATCCTTGACCATCTGGCATACCCTACAAACCTGGCATACCCTTCACCACCTCTCATACCCTTTACCACTTAACATACCCTTCACCACTTTGAATGCCCATCAACACCTGGCATACCCTTCACCACCTGGCATACCCTTCACCACCTGGCATATCCTTCACCACCTGGCATACCCTTCATCACCTTGCATACCCTTCACCACCTGGCATACACTTCACCACCTAGCATATCCTTCACTACCTGGCATACCATTTACCACCTGACATACCCTTCACCACCTGACATACCCTTCACCACCTGACATACCCTTCACCACCTTGCATACCCTTCAACACCTTGCATACCCTTCACCACCTGGCATACCCTTCACCACCTGGCATACCCTTCACCACCTGACATACCCTTCACCACCTGGCATACCCTTCACCACCTTGCATACCTTTCACCACCTGACATACCCTTCACCACCTTGCAACCCTTCACCACCTTACATACCCTTCACCACCTTGCATACCCTTCACCACCTGACATACCCTTCACCACCTGACATACCCTTCACCACCTTGCATACCCTTCACCACCTTGAATGCTCTTCAACACCTGGCATACCTTTCACCACCTGGCATACCCTTCACCATCTGGCATACCCTTCACCACCTGGCATACTCTTTTCCACCTGTCATACACTTCACCTCCTGGTATACCCTTCACCACCTGGCATACTCTTCTCAACCTGTCATACCCTTCACCACCTTGCATACCCCTCACCTCCTGGCATACCCTTCACCACCTGGCATACCCTTCACCACCTGGCATACCCATCAACACCTGGCATACCCTTCACCACCTTGCATACCCTTCACCACCTTGAATGGTCTTCAACACCTAGCATACCTTTCACCACCTGGCATACCCTTCACCACCTTGCATACCCATCACCGCTTGGCATACCCTTCACCACCTGGCATACCCTTCACCACCTTGCATACCCATCACCGCTTGGCATACCCTTCACCACCTGGCATACCCTTCACAACCTTGCATACCCTTCTCCACCTGGCATACCCTTCACCACCTTACATAACCTTCACCACCTTGCATACCCTTCTCCACCTGGCATACCCTTCAGCACTTGGCATGCCCTTCACCACCTGGCATATCCTTCACCACCTGGCATACCCTTCACCACCTGGCATACCCTTTACCACCTTGCATACCCTTCACCACTTGGCATACCCTTCACCACCTGGCATACCCTTCACCACATTGCATACCCTTCACCACCTGGCATACCCTTCAACACTTGGCATACCCTTCACCACCTTGAATGCCCTTCAACACCTGGCCTATCCTTCACCACCTTGAATGCCCTTCAATACCTGGCATACCCTTCAACACCTGGCATACCCTTCACCACCTTGAATGCCCTTCAACACCTGGCATACCCTTCACCACCTTGAATGCTCTTCAACACCTGGCATATCCTTCAACACCTTGCATACCCTTCACCACCTTGAATGCCCTTCATTTCCTGTCATATCCTTCAACACCTGGCATACCCTTCCCCACTTGGCATACCCTTCAACACCTGGCATATCCTTGACCATCTGGCATACCCTTCAAAACTGGCATACCCTTCACCACCTCTCATACCCTTTACCACTTAACATACCCTTCACCACTTTGAATGCCCTTCAACACCTGGCATACCCTTCACCACCTGGCATACCCTTCACCACCTGGCATATCCTTCACCACCTGGCATACCCTTCATCACCTTGCATACCCTTCACCACCTGGCATACTCTTCACCACTTTGCATACCCTTCACCACCTGGCATACCCTTCACCTCATGGCATATCCTTCACCTCCTGGCATACCCTTCACCACCTGGCATACCCTTCACCACCTTGCATACCCTTCACCACCTGGCATACCCTTCACCACCTGGCATACCCTTCACCACCTGGCATATCCTTCACCACCTGGCATACCCATCACCACCTGGCGTACCCTTCCCCACCTTGCATACCCTTCACCACCTGGCATACCCTTCACCACCTGGCATACCCTTCTCTACCTGTCAAACTCTTCACCACCTGGCATAGCCTTCACCACCTGGCATACCCTTCACCACCTTGAATGCCCTTCAACACCTGGCATACCCTTCATCACCTGGCATACCCTTCATCACCTTGCATACCCTTCACCACCTGGCATACCCTTCACCACCTGACATACCCTTCACCACCTGACATACCCTTCACCACCTGACATACCCTTCACCACCTTGCATACCCTTCAACACCTTGCATACCCTTCACCACCTGGCATACCCTTCACCACCTGGCATACCCTTCACCACCTGACATACCCTTCACCACCTGGCATACCCTTCACCACCTTGCATACCTTTCACCACCTGACATACCCTTCACCACCTTGCATACCCTTCACCACCTTACATACCCTTCACCACCTTGCATACCCTTCACCAGCTGACATATCCTTCACCACCTGACATACCCTTCACCACCTTGCATACCCTTCACCACCTTGAATGCTCTTCAACACCTGGCATACCTTTCACCACCTGGCATACCCTTCACCATCTGGCATACCCTTCACCACCTGGCATACTCTTTTCCACCTGTCATACACTTCACCTCCTGGCATACCCTTCACCACCTGGCATACTCTTTTCCACCTGTCATACACTTCATCTCCTGGTATACCCTTCACCACCTGGCATACTCTTCTCAACCTGTCATACCCTTCACTACCTTGCATACCCCTCACCTCCTGGCATACCCTTCACCACCTGGCATACCCTTCACCACCTGGCATACCCATCAACACCTGGCATACCCTTCACCACCTTGCATACCTTTCACCACCTTGAATGGTCTTCAACACCTAGCATACCTTTCACCACCTGGCATACCCTTCACCACCTTGCATACCCATCACCGCCTGGCATACCCTTCACCACCTGGCATACCCTTCACCACCTTGCATACCCTTCACCACCTGACATACCCTTCACCATCTTGCATAACATTCACCACCTTGCATACCCTTCTCCACCTGGCATACCCTTCACCACTTGGCATACCCTTTACCACCTGGCATATCCTTCACCACCTGGCATACCCTTCACCACCTGGCATACCCTTTACCACCTTGCATACCCTTCACCACTTGGCATACCCTTCACCACTTGGCATACCCTTCAACACTTGGCATAACCTTCACCACCTTGAATGCCCTTCAACACCTGGCCTATCCTTCACCACCTTGAATGCCCTTCAATACCTGGCATACCCTTCACCATCTGGCATACCCTTCACCACCTGGCATACTCTTTTCCACCTGTCATACACTTCACCTCCTGGCATACCCTTCACCACCTGGCATACTCTTTTCCACCTGTCATACACTTCACCTCCTGGTATACCCTTCACCACCTGGCATACTCTTCTCAACCTGTCATACCCTTCACTACCATGCATACCCCTCACCTCCTGGCATACCCTTCACCACCTGGCATACCCTTCACCACCTGGCATACCAATCAACACCTGGCATACCCTTCACCACCTTGCATACCCTTCACCACCTTGAATGGTCTTCAACACCTAGCATACCTTTCACCACCTGGCATACCCTTCACCACCTTGCATACCCATCACCGCCTGGCATACCCTTCACCACCTGGCATACCCTTCACCACCTTGCATACCCTTCACCACCTGACATACCCTTCACCACCTTGCATAACCTTCACCACCTTGCATACCCTTCTCCACCTGGCATACCCTTCACCACTTGGCATACCCTTTACCACCTGGCATATCCTTCACCACCTGGCATACCCTTCACCACCTGGCATACCCTTTACCACCTTGCATACCCTTCACCACCTGGTATATCTTTCACCACCTTGCATACCCTTCTCCACCTGGCTTACCCTTCACCACTTGGCATACCCTTCACCACCGTGAATGCCCTTCACCACCTGGCATACCATTTACCACCTGGCATAGCCTTCACCACCTGGCATACCCTTCACCACCTTGCATACCCTTCACCACCTTGCATACCCTTCACCACCTGACATACCCTTCACCACCTGGCATATCCTTCACCTCCTGGCATACACTTCACCTCCTGGCATACCCTTCACCACCTTGCATACCTTTCACCACCTGACATACCCTTCACCACCTTCCATACCCTTCACCACCTTGCATACCCTTCACCACCTGGCATACCCTTCACCACCTGACATACCCTTCACCACCTGACATACCCTTCACCACCTGACATACCCTTCACCACCTAGCATACCCTTCAACACCTTGCATACCCTTCACCACCTGGCATACCCTTCACCACCTGGCATACCCTTCGCCACCTGACATACCCTTCACCACCTGGCATACCCTTCACCACCTTGCATACCTTTCACCACCTGACATACCCTTCACCACCTTGCAACCCTTCACCACCTTACATACCCTTCACCACCTTGCATACCCTTCACCACCTGACATACCCTTCACCACCTGACATACCCTTCACCACCTTGCATACCCTTCACCACCTTGAATGCTCTTCAACACCTGGCATACCTTTCACCACCTGGCATACCCTTCACCATCTGGCATACCCTTCACCACCTGGCATACTCTTTTCCACCTGTCATACACTTCACCTCCTGGCATACCCTTCACCACCTGGCATACTCTTTTCCACCTGTCATACACTTCACCTCCTGGTATACCCTTCACCACCTGGCATACCCTTCTCAACCTGTCATACCCTTCACCACCTTGCATACCCCTCACCTCCTGGCATACCCTTCACCACCTGGCATACCCTTCACCACCTGGCATACCCATCAACACCTGGCATACCCTTCACCACCTTGCATACCTTTCACCACCTTGAATGGTCTTCAACACCTAGCATACCTTTCACCACCTGGCATACCCTTCACCACCTTGCATACCCATCACCGCCTGGCATACCCTTCACCACCTGGCATACCCTTCACCACCTTGCATACCCTTCACCACCTGACATACCCTTCACCACCTTGCATAACCTTCACCACCTTGCATACCCTTCTCCACCTGGCATACCCTTCACCACTTGGCATACCCTTTACCACCTGGCATATCCTTCACCACCTGGCATACCCTTCACCACCTGGCATACCCTTTACCACCTTGCATACCCTTCACCACTTGGCATACCCTTCACCACTTGGCATACCCTTCAACACTTGGCATAACCTTCACCACCTTGAATGCCCTTCAACACCTGGCCTATCCTTCACCACCTTGAATGCCCTTCAATACCTGGCATACCCTTCACCATCTGGCATACCCTTCACCACCTCGCATACTCTTTTCCACCTGTCATACACTTCACCTCCTGGCATACCCTTCACCACCTGGCATACTCTTTTCTACCTGTCATACACTTCACCTCCTGGTATACCCTTCACCACCTGGCATACTCTTCTCAACCTGTCATACCCTTCACTACCATGCATACCCCTCACCTCCTGGCATACCCTTCACCACCTGGCATACCCTTCACCACCTGGCATACCAATCAACACCTGGCATACCCTTCACCACCTTGCATACCCTTCACCACCTTGAATGGTCTTCAACACCTAGCATACCTTTCACCACCTGGCATACCCTTCACCACCTTGCATACCCATCACCGCGTGGCATACCCTTCACCACCTGGCATACCCTTCACCACCTTGCATACCCTTCACCACCTGACATACCCTTCACCACCTTGCATAACCTTCACCACCTTGCATACCCTTCTCCACCTGGCATACCCTTCACCACTTGGCATACCCTTTACCACCTGGCATATCCTTCACCACCTGGCATACCCTTCACCACCTGGCATACCCTTTACCACCTTGCATACCCTTCACCACTTGGCATACCCTTCACCACCTGGCATACCCTTCACCACATTGCATACCCTTCACCACCTGGCATACCCTTCAACACTTGGCATACCCTTCACCACCTTGAATGCCCTTCAACACCTGGCCTATCCTTCACCACCTTGAATGCCCTTCAATACCTGGCATACCCTTCAACACCTGGCATACCCTTCACCACCTTGAATGCCCTTCAACACCTGGCATACCCTTCACCACCTTGAATGCTTTTCAACACCTGGCATATCCTTCAACGCCTTGCATACCCTTCACCACCTTGAATGCCCTTCATTTCCTGTCATACCCTTCAACACCTGGCATACCCTTCCCCACTTGGCATACCCTTCAACACCTGGCATATCCTTGACCATCTGGCATACCCTACAAACCTGGCATACCCTTCATCACCTCTCATACCCTTTACCACTTAACATACCCTTCACCACTTTGAATGCCCTTCAACACCTGGCATACCCTTCACCACCTGGCATACCCTTCACCACCTGGCATATCCTTCACCACCTGGCATACCCTTCATCACCTTGCATACCCTTCACATCCTGGCATACACTTCACCACCTAGCATATCCTTCACCACCTGGCATACTCTTCACCACTTTGCATACCCTTCACCACCTGGCATACCCTTCACCTCATGGCATATCCTTCACCTCCTGGCATACCCTTCACCACCTGGCATACCCTTCACCACCTTGCATACCCTTCACCACCTGGCATACCCTTCACCACCTGGCATACCCTTCACCACCTGGCATATCCTTCACCACCTGGCATACCCATCACCACCTGGCGTACCCTTCCCCACCTTGCATACCCTTCACCACCTAGCATACCCTTCACCACCTGGCATACCCTTCACTACCTGTCAAACTCTTCACCACCTGGCATAGCCTTCACCACCTGGCATATCCTTCACCACCTGGCATACCCTTCATCACCTTGCATACCCTTCACATCCTGGCATACACTTCACCACCTAGCATATCCTTCACCACCTGGCATACTCTTCACCACTTTGCATACCCTTCACCACCTTGCATACCCTTCACCACCTTGAATGGTCTTCAACACCTAGCATACCTTTCACCACCTGGCATACCCTTCACCACCTTGCATACCCATTACCGCCTGGCATACCCTTCACCACCTGGCATACCCTTCACCACCTTGCATACCCTTCACCACCTGACATACCCTTCACCACCTTGCATAACCTTCACCACCTTGCATACCCTTCTCCACCTGGCATACCCTTCACCACTTGGCATACCCTTTACCACCTGGCATATCCTTCACCACCTGGCATACCCTTCACCACCTGGCATACCCTTTACCACCTTGCATACCCTTCACCACTTGGCATACCCTTCACCACCTGGCATACCCTTCACCACATTGCATACCCTTCACCACCTGGCATACCCTTCAACACTTGGCATACCCTTCACCACCTTGAATGCCCTTCAACACCTGGCCTATCCTTCACCACCTTGAATGCCCTTCAACACCTGGCATACCCTTCACCACCTTGAATGCTCTTCAACACCTGGCATATCCTTCAACGCCTTGCATACCCTTCACCACCTTGAATGCCCTTCATTTCCTGTCATACCCTTCACCACCTGGCATACCCTTCCCCACTTGGCATACCCTTCAACACCTGGCATATCCTTGACCATCTGGCATACCCTACAAACCTGGCATACCCTTCACCACCTCTAATACCCTTTACCACTTAACATACCCTTCACCACTTTGAATGCCCTTCAACACCTGGCATACACTTCACCACCTGGCATACCCTTCACCACCTGGCATATCCTTCACCACCTGGCATACCCTTCATCACCTTGCATACCCTTCACATCCTGGCATACACTTCACCACCTAGCATATCCTTCACCACCTGGCATACTCTTCACCACTTTGCATACCCTTCACCACCTGGCATACCCTTCACCTCATGGCATATCCTTCACCTCCTGGCATACCCTTCAACACCTGGCATACCCTTCACCACCTTGCATACCCTTCACCACCTGGCATACCCTTCACCACCTGGCATACCCTTCACCACCTGGCATATCCTTCACCACCTGGCATACCCATCACCACCTGGCGTACCCTTCCCCACCTTGCATACCCTTCACCACCTAGCATACCCTTCACCACCTGGCATACCCTTCACTACCTGTCAAACTCTTCACCACCTGGCATAGCCTTCACCACCTGGCATATCCTTCACCACCTGGCATACCCTTCATCACCTTGCATACCCTTCACATCCTGGCATACACTTCACCACCTAGCATATCCTTCACCACCTGGCATACTCTTCACCACTTTGCATACCCTTCACCACCTGGCATACCCTTCACCTCATGGCATATCCTTCACCTCCTGGCATACCCTTCACCACCTGGCATACCCTTCACCACCTTGCATACCCTTCACCACCTGGCATACCCTTCACCACCTGGCATACCCTTCACCACCTGGCATATCCTTCACCACCTGGCATACCCATCACCACCTGGCGTACCCTTCCCCACCTTGCATACCCTTCACCACCTAGCATACCCTTCACCACCTGGCATACCCTTCACTACCTGTCAAACTCTTCACCACCTGGCATAGCCTTCACCACCTGGCATACCCTTCACCACCTTGAATGCCCTTCAACACCTGGCATACCCTTCATCACCTGGCATACCCTTCATCACCTTGCATACCCTTCACCACCTTTGCATACCCTTCAACACCTGGCATACCCATCACCACCTGGCATACCCTTCTCCACCACTCATACCCATCACCAACTGGCATACCCTTCACCACCTGGCATACCCTTCACCACCTTGCATACCCTTCACCACCCTGCATACCCTTCACCTTCTGGCATACCCTTCACCACCTGGCATACCCTTCACCACCCTGCATATCCTTCACCATCTGGCATACCCTTCACCACCTGGCATACCCTTCACCTCCTGGCATACCCTTCACCACCTGGCATACCCTTCACCACCCTGCATACCCTTCGCCATCTGGCATACCCTTCACTAACTGGCATACCCTTCACCACCTTCCATACCGTTCACCACCTTGCATACCCTTCACTGCCTCTCATACCCTTTACCACTTGGCATACCCTTCACCTCTTTTAATGCCCTTCAACACCTGGCATACCCTTCACCACCTGGCATACCCTTCACCACCTAGCATACCCTTCACCACCTGGCATATCCTTCACCACCTGGCATACCCTTCATCACCTTGCATACACTTCACCATCTGGCATACCCTTCACCTCCTGGCATACACTTCACCACCTGGTAAACCCTTCACCACCTGGCATACACTTCACCACCTGGCATACCCTTCACCACCTTGCATACCCTTCACCACCTGGCATACCCTTCATCACCTTGCATACCCTTCACCACCTTGCATACACTTCACCACCTGGCATACCCTTCACCTCCTGGCATACACTTCACGACCTGGCATACCCTTCACCACCTTGCATACAGTTCACCACCTGGCATACCCTTCACCACCTTGCATACCCTTCACTACCTGGCATACCCTTCACCACCTGGCATACCCTTCACCTCCTGGCATATCCTTCACCTCCTGGCATACCCTTCACCACCTTGCATATCTTTCACCACCTTGCATACCCTTCACCACCTTGAATGCTATTCAACACTTGGCATACCTTTCACCACCTGGCATACCCTTCACCATCTGGCATACCCTTCACCACCTGGCATACTCTTTTCCACCTGTCATACACTTCACCTCCTGGCATGTCCTTCACCTCCTGGCATACCCTTCACCACCTTGCATACCCTTCACCACCCTGCATATCTTTCACCACCTTGCATACCCTTCACCACCTGGCTTACCATCCACCACTTGGCATACCCTTCACCACCTTGAATGCCCTTCACCACCGGGCATACCATTTACCACCTGGCATAGCCTTCACCACCTGGCATACCCTTCACCACCTTGCATACCCTTCACCACCTTGCATACCCTTCACCACCTGACATACCCTTCACCACCTGGCATATCCTTCACCTCCTGGCATACACTTCCCCTCCTGGCATACCCTTCACCACCTTGCATACCTTTCACCACCTGACATACCCTACACCTCCTTGCAATACCCTTCACCACCTTGCATTCCCTTCAACACCTGGCATACCCTTCACCACCTGACATACCCTTCACCACCTTGCATTCCCTTCACCACCTTGCATACCTTTCACCACCTGACATACCCTTCACCACCTGGCATACCCTTCACCACCTGGCATACCCTTCACCACCTGGCATACCCTTCACCACCTGACATACCCTTCACCACCTGACATACCCTTCACCACCTTGCATACCCTTCACCACCTTGAATGCTATTCAACACTTGGCATACCTTTCACCACCTGGCATACCCTTCACCATCTGGCATACCCTTCACCACCTGGCATACTCTTTTCCACCTGTCATACACTTCACCTCCTGGCATACCCTTCACCACCTGGCATACTCTTTTCCACCTGTCATACACTTCACCTCCTGGCATACCCTTCACCTCCTGGCATACTCTTCCCAACCTGTCATACCCTTCACCACCTTGCATACCCCTCACCTCCTGGCATACCCTTCACCACCTGGCATACCCTTCACCACCTGGCATACCCATCAACACCTGGCATACCCTTCACCACCTTGCATACCCTTCACCACCTTGAATGCTCTTCAACACCTGGCATACCTTTCACCACCTGGCATACCCTTCACCACCTTGCATACCCATCACCGCCTGGCATACCCTTCACCACCTGGCATACCCTTCACCACCTTGCATACCCTTCACCACCTGACATACCCTTCACCACCTTGAATAACCTTCACCACCTTGCATACCCTTCTCCACCTGGCATACCCATCACCACTTGGCATACCCTTCACCACCTGGCATATCCTTCACCACCTGGCATACCCTTCACCACCTGGCATACCCTTCACCACCTTGCATACCCTTCACCACCTGGCATACCCTTGACCACCTGGCATTCCCTTCAACACTTGGCATACCCTTCACCACCTTGAATGCCCTTCAACACCTGGCCTATCCTTCACCACCTTGAATGCCCTTCAATACCTGGCATACCCTTCAACACCTGGCATACCCTTCACCACCTTGAATGCCCTTCAACACCTGGCATACCCTTCACCACCTTGAATGCTCTTCAACACCTGGCATATCCTTCAACACCTTGCATACCCTTCACCACCTTGAATGCATTTCATTTCCTGTCAAACCCTTCAACACCTGGCATACCCTTCACCACTTGGCATACCCTTCAACACCTGGCATATCCTTGACCATCTGGCATACCCTACAAACCTGGCATACCCTTCACCACCTCTCATACCCTTTACCACTTAACATACCCTTCACCACTTTGAATGCCCTTCAACACCTGGCATACCCTTCACCACCTGGCATACCCTTCACCACCTGGCATATCCTTCACCACCTGGCATACCCTTCATCACCTTGCATAGCCTTCACCACCTGGCATACACTTCACCACCTGGCATATCCTTCACCACCTGGCATACTCTTCACCACTATGCATACCCTTCACCACCTGGCATACCCTTCACCTCATGGCATATCCTTCACCTCCTGGCATACCCTTCACCACCTGGCATACCCTTCACTACCTGTCAAACTCTTCACCACCTGGCATAGCCTTCACCACCTGGCATACCCTTCATCACCTGGCATACCCTTCATCACCTTGCATACCCTTCACCACCTTGCATACCCTTCAACACCTAGCATACCCATCACCACCTGGCATACCCTTCTCCACCACTCATACCCATCACCACCTGGCATACCCTTCACCACCTTGAATGTTTTTCCACACCTTGCATACCCTTCACCACCTGGCATACCCTTCACCACCTGGCATACACTTCACTACCTTGAATGCCCTTCAACACCTGGCATACCCTTTATCACCTTGAATGCCCTTCAACAGCTGGCATACCCTTCACCACCTGACATACACTTCACCACTTGGCATATCCTTCACCACCAGGCGTACCGTTCAACACCTGGCATAACCTTCACCACCTTCCATACCCTTCACCACCTGGCATACCCTTCACCACCTGGCATACCCTTCACCACCTGGCATACCCTTCACCACCTAGCATACCCATCACCACCTGGCATATCCTTCACCACCTGGCATACCCTTCACCACCTGGCATACCCTTCACCATCTGACATACACTTCACCATCTGGCATACCCTTCACTACCTCGAATGCCCTTCAACACCTGGCATACCCTTCACCACTTTGAAAGCCCTTCAACAGGTGGCATACCCTTCAACACCTGGCATACCCTTCACTACCTTGAATGTCCTTCAACACCTGGCATACCCTTCACCACCTTAAATGCCCTTCAACACCTGGCATATCCTTCAACACCTAGAATACCCTTCACCACCTTGAATGCCCTTCTACTCCTAACATATCCTTGCACACCTGGCATACCCATCACCAACTGGCGTACCCTTCACCACCTGGCATACCCTTCACCACCTGGCATATCCTTCACCACCTGGCATACCCTTCATCACCTTGCATAGCCTTCACCACCTGGCATACACTTCACCACCTGGCATATCCTTCACCACATGGCATACTCTTCACCACTATGCATACCCTTCACCACCTGGCATACCCTTCACCTCATGGCATATCCTTCACCTCCTGGCATACCCTTCACCACCTGGCATACCCTTCACCACCTGGCATACCCTTCACCACCTGGCATACCCTTCACTACCTGTCATACTCTTCACCACCTGGCATATCCTTCACCACCTGGCATACCCATCACCACCTGGCGTACCCTTCCCCACCTTGCATACCCTTCACCACCTGGCATACCCTTCACCACCTGGCATACCCTTCACTACCTGTCAAACTCTTCACCACCTGGCATAGCCTTCACCACCTGGCATACCCTTCATCACCTGGCATACCCTTCATCACCTTGCATACCCTTCACCACCTTGCATACCCTTCAACACCTAGCATACCCATCACCACCTGGCATACCCTTCTCCACCACTCATACCCATCACCACCTGGCATACCCTTCACCACCTTGAATGTTTTTCCACACCTTGCATACCCTTCACCACCTGGCATACCCTTCACCACCTGGCATACACTTCACTACCTTGAATGCCCTTCAACACCTGGCATACCCTTCATCACCTTGAATGCCCTTCAACAGCTGGCATACCCTTCACCACCTGACATACACTTCACCACTTGGCATATCCTTCACCACCAGGCGTACCGTTCAACACCTGGCATAACCTTCACCACCTTCCATACCCTTCACCACCTGGCATACCCTTCACCACCTGGCATACCCTTCACTACCTGGCATACCCTTCACCACCTAGCATACCCATCACCACCTGGCATATCCTTCACCACCTGGCATACCCTTCACCACCTGGCATACCCTTCACTATCTGACATACACTTCACCATCTGGCATACCCTTCACTACCTCGAATGCCCTTCAACACCTGGCATACCCTTCACCACTTTGAAAGCCCTTCAACAGGTGGCATACCCTTCAACACCTGGCATACCCTTCACTACCTTGAATGTCCTTCAACACCTGGCATACCCTTCACCACCTTAAATGCCCTTCAACACCTGGCATATCCTTCAACACCTAGAATACCCTTCACCACCTTGAATGCCCTTCAACTCCTAACATATCCTTGCACACCTGGCATACCCATCACCAACTGGCGTACCCTTCACCACCTGGCATACCCTTTACCACCTTGAATACCATTGTCCACCTTACATACCCCTGAACACCTTGCATACCCTTCAACACCTGGCATACCTTTCACCACCTTGCATACCCTTGACCACCTTGCATACCCTTGACCACCTTGCATGCCCTTGACCACCTTGCATACCCTTGGCCACCTTGCATACCCTTGACCACCTTGCATACCCTTCACTGCCGGGCATACCCTTCACCACCTGGCATACCCTTCACCACCTGGCATTCCCTTCACCACCTGGCATATCCTTCACCACCTGGCATACGCTTCACCACCTGGCATACAATTCACCACCTTGCATACCCTTCACCACCTTGCATACCCTTTACCTACATGCATAGCATTCACCACGTGGCATACCCTTCTTCACCTGGCATACCCTTCACCACCTGGCATACCCTTCACCACCTGGCATACCCATGAACACCTGACATACCCTTCACCACCTGTCATACCCTTCACCACCTGGCATACCCTTCACCACCTGGCATACACATCACCATCTGGCATACCCTTCAACACCTGGCATACCCATCACCACCTGGCATACCCTTCACCACCTGGCATACCCATCACCACCTGGCATACCTTTCCCCCACGTGAATGCCTTTCAACATTTGGCATACCCTTCACCACCTGGCATACCCTTCACCACCTGGCATACCCTTCACTACCTTGAATGCCCTTCATCACCTCGCATGCCCTTCACCACCTTGAATGCCCTTCAACACCTGGCGTACCCTTCACCACCTTGAATGCCCTTCAACTCCTGGCATACCTTTAACACCAGGCATACCCATCACCACCTGGCATACCCATCACCACCTGGCATACCCTTCACCACCTTGAATGCCCTTCAACACCTGGCATACCCTACACCACCTGGCATACCCATCAACACCTGGCATACCCTTCACCACCTGGCATACCCTACAAACCTGGCATACCCTTCAACACCTGGCATACCCTTCAACACCTGGCATACCCTTCAACACCTGGCATACCCTTCACCATCTGGCATACCCTTCACCACCTTGCATACCCTTGACCAAATTGCATACCCTTGACTCCCTTGCATACCCTTGACCACCTTGCATACCTTTCACCACCTTGCATACACTTGACCACCTTGCATACCCTTCACCACCTGGCATACCCTTCACCACCTGGCATACCCTTCACCCCGTTGCATACCCTTCATCATCTTGCATACTCTTGACCACCTTGCATACCCTTGACCACCTTGCATACCCTTGACCAATTTGCATACTTTTCACCACCTTGCATACCCTTGACCACCTTGCATACCCTTCACCACCTGGCATACCTTTCACCACCTTGCATACCCTTCACCACCTAGCATACCCTTCACCTCATGGCATATGCGTCACCACCTGACATACCCTTCACCTCCTGGCATACCCTTCACCACCTTGCATACCCTTCACCACCTGGCATACCCTTAACTACCTATTATACACTTCACCATCTCGCATGCCCTTCACCACCTGGCATACCCTTCACCTCCTGGCATACCCTTTACCACCTGGCATACACTTCACCGCCTGGCATACCCTTCACCACCTGGCATACCCTTCACCACCTTCAATGCTCTTCAACACCTGGCATTCCCTTCACCACCTTGCATACCCTTCACCACCTTGCATACCCTTCACCACCTGGCATACCCTTCACCACCTTGCATACCCTTGACCAAATTGCATACCCTTGATTACCTTGCATACTCTTGACCACTTTGCATACCTTTCACCACCTTGCATTCCCTTGACCACCTTGCATACCCTTCACCACCTGGCATACCCTTCACCACCTACCATACCCTTCACCCCGTTGCATACCCTTCACCACCTTGCATACTCTTGACCACCTTGCATACCCTTGACCACCTTGCATACCCTTCACCCCCTTGCATACCCTTCACCACCTGGCATACCCTTCACCTCCTGGTATACCCTTTACCACCTGGCATACACTTCACCGCCTGGAATACCCTTCACCACCTGGCATACCCTTCACCACCTTCAATGCTCTTCTACACCTGGCATTCCCTTCACCACCTTGCATACCCTTCACCACCTGGCATACCCTTCACCACCTTGAAAGCCCTTCAATAGGTGGCATACCATTCAACACCTGGCATACCCTTCACCATCTTGAATGTCCTTCAATTCCTTGCATACCCTTCACCACCTTGGATGCCCTTCAACACCTGGCATATCCTTCAACACCTTGCATACCCTTCACCACCTTGCATACACTTCACAACCTTGAATGCCCTTCAACTCCTAACATACCCTTGCACACTTGGCACACCCATCACCACCTGGCATACCCTTCACCACCTGGCATACCCCTCACCACCTTGAATGCCCTTCAAAACCTGGCATACCCTTCACCACCTGGCATACCCTTCAACACCTTGCATACTCTTGACCACCTGGCATACCCTACAAACCTGGCATACCCTTCAACACCTGGCATACCCTTCAACACCTGGCATACCTCTCACCATCTGGCATACACTTCACCACCTTGCATACCCTTGACCACCTTGCATACCATTGTCCACCTTACATACCCCTGAACACCTTGCATACCCTTCAACACCTGGCATACCTTTCACCACCTTGCATACCCTTGACCATCTTGCATACCCTTGACCACCTTGCATGCCCTTGACCACCTTGCACACCCTTGACCACCTTGCATACCCTTGACCACCTTGCATACACTTCACTGCCGGGCATACCCTTCACCTCCTGGCATACCCTTTACCACCTGGCATACACTTCACCGCCTGGCATACCCTTCACCACCTGGCATACCCTTCACCACCTTCAATGCTCTTCAACACCTGGCATTCCCTTCACCACCTTGCATACCTTTCACCACCTTTGCATACCCTTCACCACCTGGCATTCCCTTCACCACCTTGAATGCCCTTCCCCCCCTAGCATACCCATCACCACCTGGCATACCTTTCACCACCTGGCATATCCTTCACCACCTGGCATACGCTTCACCACCTGGCATACAATTCACCACCTTGCATACCCTTCACCACCTTGCATACCCTTTACCTCCATGCATAGCCTTCATCACCTGGCATACCCTTCTTCACCTGGCATACCCTTCACCACCTGGCATACCCTTCACCACCTGGCATACCCATGAACACCTGACATACCCTTCACCACCTGTCATTCCCTTCACCACCTGGCATACCCTTCACCACCTGGCATACACATCACCATCTGGCATACCCTTCAACACCTGGCATACACATCACCACCTGGCATACCCTTCACCACCTGGCATACCCATCACCACCTGGCATACCTTTCCCCATCTTGAATGCCTTTCAACCTCTGGCATACCCTTCACCACCTGGCATACCCTTCACCACCTGGCATACCCTTCACTACCTTGAATGCCCTTCATCACCTCGCATACCCTTCACCACCTTGAATGCCCTTCAACAGCTGGCATACCCTTTAACACCTGGCATACCCTTCACCTCTTTGAATGTCTTTCAACACCTGGCATACCCCTCACCACCTTGAATGCCCTTCAACACCTGACATACCCTCCACCACCTTGAATGCCCTTCAACACGTTGCGTACCCTTTACCACCTTGAATGCCCTTCAATTCCGGGCATACCCATTAACACCAGGCATACCCATCACCACCTGGCATACCCTTCACCACCTGGCATACCCCTTCACCACCTTGAATGCCCTTCAACACCTGGCATACCCTACACCACCTGGCATACCCTTCAACACCTGGCATACCCTTCACCACCTGGCATACCCTACAAACCTGGCATACCCTTCAACACCTGGCATACCCTTCAACACCTGGCATACCCTTCACCACCTGGCATACCCTTCACCACCTTGCATACCCTTGACCAAATTGTATACCCTTGATTACCTTGCATACCCTTGACCACTTTGCATACCTTTCACCACCTTGCATTCCCTTGACCACCTTGCATACCCTTCACCACCTGGCATACCCTTCACCACCTACCATACCCTTCACCCCGTTGCATACCCTTCACCACCTTGCATACTCTTGACCACCTTGAATACCCTTGACCACCTTGCATACCCTTGACCACCTTGCATACCCTTCACCACCTGGCGTACCCTTCATCTCCTGACATACCCTTCACCACCTGGCATACCCTTCACCCCGTTGCATACCCTTCACCACCTTGCATACTCTTGACCACCTTGCATACCCTTGACCATCTTGCATACCCTTCACCCCCTTGCATACCCTTCACCACCTGGCATACCCTTCACCTCCTGGTATACCCTTTACCACCTGGCATACACTTCACCGCCTGGAATACCCTTCACTACCTGGCATACCCTTCACCACCTTCAATGCTCTTCTACACCTGGCATTCCCTTCACCACCTTGCATACCCTTCACCACCTGGCATACCCTTCACCACCTTGAAAGCCCTTCAACAGGTGGCATACCATTCAACACCTGGCATATCCTTCACCATCTTGAATGTCCTTCAATACCTTGCATACCCTTCACCACCTTGGATGCCCTTCAACACCTGGCATATCCTTCAACACCTTGCATACCCTTCACCACCTTGCATACACTTCACAACCTTGAATGCCCTTCAACTCCTAACATACCCTTGCACACTTCGCACACCCATCACCACCTGGCATACCCTTCACCACCTGGCATACCCCTCACCACCTTGAATGCCCTTCAAAACCAGGCATACCCTTCACCACCTGGCATACCCTTCAACACCTTGCATACTCTTGACCACCTGGCATACCCTACAAACCTGGCATACCCTTCAACACCTGGCATACCCTTCAACACCTGGCATACCTCTCACCATCTGGCATACACTTCACCACCTTGCATACCCTTGACCACCTTGCATACCATTGTCCACCTTACATACCCCTGAACACCTTGCATACCTTTCAACACCTGGCATACCTTTCACCACCTTGCATACCCTTGACCACCTTGCATACCCTTGACCACCTTGCATGCCCTTGACCACCTTGCACACCCTTGACCACCTTGCATACCCTTGACCACCTTGCATACACTTCACTACCGGGCATACCCTTCACCACCTGGCATGCCCTTCAACACCTTGCATACCTTTCACCACCTTTGCATACCCTTCACCACCTGGCATTCCCTTCACCACCTTGAATGCCCTTCCCCCCCCCTAGCATACCCATCACCACCTGGCATACCCTTCACCACCTTGCATACCCTTGACCACCTTGCATACCCTTGACCACCTTGCATACCTTTCACCACCTTGCATACCCTTGACCACCTTGCATACCCTTCACCACCTGGCATACCTTTCACCACCTGGCATACCTTTCACCACCTTGCATACCCTTCACCACCTTGCATACCCTTCACCACCTGGCATACCCATGAACACCTGACATACACATCACCATCTGGCACACCCTTCAACACCTGGCATACACATCACCACCTGGCATACCCTTCACCACCTGGCATACCCATCACCACCTGGCATACCTTTCCCCATCTTGAATGCCTTTCAACATCTGGCATACCCTTCACCACCTGGCATACCCTTCACCACCTGGCATACCCTTCACCTCCTTGAATGCCCTTCATCACCTCGCATACCCTTCACCACCTTGAATGCCCTTCAACAGCTGGCATACCCTTTAACACCTGGCATACCCTTCACCTCTTTGAATGTCTTTCAACACCTGGCATACCCCTCACCACCTTGAATGCCCTTCAACACCTGACATACCCTTCACCACCATGAATGCCCTTCAACACGTTGCGTACCCTTTACCACCTTGAATGCCCTTCAATTCCTGGCATACCCTTTAACACCAGGCATACCCATCACCACCTGGCATACCCTTCACCACCTGGCATACCCTTCACCACCTTGAATGCCCTTCAACACCTGGCATACCCTACACCACCTGGCATACCCTTCAACACCTGGCATACGCTTCACCACCTGGCATACCCTACAAACCTGGCATACCCTTCAACACCTGGCATACCCTTCAACACCTGGCATACCCTTCACCACCTGGCATACCCTTCACCTCCTTGCATACCCTTGACCAAATTGCATACCCTTGACTACCTTGCATACCCTTGACCACCTTGCATACCTTTCACCACCTTACATACCCTTGACCACCTTGCATACCCTTCACCACCTGGCATACCCTTGACCACCTGGCATACCCTTCACCCCGTTGCATACCCTTCACCACCTTGCATACTCTTGACCACCTTGCATACCCTTGGCCACCTTGCATACCCTTGACCACCTTGCATACCTTTCACCACCTTGCATACCCTTGACCACCTTGCATACCCTTCACCACCTGGCATACCTTTCACCACCTTGCATACCCTTCACCACCTTGCATACCCTTGACCACCTTGCATACCCTTCACCACCTAGCATACCCTTCACCTCCTGGCATATCCGTCACCACCTGGCATACCCTTCACCTCCTGGCATACCCTTCACCACCTTGCATACCCTTCACCACCTGGCATACCCTTAACCACCTATTATACACTTCACCATCTCGCATACCCTTCACCACCTGGCATACTCTTCACCGCCTGGCATACCCTTCACTACCTGGCATACCCTTCACCACCTTCAATGCTCTTTAACACCTGGCATTCCCTTCACCACCTTGCATACCCTTCACCACCTTGAATGCCCTTCAACTCCTAACATACCCTTGCACACCTGGCATACCCTTCACCACCTGGCATACTCTTCACCACCATTGGCATACCCTTCACCACCTTGAATACCCTTCACCACCTTGCATACCCTTCACCACCTGGCATACCCTTCACCACCTGGCTTACCCTTCACCACCATTGGCATACCCTTCACCAACTGTCATATACTTCACCACGTTGCATACCCTTCACCACCGGGCATACCCTTCACCTCCTGGCATACCCTTTACCACCTGGCATACACTTCACCGCCTGGCATACCCTTCACCACCATGCATAACCTTTACCACTTTCAATGCTCTTCAACACCTGGCATTCCCTTCACCACCTTGCATACCCTTCACCACCTTGCATACCCTTCACCACCTGGCATACCCTTCACCACCTTGCATACCCTTGACCAAATTGCATACCCTTGACCACCTTGCATACCCTTGACCACCTTGCATACCCTTCACCACCTTGCATACTCTTAACCATCTTGCATAACCTTCACCACCTAGCATACCCTTGACCACCTTGCATACCCTTCACCACCTTGAATGCCCTTCAACTCCTAACATACCGTTGCACACCTGGCATACACTTCACCACCTGGCATACCTTTCACCACAATTGACATACCCTTCACCACCTTGAATACCCTTCACCACCTTGCATACCCTTCACCACCTGGCATACCCTTCACCACCTGGCATACCCATCACCACCATTGGCATACCCTTCACCACCTGTCATATACTTCACCACGTGGCATTCCCTTCACCACTGGGCATACCCTTGACCAAATTGCATACCCTTGACTACCTTGCATACCCTTGACCACCTTGCATACCTTTCACCACCTTGCATACCCTTGACCACCTTGCATACCCTTCACCACTTGGCATACCCTTCACCACCTGGCATACCCTTCACCCCGTTGCATACCCTTCACCACCTTGCATACTCTTGACCACCTTGCATACCCTTGACCAACTTGCATACCCTTGACCACCTTGCATACCCTTCACCACCTGTCATACCCTTCACCTCCTGGCATACCCTTTACCACCTGGCATACACTTCACCGCCTGGCATACCCTTCACCACCTGGCATACCCTTCACCACCTTCAATGCTCTTCAACACCCGTCATTCCCTTCACCACCTTGCATACCCTTCACCACCTGGCATACCCTTCACCACCTGGCATACCCTTCACCACCTGGCATACCCTTCACCACCTGTCATACACTTCACCACGTGGCATACCCTTCACCACCTGGCATATCCTTCACCACCAGGCATACCCTTCACCACCTGGCATACCCTTCAACACCTTTCATACCCTTCACCACCTGTCATTCCCTTCACCACCTGGCATACCCTTCACCACCTGGCATACCCTTTACCACTTAGCATACCTATCACCACCAGGCATATCCTTCTCCACCTGGCATACCCTTCACCACCTGGCATACCCTTCACCTCCTGGCATACCCTTCACCACCTGGCATACCCTTCACCACCTTGAATGCTCTTTCAAACCTTGCATACCCTTCACCCCCTTTCATAACCTTCACCACCTTGCATACCCTTCACAACCTGGCATACCCTTCACCACTTGGCATACCCTTCACCACCTGGCATATACTTCATCTCCTGGCATTCCCTTCACCACCTGGCATACCCTTCACCTCCTGGCATACCCTGTACCACCTGGCATACCCTTCACCACCTTGAATGCCCTTCAACACCTGGCATACCCTTCACCACCTTGAATGCCCTTCAACACCTGGCATACCCTTCACTACCTTGAATGCCCTTCAACTCCTGGCATACCCTTACACACCTGGCAAATACCTTCACCACGTGCCATACCCTTAACCACCTGGCATACCCTTCACCACCTTGAATGCCTTTCAACACCTGGCATACCCTTCACCACCTGGTATACCCTTCAACACCTGGCATACCTTTGACCACCTGGCATACCAACAAACCTGGCATACCCTTCAACACTTGGCATACCCTTCAACATCTGGCATACCCTTCACCACCTGGCATACCCTTCACCACCTTGAATGCCCTTCAACACCTGGCATACCCTACACCACCTGGCATACCCTTCAACACCTGGCATACCCTTCACCACCTGGCATACCCTTCAAACCTGGCATACCCTTCAACACCTGGCATACCCTTCAACACCTGGCATACCCTTCACCACCTGGCATACCCTTCACCACCTTGCATACCCTTGACCAAATTGCATACCCTTGACTACCTTGCATACCCTTGACCACCTTGCATACCTTTCACCACCTTGCATACCCTTGACCACCTTGCATACCCTTCACCACCTGGCATACCCTTCACCACCTGGCATACCCTTCACCCCGTTGCATACCCTTCACCACCTTGCATACTCTTGACCACCTTGCATACCCTTGACCACCTTGCATACCCTTGACCACCTTGCATACCTTTCACCACCTTGCATACCCTTGACCACCTTGCATACCCTTCACCACCTGGCATACCTTTCACCACCTTGCATACCCTTCACCACCTTGCATACCCTTGACCACCTTGCATACCCTTCACCACCTAGCATACCCTTCACCTCCTGGCATATCTGTCACCACCTGGCATACCCTTCACCTCCTGGCATACCCTTCACCACCTTGCATACCCTTCACCACCTGGCATACCCTTCACCACCTGGCATACACATCACCATCTGGCATACCCTTCAACACCTGGCATACATATCACCACCTGGCATACCCTTCACCACCTGGCATTCCCATCACCACCTGGCATACCTTTCCCCATCTTGAATGCCTTTCAACATCTGGCATACCCTTCACCACCTGGCATACCCTTCACCACCTGGTATACCCTTCACTACCTTGAATGTCCTTCATCACCTCGCATACCCTTCACCACCTTGAATGCCCTTCAACAGCTGGCATACCCTTTAACACCTGGCATACCCTTCACCTCTTTGAATGTCTTTTAACACCTGGCATACCCCTCACCACCTTGAATGCCCTTCAACACCTGACATACCCTTCACCACCTTGAATGCCCTTCAACACGTTGCGTACCCTTTACCACCTTGAATGCCCTTCAATTCCTGGCATACCCTTTAACACCAGGCATACCCATCACCACCTGGCATACCCTTCACCACCTGGCATACCCTTCACCACCTTGAATGCCCTTCAACACCTGGCATACCCTACACCACCAGGCATACCCTTCAACACCTGGCATACCCTTCACCACCTGGCATACCCTACAAACCTGGCATACCCTTCAACACCTGGCATACCCTTCAACACCTGGCATACCCTTCACCACCTGGCATACCCTTCACCACCTTGCATACCCTTGACCAAATTGCATACCCTTGACTACCTTGCATACCCTTGACCACCTTGCATACCTTTCACCACCTTGCATACCCTTGACCACCTTGCATACCCTTCACCACCTGGCATACCCTTCACCTCCTGGCATACCCTTCACCACCTTGCATACCCTTCACCACCTGGCATACCCTTAACCACCTATTATACACTTCACCATCTCGCATACCCTTCACCACCTGGCATACTCTTCACCGCCTGGCATACCCTTCACTACCTGGCATACCCTTCACCACCTTCAATGCTCTTTAACACCTGGCATTCCCTTCACCACCTTGCATACCCTTCACCACCTTGAATGCCCTTCAACTCCTAACATACCCTTGCACACCTGGCATACCCTTCACCACCTGGCATACCCTTCACCACCATTGGCATACCCTTCACCACCTTGAATACCCTTCACCACCTTGCATACCCTTCACCACCTGGCATACCCTTCACCACCTGGCTTACCCTTCACCACCATTGGCATACCCTTCACCACCTGTCACATACTTCACCACGTGGCATACCCTTCACCACCGGGCATACCCTTCACCTCCTGGCATACCCTTTACCAACTGGCATACACTTCACCGCCTGGCATACCCTTCACCACCATGCATAACATTTACCACTTTCAATGCTCTTCAACACCTGGCATTCCCTTCACCACCTTGCATACCCTTCTCCACCTTGCATACCCTTCACCACCTGGCATACCCTTCACCACCTTGCATACCCTTGACCAAATTGCATACCCTTGACTACCTTGCATACCCTTGACCACCTTGTATACCTTTCACCACCTTGCATACCCTTGACCACCTTGCATACCCTTCACCACCTTGCATACTCTTGACCATCTTGCATAACCTTCACCACCTAGCATACCCTTGACCACCTTGCATACCCTTCACCACCTGGCATACCCTTCACCTCCTGGCATACCCTTCACCTCCTGGCATACCCTTCACCCCGTTGCATACCCTTCAGCACCTTGCATACTCTTGACCACCTTGCATACCCTTGACCACCTTGCATTCCCTTAACCACCTTGCATACCCTTCACCACCTGGCATACCCTTCACCTCCTGGCATCCCCTTCAACACCTGGCATACCCTTCACCACCTCCAATGCTCTTCAACACCTGGCATTCCCTTCACCACCTTGCATACCCTTCACCACCTTGAATGCCCTTCAACTCCTAACATACCGTTGCACACCTGGCATACGCTTCACCACCTGGCATACCTTTCACCACAATTGGCATACCCTTCACCACCTTGAATACCCTTCACCACCTTGCATACCCTTCACCACCTGGCATACCCTTCACCACCTGGCATACCCTTCACCATCATTGGCATACCCTTCACCACCTGTCATATACTTCACCACGTGGCATTCCCTTCACCACCGGGCATACCCTTGACCAAATTGCATACCCTTGACTACCTTGCATACCCTTGACCACCTTGCATACCTTTCACCACCTTGCATACCCTTGACCACCTTGCATACCCTTCACCACTTGGCATACCCTTCACCACCTTGAATGCCCTTCAACACCTGGCATACCCTTCACCACCTGGTATACCCTTCAACACCTGGCATACCTTTGACCACCTGGCATACCAACAAACCTGGCATACCCTTCAACACTTGGCATACCTCTCAACATCTGGCATACCCTTCACCACCTTGCATACCCTTCACCACCTTGCATACCCTTGACCACATGGCCTACCCTACAAACCTGGCATACCCTTCAACACCTGGCATACCCTTGACCACCTTGCATACCCTTGACCACCTTGCATACCCTTGACCACCTTGCATACCCTTGACCACCTTGCATACCTTTCACCACCTTGCATACCTTTCACCACCTTGCATACCCTTGACCACCTTGCATACCCTTCACCGCCTGGCATACCCTTCACCACCTGGCATATCCTTCACCACCTTGCATACCTTTCATTACCTTTGCATACCTATCACCACCTGGCATACCCTTCACCAACTGGATTACACATCACCAACTGGATTACACATCACCATCTGGCATACCCTTCACCACCTGGCATACCATTCACCACCTTTCATACCCTTCACCACCTGGCATACCCTTCAACACCTGGCATACCCATCACCACCTGACACACCCTTCACCACCTGGCATACCCATCACCAACTGGCATACCCTTCACCACCTTGAATGCCTTTCAACACCTGGCATACCCTTCACCATCTGGCATACCCATCACCACCTGGCATACCCTTCACCACCTAGCATGCCCTTCAACACCTGGCATACCCTTCAATTCCTTGAATGTCCTTCAACACCTGGCATACTCTTCACCACCTTGAATGGCCTTCAACACCTGGCATAATCTTCACCACCTTGAATGCCCTTCAACTCCTGGCATACCTCTTCAACATCTTGCATACCCATCACCACCTGGCATACCCTTCACCACCTGGCATACCCTTCACCACCTGGCATACCCTTCGCCACTATGAATGCCCTTCAACACTTGGCATACCCTTCACCACCTGGCATACCCTTCAACACTTGGCATACCCTTGACCACCTGACATACCCTACAAACCTGGCATACCCTTCAACACCTGGCATACCCTTCAACACCTGGCATACCCTTCACCACCTGGCATACCCTTCACCTCCTTGCATACCCTTCACCTCCTTGCATACCCTTGACCACCTTGCATACCCTTGACCTCTATGCATACCCTTGACTTCCTTGCATACCCTTGACCACCTTGCATATCCTTGACCACCTTGCATACCCTTCAATACCTGGCATGCCTGTCACCACCTTGCATACCCTTGACCACCTTGCATACCCTTCACCACCTTGCATACCCTTCACCACCTGGCATACCCTTCACCCCCTTGCATACCCTTGACCACCTTGCATATCCTTGAGCACCTTGCATACCCTTGACCACGTTTTATACCCTTCAACACCTGGCATGCTTTTTACCACCTTGCATACCCTTCACCACCTGGCATACCCTTCACCACCTGGCATACCCTTCACCACCTTGCATACCCTTCACCTCCTTGCATACCCTTGACCACCTTGCATACCCTTGACCACCTTGCATACCCTTGACCACCTTGCATACCCTTGACCATCTTGCATACCTTTGACCACTTTGCATACCCTTGACCACCTTGCATACCCTTGACCATCTTGCATACCCTTGACCATCATGCATACGATTGACCACTTTGCATACCCTTGACCACCTTGCATACCCTTGACCATCTTGCATACCCTTGACCATCTTGCATACGATTGACCACTTTGCATACCCTTGACCACCTTGCATACCCTTGACCACCTTGCATACACTTGACCACCTTGCATACACTTGACCACCTTGCATACCCTTGACCACCTGGTATATCCTTCACCACCTTGCATACCCTTGACCACCTTGCATACCCTTGACCACCTTGCATACCCTTGACCACCTTGCATACCCTTGACCATCTTGCATACCCTTGACCACCTTGCATATCCTTGACCACCTTGCATACCCTTGACCACCTTGCATACCCTTGACCACCTTGCATACCCTTGACCAACTTGCATACCCTTGACCACCTTGCATATCCTTGACCACCTTGCATACCCTTGACCACCTTTTATACCCTTCAACACCTGGCATACTTTTTACCACCTTGCATACCCTTCACCACCTGGCGTACCCTTCACCACCTGGCATACTCTTCACCACCTTGCATACCCTTCACCTCCTTGCATACTCTTGACCACCTTGCATACCCTTGACCACCTTGCATACCCTTGACCACCTGGCATACCCTTGACCATCTTGCATACCTTTGACCACTTTGCATACCCTTGACCACCTTGCATACCCTTGACCATCTTGCATACCCTTGACCATCTTGCATACGATTGACCACTTTGCATACCCTTGACCACCTTGCATACCCTTGACCATCTTGCATACCCTTGACCATCTTGCATACGATTGACTACTTTGCATACGCTTGACCACCTTGCATACCCTTGACCACCTTGCATACACTTGACCACCTTGCATACACTTGACCACCTTGCATACCCGTGACCACTTGGTATATCCTTCACCACCTTGCATATCCTTGACCACCTTGCATACCCTTGACCACCTTGCATACCCTTGACCACCTTGCATACCCTTGACCATCTTGCATACCCTTGACCACCTTGCATACCCTTGGCCACCTTGCATGCCCTTGACCACCTTGCATACCCTTGACCACCTTGCATACCCTTGACCACCTTGCATACCCTTGACCACCTTGCATACCCTTGACCACCTTGCATACCCTTGACCACCTTGCATACCCTTGACCACCTTGCATACCCTTGACCAGCTGGTATATCCTTCACCACCTTGCATTCCCTTCACTACTTGGCATACCCTTCACCTTCTTCAATATCCTTCACTACGTAGCATACCCTTCACAACTTGGCATACTCTTCAAAACCTGACATACCCGTCACTACCTGGCATGCCTTTCAAAGCATAATTTTAAATTAAACACTTTAGTTCTGTAACGACGCAGCTTTGCGTCGGTGGCGGCTACAGGAGGGGCACGCTGCGGTTTTGGATATTATATGCATATACTCTTGTAGGGAATTTCATTGCGAATACATTGATACTAAAATGAAAGACTTAGGACCAGAATTGAGGTAACAAAGTTGAAAACAGTATACCCATTTTATTAGCGCTGAACAGGGATGCCAGATTGGGGCTACAAGTAGCGAATTGGGCTACTTTTCAGAGCCCCGCACTCCCAAATTTTTAATTTCGCTACTTGCTACTTTTTGGGCTACTTTAAAAACAAGTTGGGCTATTTTGGGCTATTAATGTTAAGAAACCCAATGATGATTTTTATGCTTTTCATAATGCCATGTGTACAAATCACAGCCGCGTCCAACAGCTTGATTGAATAAACCACTTACCGCAGGAGGCCAGGTCAGAGACCGACCCCCTGGGGACGTTGATCCTAGGACCTTCCCAAAGAAAAAGTAACCGCAAGGCACGATAATCCTCCCCAGGGGCTATAGATTTCCCAACCTCATTAATTGCCATTAATACTTCATCCCGGGTACTGTCTATGTTAAGTGACCTCCCACTGTTGCCTACTGTAAATATTAGGTTTCTCTTTAGGTGTTTCCAAGAATCAAATGACTGTCGTTAAGAGCGGATTAGCATACAGTGAACTTGGCAGCTTCATCTGTGCTTTCATTGTTAGTGTGGCTCTGACCTCCAGAAGGATAGTTCGACACAAGTTACCGCATATAGAAAAGAAGTTACCGCTGTTACTTTTAGAATTTGCTTAAGTGTTAAGATAATGAAGTGTAAAATGGGGAAGTGGTCTAAATACCAGGAAGCGTTTCAGGTGTCCTGGCTTAAGAATCTCGTGTTTGAAAAGTGGTTGGCTGAAGTGAAAGAAGATGGAAATAAGGCATATTGTAAAGTTTGTAGAACTGAGATAAGAGCTCATAGAAGTGGTTTAAAGAAACACAGTGAAACATTAAAACACAGACAAAATATATCGGAAGTAAGTCATCAGCAGATGAACATCAAGTCTGTTCTATCAAAGAAGGAAGATAAACTTACTAAATTTGAATGTCGTCTGTCTGTATGTACTGTCGCTATCTAGAAATCTAACATTATGTTTGTAACTCATCTTGTATATATGCACTTTTACCTGAATAAACATTTGATTTGATTCGATTTGACTAAACAAAAAATTGGGCTACTGTACTAGCAAATTCGTTACTTTTTGACCGTCAGCTCGCTACTTTTAGCAATTTGGATCTGGCAACCCTGAATGGGATTACGCTCCGTCATTTTCTCTGTTTGCTGTGGGTGGTACGCCTGGCTTTTGGACTTTATATTTGCATATACTCTTGTAGGGAATTTTATTATGAACACAATGTTACCAAAATGAAAGACCTAGGACGAGAATTGATATGTCCAAAGTGAAGAGAGTGTACACATTTTATTGCTCCTGTGTGCTTCTTGGTAATACGCTCTTACTTTCTCAATTTCTCGCTGGACTTTCGGGCTTTATATGCATTTGGTCTTGTTGAGAATTCTATTGCGAACACATTGATACCAAATTGAAAAACCTAGAACGAGAAATGAGATGATAAAGTGGAAAAGAGTATATACTTTTCAGTATTGCCGCGCTCTCTAATGTAAGGAGAGGCGCCTTGGGGTGGCGCAGGGCTCTCTTCCCGGGCCACATTCATCATGTCGGCGGGTAGAGGGCGCTCCGGGTTTGACTTTATGTGCATATACTCTTGTTGAAAATTCTATTGCGAACACAATGATATCAAAATTGAAGCCCTAGGACGGGAATTGAGGTGACAAAAGTAAAAAGAGTGTACACATTTTATCGCTCCTGCACGCTTCCGGGTAACACGCACTCACTTTCTCTGTTTTTTGTGGATGGTACGCCGGGCTTATGGACTTTATATGCCTTTAGTCCTGTAGAGAATTCTATTGCGAACACAATGATACCAAATTGAAAACCCTTGGACGAGAATTGAGGTGACAAAGATGAAAAGAGTATACACTTTTCAGAATTACCAGCGCTCCTGTGAAACACTGAAGCCTACCCAGGGTAGTGTGGGTCTCGGGCGCCTGGTGTGGGAACAACCCGTCCTCTTAAAAATAACGTTCGTATGTGCGCTATGGCCAAATTTGGATGTAATTTGAAATGAAATCCACTCACAAAAGAGACGCACTGTTCCGTTTTCTGTTTGAGTCGTCTGGCTTACTCGGCAAGTTTAGAAAAGGAAACTTTCCATTAACGTTTTTCAAACCGTTTTGAAACTTTATGAGAATTTCCTGCCCACCTAACCTATCAGAGGACCCTTAACTTACTGTTGTTGAAAAAAAAATCCCAAATTTATTTTCATTTTCAAATTACGTCCATATTCGGCCATACGGGCAAACGGCCAAAAGTGACGTTCTTTTTACGAGGACAGGTTGAAGCGTATCCTTCACCACCTAACATACCCTTCACCACCTTCCATACCCTTCACCACATTCAATACCCTTCACCACATTCAACACCCCTCACCACCCTTCACCACTTTCAATACCCTTCACCACTGTCAATACCCTTCAGCACCTTCCATACCCTTCACCACCTTGCAGACCCTTCACCACCATTTCTATCCTTCGACACCTTTCCAACCATTCAGCACCTTTACTACTCTTCACTAAATTCACTACCCTTCATCGCCTTATCTACTCTTCATCACTTTCCTCATCATCGCCCAAACTATTTTCAGTGCACGAAGTCTTCCCTAATAAACCACATACGACAAACCGACATTTATTCATCCATCATGTAGAAAATTTCATGCTTAACGGAACTTACTGAAGATGACGTTCGGTATGTAGCGAGATTAAACAAAATCGTATCATTTGCCTTTTCATACAAAAGGGAGAGGAATACGGGTCAACCCCAGCCCGTCTATCACCATTCCCCAAACATCCACGATTCACCCTGAACAGTTTTCAGAGGTTAGCCCTGAGCGTCTGGCCATCAGTCTCTAACAGCCATTCAGTCAGATACACAGAGAGACAGAGACAATCTCTTTTATAGATTCAGATAAACTAATTGTAAAATGTAAAATAGTAATAAATGCAATTATAGTTTAAATGCATTGGTCACACACGCGCACACACACAACCACACACACACACACACACACACACACACACACACACACACACACACACACACACACACACACACACACACACAAACAAGTGAACTTGGAGAATGGGCACTAGAAGAAAACCCAGACATAATAGCACTCACAGAAACAAAGTTAACGAAAATCATAACTAACGCAGTGTTTCCACAGGGCTACTATGTAGTGAGGAAAGAGAGAGAAGGGAGAGGAGGAGGTGGTGTAGCTCTGCTACTAAGAGAAGGTTGGAGTTTCGAAGAGATGGTAATTCAGAACTGTGAAGGTTCAGTGACTACATTTCAGGCACCATAGCAACTGGAGGACAAAAAATTATTATAGTAGTCATATATAACCCCCCATCAAATGACAGAAGACCCAGACAGGAATATGATAGAAACAACTTGGCCACCATCAATATAATAGAGAGAGCAGCTTCTGTGGCTAGCAGGAACGGATCCAGACTTCTAATCATGGGAGACTTCAACCATGAGAAGATAGATTGGGGGAACAGAGACCCACATGGAGGCCCAGACACATGGAGAGCTAAGCTGCTGGATGTGGCAACAAGAAACTTTCTAAGTCAACACGTCAAGGGACCGACAAGAATGAGAGGAGGGGATGAACCAGCCTTGCTTGATCTGATATTTACCCTAAATGAGTCGGATATAAGGGAAGTTAAGTTGGAAGCCCCCTTGGGAATGAGTGATCACAGTGTATTGAGCTTTGAGTACCTGGTTGAGCTGGGAATTATCACCCCCAAAAAAGAACTGGGAACCAAAGGGCTGGCGTACCGAAAGGGAAACTATGAGGAAATGAATAAATTCCTATGGGATATACATTGGGACACAGAACTCGGAACCAAGTCCGTACAAGACATGATGGACTATGTCACCCAAAAATGTCAGGAGGCTGTAAGCAGGTTTGTCCCAGCCTGCAAGGAAAAAACAGAGAAGCAAAGGAAGAATCCGTGGTTTAATAGGGAATGTATGAAAGCAAAGGAGCAAAACAAAAGGGCATGGAAGAACTTCCGTAATAACAGAACACCAGAAAGTAGAGAGAGATACCAGCGAACCAGGAACGAGTATGTCAGTGTGAGAAGACCAGCTGAGAAAAGGTATGAAAATGATATAGCTAATAAAGCCAAGACCGAACCCAAGCTACTACACAGTCACATCAGGAGGAAGACAACAGTGAAGGAACAGGTGATGAAACTTAGGGTGGGCGAGGACAGGTACACAGAGAATGACAAAGAGGTGTGTGAAGAACTCAACAAAAGGTTCCAGGAGGTCTTTACAATAGAACAGGAAGATGTCGCGGCGCTAGAAGAGGTGGCAGCAAACCAGGTGACCTTGGATAGGTTCGAAATTACAAGAGATGAGGTCAAGAAGCACCTTTTGGAGCTGGATGTGAGAAAAGCCGTTGGGCCGGATGGAATCTCGCCATAGGTATTGAAAGAGTGTGCAGGAGCACTTTGCCTACCACTCTCCATAGTGTATAGTAGGTCACTGGAAACGGGGGACCTACCAGAAATATGGAAGACTGCTAATGTAGTACCAATATACAAAAAGGGTGACAGACAAGAGGCACTGAACTACAGGCCTGTGTCCTTAACTTGTATACCATGCAAGGTGATGGAGAAGATTGTGAGAAAAAACCTAGTAACACATCTGGAGAGAAGAGACTTCGTGACAACCCATCATCAAGGGTTCAGGGAGGGTAAATCTTGCCATACAGGATTGATAGAATTCTACGATCAGGTGACAAAGATTAAACAAGAAAGAGAAGGGTGGGCGGACTGCATTTTTTTTGGACTGTCGGAAAGCCTTTGACACAGTACCCCATAAAAGGTTGATGCATAAGCTAGAGAAACAGGCAGGAGTAACTGGTAGGGCGCTCCAGTGGATAAGGGAGTACCTAAACAATAGGAAGCAGAGAGTTACAGTGAGGGGTGAGACCTCAGACTGGCGTGAAGTCACCAGTGGAGTCCCACAGGGCTCTGTACTTGGACCTATCCTGTTTCTGATATATGTAAATGATCTCCCAGAGGGTATAGACTCATTCCTCTCAATGTTTGCTGACGACGCCAAAATTATGAGAAGGATTAAGACAGAGGAGGACAGCTTGAGGCTTCAAGAAGACCTGGACAAGCTGCAGGAATGGTCGAACAAATGGCTGTTAGAATTTAATCCAAGCAAATGTAATGTAATGAAGATAGGGGTAGGAAGCAGGAGACCAGATACAAGGTATCACTTGGGAGATGAAATACTTCAAGAGTCCGAGAGAGAGATAACAGCAGCAGCATATGCCAGGTTGGCTAACATAAGAACGGCCTTTAGAAACTTGTGTAAGGAATCTTTCAGAATACTATATACCACAT
This sequence comes from Procambarus clarkii, assembly GCF_040958095.1. Lineage (NCBI taxonomy): Eukaryota > Metazoa > Arthropoda > Malacostraca > Decapoda > Cambaridae > Procambarus > Procambarus clarkii. Next base: position 32,785,918 of record NC_091179.1, read on the forward strand.
ATGTCAGACCATATGACATATGTTCTTTTGTGTGGTGTGGAGAAAAAAAAATAGTAGTCAGTAAACAGTTGATTGACAGTTGAGAGGCGGGCCGAAAGAGCAAAGCTCAACCCCCGTAAAAACACAACTAGTAAACAACTAGTAAACACACACACACACACATACACACACACACAAAGTCAGTGCCTCTCAAAGTCAGTCATACAAGGTGTACAGTGTTTTTTATATAGTAATTAGCTTTGAACATAAGTTAATTAAAATACGAAAAAGTAGCTCAAGAGCCTCAGCTTGGTACTAGCTTCTCACACCTGTGTGTTACATTACACCGCCACTGACTAGACCTACCCCCCCCCTCCTCCTCACCATAACACGCCAGTGTAAACACACACACACACACATGACTTGGGGGTTAATATCACGCCAGACCTGTCTCCTGCAGCCCATATCAAGTGGATAACATCAGCGGCATATGCCAGGCTGGCCAACATACGAACGGCATTCAGAAACATATGTAAAGAATCATTCAGAACTTTGTGTACCACAAATGTCAGGCCAATCCTGGAGTATGCAGCCCCAGCATGGAGTCCATATCTAGTCAAGGATAAGACTAAACTGGAAAAGGTTCAAAGGTTTGCCACCAGACTAGTACCCGAGCTGAGAGGTATGAGCTACGAGGAGAGATTACGGGAATTAAACCTCACTTCGCTGGAAGACAGAAGAGTTAGGGGGGACATGATCACCACATTCAAGATTCTAAAGGAAATTGATAGGGTAGATAAAGACAGGCTATTTAACACAAGGGGACACAGGTGGAAACTGAGTGCCCAAAAGACACCGAGATATTAGAAAGAACTTTTTTAGTGTCAGAGTGGTTGACAAATCGAATGCATTAGGAAGTGATGTGGTGGAGGCTGACTACATACACAGCTTCAAGTGTAGATAGGATAGAGCCCAATAGGCTCATGAATCTGTACACCTGTTGATTGACGGTTGAGAGGCGGGACCAAAGAGCCAGAGCTCAACCCCTGCAAGCACAATTAGGTGAGTACAATTATTTGAATACACCCTTCTCCCCAACCGCCAAGCCTTCCATTCTCCCCCATCCCCTTTGACCCTCCAGTTTCCCCCACCCCCTCTGAGCCCTCCCTTCTCCCCCCCCTCCCTTAACCCCTCTCTTCTTCCTCATCCCACTCAGCACTCCCTTTCCCCCAACGAGCGCCTGACAGCTGGGTGGACAGCGCTTCGGATTCGTAGTCCCGAGGTTCCGGGTTCGATCCCCGGTGAAGGCGGAGATAAATGGGCAAAATGTTTCTTTCACCCTGATGCCCTTGTTACCTAGCAGTAAATAGGTACCTGGGAGTTAGACAGCTGCTGCGGGCTACTTTCTGGGGGTGTGTAACAAAAAGGAGGCCTGGTCGAGAACCGGGCCGCGGGGACGCTAAGCCCCGAAATCATCTCAAGATAACTTCAACCCCCCCCCCCCAAGCCCTCCTTCCTCTTCTTGAAGGAGGACCCCCCCTAAGCCTCCACACCCCCAAAGCCCTCTTTTCTCCCCTATTCCCCCAAGCCCTCCCTCCTCCACCACCCTCCCAGTACCAGATCCTCCCAGCCCCCCTCACACCCCAGATCCCCCAGGTCCCTCTTCATAGGTCCCCCCATCCCAGTCCCTCCCTGTTTCCCTGCTTCAGGGGAAGCAATAAGATCTGAGAAAGGACAGAAGAGACATAGATGGGATCACAATTATGGCAAGTGAACTAATGGAAAGAACAGAAGAGTTTATTGGGCAGTGCCACTCATCTTGTGAGTGGACACACCGCCATAGCAGAATGTACAACACTCCCCAAAAGGAAGAAAACCCGCTGGGTTGTTCATCCTGTCACTTGTACCCCAGACAAAGCTGGGACTTGCTTAACTGTGTCAAGTGAACAGCTCCTCAAACAAGAAGATTAACATCTGTCAACCCTTAAATCCTTACGTTATCTTGTGGGTGCAAAATGGAGGAATCTTTTAAGAACAGTATCAATATTTGACAAGTAGTGTTTTCCTAACTCAAACAATGTGGGGTTTATTATTCTACACATATTTCTTATGTTTCTTAGATGTTCACACTCACGTAGATAGTGGTCAAGGTGGTGTCCGTCACTCTCACCACAGATTCTGCAATTCCGCTGATCCACTGTTGTTTCCATTCCGAATCTCCATGGATATTTGTACCCAAGACGGATTCTTGCTATACTGAGTATCTCCGGCGTCCTCCTCCTCTTCGTCCATAATGATTGGGATTGCCAGCTGCAACCATGTTGTACCATCGTACAGATTCATTGGTTTGTGCTTCTATCCTCCTTTCCTCAGTTGCCTTGTCATGGTGTGATGTTGCCTGATAATACCTCTAATTTGTAGTAGAGTCTTGGGTATGAAGTATTCAATATTGTCTCCTTTAGCGCCTTCAGCAGCCAGCACATCTGCTCGTTCATTCCCACATATTCTAACATGGGAGGGAATCCACAGAAACTTGATGACTCTTTCCTGATTGGTAAGTACTCTCACAGCTCTCTTGATTTCAGCGATTATTGCAAGATTTTCTGTCCGATTTTTACTTACAATTTGCAGTGCTGCTTTTCAATCAGTGCAAATCACTGCACCATTAGTGTTCTGTTCAAAAAACCTTAACGCCATAACAATGGCAGTTAGCTCTGCTTGCGATGAAGAGGAATAGTTCTTAATACGCGATTTTTCTTCATTTCTGCGTTGGAAAGTATTATCCTTAATTACCGTGTATGCTGCACCTGCCCTGCCATTGACAGGATTAGATGACCCGTCAGTGTAGATTTGATCTAGTTCATCTCCGGCTTCTTTATATATTTCCTCGAGATACTTGTGCCTCATTTCTTGTTGTATGTTGGATTTTTTTTGTTGCCATTTCATTGATAATAATCCTGCATAAGTCATCCTGCTAAGGAGGTAACCTCTCTACAGGCAGGAGCTCACGGGCTTGCTCAAGCAGGTGAAGTTCTATGAGGTAGCAGACTGATCTGTGATGCCATTTATTGCTTCTCCTGTTTCCTCCTGTAAGTAGCACAGAACTCTGTTTTTTCTTAGCAATATCATTGTAATGGGGATCTCTGGCTATCCTAATTGCAAGCTTGGCATTCAGCTCCTTAATTCTGCTTTTAACACTGGGGAGGGACAACTCTCGTAGATTAAAGGTTTTGGCAGTTTTTGGAACTCCGTGAGTGATTGTCATGGCTTCATTCTGAATGCTCTCGAGCCTTTTCTTATCACTTTGGGAGTAGGTGCACAGAACTGGTGCGGTATAGTCTACGACGGAGCGCACATAGGCTGTGTACATCATTTTAAGCACGGCAATAGAGGCGCCATGCCCATGCCCGGTCATGGCTTTCAGTGCCCTGAGTCGACTTTTGCATGTTCCTATGAGTTGGTTGAGCTCCTCTTTCTTCCCCTTGTTAGACCTGATAGTGATGCCAAGGTACCGATAGTGGTCAACCCATTCAAGTGTTACACCATTAATGTCTAGTTCTTCATTTTCTCCCCGCTTGTGATGAGAGTATGATTTTGTCTTGTTTGTGCAGAGAGTGAAACCGAGCTGAATACATTTCCTTCCGAGGAGTTCACTGGACTGTTTAATTTTTTCCCAAGGTGAGAGCTTGTATTAAAACATCATCTGCATATCCAACTTGATGTGTTCCATCTGGAAAGTCAAAATTTGCAATGGCGTTCATAAGTACATTGAATAGTGTAGGGCTTAAGACTCCTCCTTGGAGGGTACCGAGTTCCATATTCATTATTCTTGAGACTGCTCCATTGAAGCAGACTTTGGCTTTCCTCCCTGTGAGGTAGTCTTCAACCCATTTCATGAGTCTCCCCCTTGACACCCATGCATGCAAGCTTGTCCAGGATCGCTATCCCCTGTGCTTTGTCGAAAGCTCCTTTGATGTCGACAAATACAGAGTACTTAGCTGTATCATTAGACAGGTAATTAACTATACAATTTGCTGTGCTCCGTCCTTTAACAAATCCATTGACCCCCTCTCCTAGCTTGCCTATTTTGTGCAACAGTCGGTTTAGAATGACAGTGGATGCCACACACACATCCTTTGGGCGGAAGTGGAACATATACCCATCCAGTGGGCAGTAGTGGACCCCATACCCAGCCTGCAGGCGGTAGTAGATGCCATACTCATCCTGTGGGTGGTAGAGGACCATATAGCCATCCAGTAGGTGGTAGTGGACCTCATACCCATCCTCTGAATGATAGTGGTCCCCATACCCATCCTAAGGGCAGTTGTTGGGACCAGACCAATCCTACAAGTGGTATGGACCCCTTACCCACCTAACAGGTGGTAGTGGTCCCAATACCCTTCCTACTGTAGGTAGTAGACGCTATACCAACCTGTTTGCAGTAGTCTACCCCATAGACATTCCAACGAAACATCGTTTTCTGTTGACGTTCCTACAATACATTCTTTAAAGATTTTTAAAGCATAGACTAGTGTATGTAATGTTGATTGGTGAAGCACTTTTATTTTATGTAATAAATTATAGTGCTTACTATAATTTACTAAGAACAACTAATATTTGTCAAAACAAAACTACGAACCTTCAATAGGATGTAGCTGATCTGTAATATTCTAAGAACATGGACAATAGTAGATAAATTTTACAACCCATGTGGGACCTGAAAACTACAATTTTCATTATAATTGAACCAATCACGACTATTCTGCTGTCTATGGCGATGGACGGGTACTGTGAGACGTAAGTTGGTACGTGAGGAAGAGTTTGGGCCTTGAAAAAAATATAACTGGGAATATACCACGTATATACTAACTCATAAGCAAAATATTGACTATAAGCAATAAGTCATATATGTACTGTCTTGTGCGAGAGCGGGTTGTTTGTGCAGCAGTCGGGTTAGAATGATCCTGTCAAGCATCTTGCATGTGCATGACACATGGCCGATAGGTCTGTAATTGCCAGGGTCATTGGGCTTCGGATTGGGAACAATTATTGCTTGTTTCCATTGTGTGGGCAACACTCCACTTAGGAATGATTTTTTAAACAGGTGGAGCAGTGGATTCCCAGACACTTCACACAGTGCATTGAGTATGTCGTAGGTGACGCCATCTTCACCAGGTGCTGGACTTTTATCATTTTTCATAGCGCCCCTTACTTCCTGGGCTGTGATCGGTTCCCCCATATTCCTCATCACTAGACAGTGCTCTTGTTATCCTAAGTCTTCTGTCATCATGTCGCAGGAGCTGTTCCCTGCTGATTTCTGCAGGGAGGGAGGAGGAGGATGCTGCATCACTCCACTTGTTAATTAGTTCCTCAGCCTTACCCTGGGGGTCTTTGTGAGTCGCAGGCCGGGCTCTGCCCCCCTTAGCTATCTGAATTTTTGCCCACACTTGTCTTACAAATGTTTCCCTTCCAATAAAGCTAGTTAACTCAAGCCACTGTCTTTCCCGCTCTTTAATCTTCTCTTCCCTGACTACTTGACACTCAGTTTTAAACAACTCTTGGTTATTTTCTGTGGGATGTCTCCGGTACTCTCTACTCATGTCTCTTGCATTTGTGTTAAGTATCTTTATGTAATCATTCTCATATCATTTTATTTTCTTCCTCTGAGGGTTACTTCGCCCAGTCGTACGGCGCTGAACTCTGAGACAGCTCTCAATTTGGTGATTAAGGTCATCAACAAATGTGTCAATGTCTTCTGGGATTTGGTATTCCGTGAACCAGTCACTCATCCTGTTTATGAAGTGCGGCCTTATATCTGGTCCAGGTGATAACCTTTTTCTTTTATTTGTCTCTTTCCTTCTCTTGCTCATGTCGACGGTGGTAATCAGTGCCCAATGGTCACTACATAAACTGTGCACAATGTGTGTACTAGCATCCGTGTCCTGTGCATTCAGCTGGAGAGCAAAATCTAATCTTCCTCCTCTGAGGTGAGTTGGCTGTTCATCACCGAGAACTCTAAGATTTTCACTTCCCCTGACATAGAGTGACAGTTTCCGTCCATTGACATTGGGCTGATGACAGTTGGCACCAAAGTGTGGGTGTCTGGCATTAAGGTCATATAGGTTGATTATATGTAGAGCATTGTTGTTTAAGTGAAGGGTTACTCCCAGTGATTCAAACTCATCCCCATGTGCAGGTCATCAATAATCTGTGCGGGAATGTTGTTGTTAACTAAATTGATGAGAGGCCGTTTTCCTTTCCCAGCGGGCAGGGAGAACTTGCGATAACCGCTGAATCTTGGAATGAAGTCATCATCTACCAGTGTCTCCTGTAGCACTATGACGTCAGTTTGGTGTTCACGGACTTAGTGAATGATGTCATTAATCCTATTGCGAACTCCGTTGCAGTTCCATTGTATTATAGTGAGATGTTCGTTGTGATTATCCATTTTGAGGTGGTTTGTCGTCAGCTGCACTATGTGTGTAATTATTGTGTTCATATGAGTTATCGTGTATTCCATGATGTTTGGTGTTACTGTGTGCACTGGTGTTACTGTGTATACTGCTGTTACTGTGTATACTGATGTGCTGGTGTCCTTGTTGTGTCTGCTGACGGACCTCGGCAGCATGTGTTGCATCATCTTGCATCAGGCTCTGCCTTGCAGGACCTCCACTCAATAGACTCCGCTGTTGCAGGATGATGAGGAATTATTTCTGTGTCGTGTTAATCTGGCAGAGAGCTTTCTCAAGTTCCGTTTGCTTTTGCAATATTTGGAGGTCGACTGGATGAGTTTGTATCATACGGTCTAATATTGCTTTGACACAAACCGAAGTGACGACCTCCTGGGGGTCAGGAGTGTCTGGAGGGGGAGGGGGGAGGCAGATGGGATACAGTTGGGGGGAGGGGGGTCTGATTCATTGGTAGGGGTTTAGGGGTTGGGTGGTTGTGTAAAACCGTGGGTAGAGATTGCGTTGTGGTGGGTGAGTTCCCTGGAGGAGAAAAAGGTGGGAAGGTTTCAGGATCGGGGAGCGGTGGTGGCTGGCTACACTGCTCCTGCCCATGGCCCATGCCTGATTGCCCTCCCCACCCTGGGTTCCCCTGTTCACTGGTTAATCACTACCCCAGACTGTTGTCGGTCTACTGTGAGCTGGACCCTGGGCTGGCCCCTGAACTGGACCCTGGCTTGCTGTGGTACTGTTCACGGAGCTATTCCCGCCCCTGTTCACTGGTCCACCTGCGGTTTGATTCGGTCTTTTCGAGCCCCACCAAGTAGGCCTCACGCTGCAATACCTGTTCCAAGCATGATGGGGCTGCTTGAAGTTGACACATCTAGGTATTACCCCGCTATTCCCTCCCGGTGCAAGCTTAGCAAGACACTGCTTGATGTCGTGAGAACACTGCAACACCCACACCTAATTGGGCGATCACATTGCCACGTTCTGTAATCCCACCGTTGACAGTTGCCACATAAGGATGGGCTGCCAATATACCTCTCCACTTTGCACACCCTCATGCCTGGTATTTTAATGACTGGGGGCAGGTCTCCCTTCCACATAGCAATTGCTTGCTTTTTGGGCAGTCCCCCCCTGGTCCAGTGTTGCGCTCGACGCAAACAATCTCTTTAAAGTCCTTGAGAAATTTCACGTCAACATGAATACTGTAGTTCTTGATGATAATTTTAGTTTGTCTTGTCTGTGGGTTTGCTTCTAACAATTTAACATCCTTACCTTGATACTCAAGACTGTTCTCTGTGAAGTACTTCATGGCCCTGTTCCCCTGCACCCGTGCACTGACATTGCCACCTGCTTACACCCTCTCTATGAGAAACACAGCTCTGTGGGCGCAGGCGGCCTCAATAATCCATCTGTACTTATCTGCTGCTGTCAATCCCATTGCAGAATGATTAGGGTGTGCCACTCACTGTCTTCGTCTTGTCGTCGTCGTTGTTGTTGTTGTTGTTGCTGCTGCTGCTCACCCTGTCGCTTGTCCCGCCTCTCCCTTGCATCACAAGAGGTGAACCCAGATGTAATCGGAACTCACAGAAACAAAACTTTCAGGAATCATAACGAATGCAGTGTTTCCCTAAGACTACACTGTAATAAGCAAAGAGAGGGAAGGAAGGGGAGGATGTGGAGTGGCCCTACTAATCAGAAAGGAATGGAGTTTCAAGGAGATGGTTATCCCGGGATGTAAGGGATTCAGAGGCTACATAACAGGCACCATGACAATGGGAGGACCAAAAGTAGTAGTAGCAGTGATATCTAACCTTCCACCAAATGACAGAACACCCAGGCAAGAGTATGACAACATGGCAGTTAACTCTATAATTGAGAGGGCAGCCTATGCTGCCTGTAGAAATAGATCCCATCTGCTCATCATGGAGAACTTCAATCACGGAAGGATAGACTGAGAGAACAAGGAACCGCGTGGAGGTGAGGATACATGGAGAGCCAAACTACTGGAGTTGGCGAGAAGAAACTTTTTAAGCCAGCATGTCAGCGAACCCACAAGGATAAGAACAAACGATGAACCACCGAGACTCGACCTAGCCTTCACTCTGAACGTCTCTGACATAAGAGAAATCAGTTTCGAGGTCCCAGTAGGAATGAGCGACTACAGTGTACTGGTGTTTGAGTATCTGGTTGAAGAAGGATTAATGAACTCAAAGAGGGGTACTTAAAACAAAAGGGTGGCATTCCGAAAGGGAACTTATGAGGAGATAAGAAACTGTCTAGCAGATATAACATGGGAAACAGTGCTCAGGGGAAAAGACGGCTCAAGAAATGCTGTACTCCATCACGCAGAAGTGCATGGAAGCAGCAAACAAGTTTGTCCCGTCCAAAAGGAAAACAGTGAAATGAAGATGAGAATCCCCATGGTTTAATCAGAGATGTAGGCTAGCAAAGCAGCAAAGTAAAAGGCATGGGGAAACTATAGAAATAACAGGACACTTGAGAGCAGAGAAAGATACCAGAGTCCCAGGAATGAATATGTCAGATTAAGAACAGAGGCAGAAAGACAATACGAAAATGCCACGCAAGGAAGGCAAAGACTCAACCTATTTTGCTGCACAGCCACATCAGGAGAAAAACAACAGTAAAGGAAAAGGTAATGAAATTAAAGATAGGGGCAAAAGGATTCACTACAAACGAAAAGGAAGTGTGCGCGGAACTGAATAAGAAATTCCAGGAGGTCGTCACTTTGGAGCAAGGAGAAATTCCAGAGATAAGAGAGGGAATAGTTAACCAGGAACAACTAGAAGAATTTGCGATTACCAGTGAGGAAGTAAGATAGCTTTTCCTAGAGTTGAATGTGACAAAGGCTATAGGACCAGACAGAATCTCCCCTTGGATACTAAAGGAAGGATCAAAAGCACTGTTCCTCTGTAGTGTATAACTATAGAGGCTTCTACACTTCTATATAGTGTAGAACTCACTCTCCATAGTGTTTAACAAATCACTGGCAACAGGGGAACTGCCAGGAATTTGAAAAGTGACTAATGTAGTCCCGATATACAAGAAAGGGAATAGACAGGAGGCACTGAACTACAGGCCAGTGTCCCTAACTTGCATACCATGCAAGATGATGAAGAAGATTGTGAGAAAAATGCTAGTGGAACATCTGGAGCGAAATAACTTTGTAACACAGCATCTACATGGGTTCAGGGATTGCAAGTCCTGCCTCACAGGATTAATTGAATTCTACGACCAGGCAACAAAAATCAGGCAAGACAGAGAGGGGTGGGCAGACTGCTTATTTTTGGATTGCTAGAAAGCCTTTGACACAGTACCACACAAGAGGCTAGTGAAAAAGCTGGAGATGCAAGCTGGAGTGAAAGGGAAGGTGCTTCATTGGATAAGTACCAAGAAGTAAGACTTCAGAATTCATTTGTGGTCTCCGTGGTGTAGTGGTAAGACACTCGTCTGGCGTTCCGCGAGCGCTTTGTCATGGGTTCGTATCCTGGTCGGGAAGGATTTACTGAGAGCATAGCCTTAACTGTAGCCTCTGTTTAACTCAACAGTAAAATGAGTACTTGGTTGTAAAAAGATTCTTCGCGGCGGAGATCGTTTTCCAGGGACCTGCCCTTAACACTACGCGTACTAGTGGCTGTACAAGAATGTTACAATTCTTGCATATATCTCAAAAAAAAATAAAAATAAGGGAGTACTTAAGCCACAGAAAACAGGGAGTCACTGTGAGGGGTGAGGTCTCAGATTGGCGAGACGTCACAAGTGGAGTCCTTGGACCTATTCTGTTTCTGATGTATGTGTCTGATATATCATCTCCACAGTGTATAGACTCATTTCTCTCATTGTTTGCTGATGATGGAAACAATTATGAGGAGGACTGAAACAGAGCATGATAGTAGGAGGCTTCAAGATGACCTCGACAGACTGAATGAATGATTCAACAAATGGCTGTTAAAGTTCAACCCGGGTAAATGCAAAGTAATGAAACTAGGAAGTGGAAACAGGAGGCCAGACACAGTATACAGAATAGAAGATGAAGTACTTCATGAAACGGACAGAGTGAAAAATCTTGGAGTTAATATCACACCAAACCTGTTTCCTTAAGCCCACATAAAAATAATTACATCTGCGGCATATGCGAGGCTGGTTAACATCAGAACAGCTTTCAGAAACCTGTGTAAGAAATCACACACACAGATAACACTAACGTGATGCATCAAATAAACAAATCCACAAGGGCCGTGACGAGGATTCGAACCTGCGTCCGGGAGCATCCCAGACACTGCCTTAATCGACTGAGCTACGACAGGGTAAAAGGGTTGAAACCGAAGTTCTGCTGAACTTACTGGATCCCGTAGCCCTTGTGGATTTGTTCATTTGATGCATCACGTTAGGGTGATCTGTGTGTGTGATGGTGTAAGGACGAAGAGGGAGAACGGCCTGTTGACATAGCTCGGGTGCAGGGGGGGGGGTTGTGTAAAAGCCTGGTTTGTGCCTCGGAGAGGCTACGGAATTCAGTAAGTTTAGTAGAACTTCGGTTTCAACCCTTTTACCCTGTCGTAGCTCAGTCGATTAAGGCAGTGTTTGGGATGCTCCCGGACGCAGGTTCGAATCCTCGTCACGGCCCTTGTGGATTTGTTCTGTGTAAGAAATCATTCAGAATCTTATATACCACATATGTAAGACCAATCATGGAGTATACGGCCCCAGCATGGAGCCCGTACCTTGTCAAGCACAAGACGGTGCTGGAAAAAGTTCAGAGGTATGCCACTAGACTAGTCCCAGAACTAAGAGGCATGAGTTATGAGGAAAGGCTGCGGGAAATGGACCTCACAACACTAGAAGACAGAAGAGCAAGGGGGGACATGATCACTACCTACAAAATCCTCAGGGGAATAGACAGGGTAGACAAGGATAAACAGTTTAACACTGGTTGTACGTGAACAAGGGAACACAGGTGGAAACTGAGTACCGAAAGGAGCCACAGTGACGTTAGAAAGAACTTTTTGAGTGCCAGAGTAGTTAACAGGTGGAATGCATTAGGCAGTGATGTGGTGGAGGCTGACTCCATACACAGTTTAAATGCAGATTTGATAGAGCCCAGTAGACTCAAAATATATATATATATATATATATATATATTGTCACGTGGGGGTGGGCGGTCCGGGGCTCTGCTAACACTCGGCTGCTAGGGGCTCAAAAGGCCCAAATACTCAGCCCCTCCGACTCCCTGGATTCACCGGAGTCTCCTTGGTCACACAAGATAGGACCAACAATGCCCACCTCCGCAGGTCTTTGCTTCCACCACAAAGGGGTGCCACTGATTCACCCTGGAAGCCCTTCAGTCAACCACGGGGAAACTGCTGTTAACAGTTCCGGCCTAGACCCGTGGGGGAGTGAAGGAAGACTCAGGCTTACCTATAACCATAACCTCCCTGAGTCTTGCCTGCCAGACAAAAAAAGGTTGCAGGAACTCCTTTCCCGCCTGTCTTCTCTATCTTCCTCTTAGCAAGGTCGCCAGCTGGGTTATTATATCTGCACCCCAGCAATGCAGTTCAGTGGGTGTATCATATATCGTTTGTAGCCAGAAATGTATGCTCATAGAGAAATATCACAAATGGAGGCACACTCAAACACAGTAATAAAATGTGTGGATTTACTGACGCAAATTACATGAACACACACACACAATCACAAGTAATACATGAATATGGAATATGGATAATGAGTCTGGAGATCGTCAGCCTCTTCTTCCACGACCTCCAACACTCCTTCAAATGGGCAGGAAGACAGGAGTCTCACACTCTCACAGGAGGGCCTCTTCACCACGTCGGCACCTCTTCTTCACTGTTCTGCCATCCATACACACTGTCCTCTCTGACAGTCCTGGACACAAGCTGCTTTGCAGCCTATTCTACTATTAAAGTAATAAAGTCTTGCTGCCACATACACAAGTAAATATTGTGGCCTAACTAGCCTACTCATACAAGGGGTAATGGGAGGGAAAAATGATCTACCTTACACTCCTGGCTCACGACGCCTGTCCCTCGATGGTGTGAGGGTCCCACGCTTCCTTGGGTCGATCCTCGACGATCCAGGACGCTCCACAGGTCCTCAGGTGTCGTGAAGCCTTCGCGTCGTCGCCGTTCCAATCCCTGAGATTCAGCTGCCCCAATCCTGGTTCATCGGTGGGCGCTGAGCTAATCTCTATTTTTCCCCACACTCGCTTCTCCCACAGGGCGTCGCTCCTTGTCCTAGGCACGGTGTCGTCCTTCCAAGATTCTCAGTGGATGTGACCCCAGTCACAGCTAGGCTCGCTCGCCCACCTTCCAGACCTCTACGTCCAGCCAGCGGCGCCGCCCAGCGTCGTCGCCGACTATTTTCCAAGTTTGGCACTTCTCTGCTCACTGAACTTGGTTCCTCTTTGGCTTCCCAGAAGCGCAGGGTCTCCAATAACTATGATGGCGGCGATGGCCAGCTCAATCCACTGAACAAGGCTTGCAGAGCCTCCAATTCTTGAGAGCAGACCGAGGCGCGTCCTGTCGCTTCCACGGTCAGAACAACACTGACGTTGGCGCCGCCCGGGGCACTCGGTGACGTCATGGCGGGCCCTGATTTGTCGCCCGCGACCTACGTCGGCCAATCCGCGATCGGCTTGTCTCCCTTCCAAAAGGTCATATCTGCCGTAGGGGATACTGTTTCATTTTATAACAGGGCGCCAACTTTCCTTTATTTACAACTTATAAAATAACTCCCTTCCCTTAACTGGCAGCCGGTCTGGTCGCCACATATATCATTAGACTCCCTGAACCTCAGAGAATCAGTAGGGAGAGCTGATATGACTCTTTAAGCCGGCAAACGAAAGAAATAGGAGAGGGCACCGTAACATACCCCTCCCCTTAAAATAAGAGTCATATCGGAAGAGCAGCACTCAAGAGGGCAATCTATACTCTTGCTCCCTCCGTTCCTGAAGTGTCACTCCTCCAGTTGGTGACGTGGCTCGTACCACCTTGCCCGTCACTTGCCTCATTGTATCTCCACCTCGCATAGTACCGGGTGTGATGGGTGTTCCCTGAACACCTACAAGAAATCCTCTCTCCGTGGCTACGAGTGTACTCCCACGGCTCGTTGCCACTGTAAGATTCAGTGCATGCAGCGCCTCCACCGCGTCGTGCACTCCGAGATAGTCTTGCATTTCCATTGCGTCCTACAGGTACTCCATGTTTCCTCCCATGATCTCCTCTTCGCCAATCTTCTCTCTTCTCGGTTCCTCTTCTCCCGTAGGTGCGTTGTCTCCTCACAGTGGCACTTGTAACCTGTACTCCATCCAGCAGCTCCCTCTCTTCCACACTAGGCTTTTGCGATGGCCCAATGCCCCTCTGGTTAGGCTGGCGCCTACCCTGGGTGTACCTATTCCCTGCTTTCTTCGTATTGCCTTTCCTATACCACCCGCTCCTTCGTTCCCGACGAACATCTTCACTCCTCCATGAGATTTTCTTCCCTGCAGACGTCTTCTTCGGTTCGTGGTTGGGCTCTTCCACCTCCCTGTGGCTCACCTCACTACGGTGGTTCGTCTTGCACCTACCACTATTCATCTGGCCGGCATAGGGTGCCTTGCGTCGTGGCTCCTCCACTCCGCCCCTCACTGCCGTTCGCTCATCCACTGAGCTTACTTTATTCACGTTTCTGTATGGAGGGAGTGCGGTCTGCAGCCTCTTCACCGCCCCAGGCGTTTGTACAGCCGCTCCTCGCCACTCCTCCACACGCATCATCAGGCTTAGTCGGAGGTCCCCGTCGGGGTTTTCCACAACCTCCGACGACCTCTCTGCACTCTCGCCCTCGTTGTCGTCGTCTCTGGCGACGTTTTCCCTGGCGAAGTCGGCTTCCTCACGACCATCTGGAACGACCGATACCTCACCTGGCAGGGTTGTACCGCTGCTTGCAACATAGGCACTCCTGGCCCAATCGGGTTGTATCCTGCCTCCTCCGAGGTCATTACCCAGCACCATCTGTACATGCTCTAGGGGTAACTTAGGGGCTACAGCTACTATAGCTTTCTCGACTCCGCAGTCGGCAATCAGCTGTACTTCGTGAAGTGGCAACCTGTATTCCTCCCCCACACTGCGTATCCTCACCACTCCCACAGGTGAATCATTAAATTCCTTGGGGAGAATACTCCTGGTCACCATACTTATGTCAGCACCCGTATCTCGAAGCACGGCAACCTCCACTGGGTCTGACTTTCCAAACTTCACGTTGGCCCCGAAAACGAAGGGATGTTCACCCAACTTCATTTCCCAACCATTCACGTTGGGTCCACTATAATATGGGGTGTGAACAAACACTCTCTCCTCTTCCAACATTAATCCTACATTCCTTTGGTGCTCCTCACACTCGCGGGCATAATGTCCTCTCACGCCACAGTTGTAGCATCGGCTGCCTCTCCTGGGCGGCCACTCGCCAGTCACTCTGGCGGTACCACTTGCAGACGTCCCCTGGGTCCTCCTTGGACTCCCTGTCGTCGTGTCCGGGACTGCAGCACTCGCTTCCGAGTTAGGTCCACTGCTCACCGCTTGGGGCTTCCTCCCCGCGTCTCTTGAGCTCTTGAACCACGTTACTTCATCGGGCACACTACTCTTGGGAGAGTCCCCACTCGTCCTCGCTCCTCCTGAACTCCTAAAGTTCCCTCGCGACCTGGGGTAAGGCGAGTGTCTGGGTGGCCCCTCCCTCCTGATATGTAGTGCCTCCTCCAGCATGTCGGCTCGGTCCGCTGCAGCCTTCAGGTCCTTAATACCTGCTTCTCTCACCCTTACTCGCAACTCAGGATGGAGCACCGACATGAACTTCTCCATCACTATCAGTCGTTTGATATCATCCACCGACTCCGCTTCCTCCGCCTTCAACCATCGTAGGAATTTCCGTTCCATATCCCTGGCGGTCTCGGCGTAAGTCTTTCCCGACGCTCTTGTACACTCTCTGAACCGCTTCCGGTACATCTCCGGAGTCAGCCGGAATGAGTGGAGAACCGCATTCTTAATCGCGTCATAACTAGTACACTCCTCTAGGTCCAGCATGTTATAGGCTTCCCGGGCCTCTCCAGTCAACCTGCCCTGGACCAGAGCAGCCCAATCATCTTCCGGCCACTCCTTCAGAGTCGCTATCCGTTCAAAGTGTTCGAAGAACGCCTCAGCTTCTTGTGGTTCGAACGTAGGTAAGTCACGTTCCCTTACCTTGAGGTCATCCCGCCGTGCAGGTAGTGAGGGCAGACCACGTTCAACGCGACGCAGTTCGACTTCTTTCTTTGCCTTTATCTCCTCCAGTCGCAGTCGTCTCTCTCCTTCTTCTCGCTGCAGCCGAGCTTCTCGCTCCTCTCGCTGCAGCTGCAGCCGTGCTTCTCGCTCACCTCGCTGCAGCTCAGCTGCACGTTCCTCTCGCTGCAGCTCAGCTGCACGTTCCTCTCGCTGCAGCTCAGCTGCACGTTCCTCTCGCTGCAGCTCAGCTGCACGTTCCTCTCGCTGCAGCTCAGCTGCACGTTCCTCTCGGTGCATTTGCGCTTCTCTTTCCTCTCGTCGCAGCTGGGCTTCCAGTTGCATCTTCATTATTTCCAGTTGCAGGCTCCTCTTACTACAGCTGGACCTTCCACTGCTCCCATGTTCACTGTGAATTCTCTCCACACTGGTAGGCGCTTGGGGTGGCCCTAGTCGGGACGGTTCACCTTGCGACGGCTCTCCTCGGGACGGCTCCTCTTGAGATGGCTCCTCTCCCGTCGCTTCCTCTCGAGCTGTGAGCTGTGCCATGATCTCTATCCTTCGCTCCGCTACCTTAGTCGTCCTCAACCTGATCCCAAAGTGGTTTGCCACTTGTTGGAGCTGGGCCTTGGTGCACTCTTCCAAAATTCTCTCGTCCCTTGTGTCAATAAATTTCTTTACTTTGTCTTCCTCCATCTCTATATCATTGAGCATACACGACAGCACAGACAAGTTAGTAGGCACTAATTTCACCGTTTCAGTCCCTTAGCTGGTTGAGTAACAGTACCACCGAATTCACTGGCCACACTGTATTAGTACCCTGGCAACACTTGTCTTGCAATTTGGTCCACACTGTAGCTTGATCCACGCTTCCTGGCGAAGTTCCCAGTTCTTGGCTACTGGGGTTCGAATCCTGGCAAGGTCGCCAGTTCTCTTGTCACGTGGGGGTGGGCGGTCCGGGGCTCTGCTAACACTCGGCTGCTAGGGGCTCAAAGGGCCCAAATACTCAGCCCCTCCGACTCCCGGGATTCACCGGAGTCTCCTTGGTCACACAAGATAAGACCAACGATGCCCACCTCCGCAGGTCTTTGCTTCCACCACAAAAGGGGTGCCACTGATTCACCCTGGAAGCCCTTCAGTCAACCACGGGGAAACTGCTGTTAACAGTTCCGGCCTAGACCCGTGGGGGAGTGAAGGAAGACTCAGGCTTACCTATAACCATAACCTCCCTGAGTCTTGCCTGCCAGACAAAAAAAAGGTTGCAGGAACTCCTTTCCCGCCTGTCTTCTCTATCTTCCTCTTAGCAAGGTCGCCAGCTGGGTTATTATATCTGCACCCCAGCAATGCAGTTCAGTGGGTGTATCATATATCGTTTGTAGCCAGAAATGTATGCTCATAGAGAAATATCACAAATGGAGGCACACTCAAACACAGTAATAAAATGTGTGGATTTACTGACGCAAATTACATGAACACACACACACAATCACAAGTAATACATGAATATGGAATATGGATAATGAGTCTGGAGATCGTCAGCCTCTTCTTCCACGACCTCCAACACTCCTTCAAATGGGCAGGAAGACAGGAGTCTCACACTCTCACAGGAGGGCCTCTTCACCACGTCGGCACCTCTTCTTCACTGTTCTGCCATCCATACACACTGTCCTCTCTGACAGTCCTGGACACAAGCTGCTTTGCAGCCTATTCTACTATTAAAGTAATAAAGTCTTGCTGCCACATACACAAGTAAATATTGTGGCCTAACTTGCCTACTCATACAAGGGGTAATGGGAGGGAAAAATGATCTACCTTACACTCCTGGCTCACGACGCCTGTCCCTCGATGGTGTGAGGGTCCCACGCTTCCTTGGGTCGATCCTCGACGATCCAGGACGCTCCACAGGTCCTCAGGTGTCGTGAAGCCTTCGCGTCGTCGCCGTTCCAATCCCTGAGATTCAGCTGCCCCAATCCTGGTTCATCGGTGGGCGCTGAGCTAATCTCTATTTTTCCCCACACTCGCTTCTCCCACAGGGCGTCGCTCCTTGTCCTAGGCACGGTGTCGTCCTTCCAAGATTCTCAGTGGATGTGACCCCAGTCACAGCTAGGCTCGCTCGCCCACCTTCCAGACCTCTACGTCCAGCCAGCGGCGCCGCCCAGCGTCGTCGCCGACTATTTTCCAAGTTTGGCACTTCTCTGCTCACTGAACTTGGTTCCTCTTTGGCTTCCCAGAAGCGCAGGGTCTCCAATAACTATGATGGCGGCGATGGCCAGCTCAATCCACTGAACAAGGCTTGCAGAGCCTCCAATTCTTGAGAGCAGACCGAGACGCGTCCTGTCGCTTCCACGGTCAGAACAACTCTGACGTTGGCGCCGCCCGGGGCACTCGGTGACGTCATGGCGGGCCCTGATTTGTCGCCCGCGACCTACGTCGGCCAATCCGCGATCGGCTTGTCTCCCTTCCAAAAGGTCATATCTGCCGTAGGGGATACTGTTTCATTTTATAACAGGGCGCCAACTTTCCTTTATTTACAACTTATAAAATAACTCCCTTCCCTTAACTGGCAGCCGGTCTGGTCGCCACATATATCATTAGACTCCCTGAACCTCAGAGAATCAGTAGGGAGAGCTGATATGACTCTTTAAGCCGGCAAACGAAAGAAATAGGAGAGGGCACCGTAACAATATATATATATATATATATATATATATATATATATATATATATATATATATATATATATATTTATGATCGGTGTTCCCTTCGGGAATCTTAATTTTAAGATGAATAGGAAAACCAGGGATATACTGAACATCTTGTATCAGAATCTTTACTTTAAAAAACATAACGTTTCGAATACTTCTCGTATTCATCATCAGATCTAAAAGAAAAAACAGAAATCACAATCAAATAGCTGCTAAACAAAGAACTCATACTGAATATAATTGCCTATCAAAGAAAGGAAAATGCTTAAAAAACAAAACACTTAAGCGCACTTAAAGTGATCAATACAAATAAAACTTATTAACTGTCACATATATTAAAACTACTTTAAAAACCATTAAACTACAAGATGAAATTTATAACTACTAAAACAAACCATTCTATTAAACTTACGTGAAGTGATCAGAAGTGAAACTTGATACCTAACACATAGATACTAAACACTATAACAAATATTCATATAATAACTACAAATCTACAAAGAATGTATATAAAATACAAACAGAATAAACGACAATTATAAAGTACTAACCAAAATCATATAAAAAAACTCAAATATTAAATAAAATTAAATACCAAAAAATGTATTATATATCCTAAATAAAAGATTATATTAATGTACAATGTTAAGACTTGAAATAAGTAAGAAAGGGCAAAGACATGGTAAACTAAACAAAATTAAACTACCAAAATAAACTAAAAATCAAATTACAGGGCCTACTGTGCACTATACAGTGTACAATTGAACAGCTGAAAGGTTGCTATTTAACAGAGGCCGCAGCTCCTTTATATATAAGGATTCCATTACTCTCAAATCTGACTGGCCATTCATACAAGTGTCCAGAATTTTAAAATCAGATTCCAGCAGAGAATGACAAACTCATAACAATGGTTTCTAATCTCCGAAAATGCTGGTTTAGACAATGGTAATCCAGTCCTAAAAGATAATCCCCGGTGCTCAAGTATCCTAATCTTAAAGTTCCGAATGGAACTCCCGACATATCCAGCATTACAGCTGGAACAATTATACATATATACGACATTTGAGCACAAGGGGGTAGGCACTTTATCTTTAAATTTAAAATAAGAGCCTATGGTATTTGTGTTGACAAAAATAAATCTAAAGTCTACTTGAGGATAACAATGCTGCAACAGTCTCCTCAAACGACTCCTTACAGAAAAGCTAATACTGCCATAAAATGGTAATTTAATATATTTAAGATCCCTTTCCACTGTAGTAATCCTACACGATGGGTGAAACTTCTTATTTAAGAAATTCCTTATAAAAGTATAAACCATATGCACAGGATAACCATTATTTGAAAAAAATTTCACAAGAAAATTAATTTCCTGATCAAAGTTATTCCAATTAGAACATAAAACAAAGGCCCTATTCAGTAGAGTGTAAATAGCATTTTTCTTAAAAATATCAGGAACAAAGGAATTAAAATTTAAACCTAAACCAGTAAAGGTTGGTTTCCTAAAAACATTAGTGTTGAACCCATTGAGGTTATTCACTTTTACATCAAGAAACGACAATGAATTATCCACTTCACACTCTGCAGTAAACCGTATATTACTATGTTGTGCATTAAGATACTCTCTAAATTTCTCAATATGACATTGGTCCCTAAACAACAAAAAAGTGTCATCTACATATCTTCTGTACAAGACTGGTTTAAAGGCCGAAGGACAATTATCAAGCCAATTTATTTCGTGAAAACTCAAAAAAGCATTAGCCAGTGCAGGACCTAAAGGAGACCCCATTGCTACTCCATCAATTTGTTTATAATAAATATTATTAAACATAAAGATGGAGTCTTTAACTGCTATTTCTAACAGCCGTCTGAATATTTTACTACAAAATCCAGACACTAAGTTAGTGTCCGCAAATAATTGACTTACACAGATATCAATGGTTTCCAACAGAGGAATATTAGTAAAAAGTGATTCAACATCGAAACTGGCCATTATAGTTGGGAACTCAAAATTTAAAGAGGAAAGTTCTTTTACAAAATCCTGAGAATTTCTCACAGTAAATTCATTATGCGTTAATGGTTCTAATAATGGAACCAGAAACTTAGCCAGTTTATAATTAAAAGTGCCAATCGCTGATAAAATAGGACGAATCGGTATACCTGTTTTATGAACTTCAGGTAACCCATATAAGATGCCAGGCTTAGAGCCAGTTGCAAGTAATTTAGTATAATCGAAAAAAGAGTCTTTCAAACTTCTTAAAACTCTATTCAGTTTATCCTCACATTTCAAAATATACGAGAATGGGTCTATATCAACCAACGTAAATTTAGAGGGGTCTTCTAACAACCTTTCCACCTTTAAATTAGTTTTAATATATGTGACAGTTAATAAGTTTTATTTGTATTGATCACTTTAAGTGCGCTTAAGTGTTTTGTTTTTTAAGCATTTTCCTTTCTTTGATAGGCAATTATATTCAGTATGAGTTCTTTGTTTAGCAGCTATTTGATTGTGATTTCTGTTTTTTCTTTTAGATCTGATGATGAATACGAGAAGTATTCGAAACGTTATGTTTTTTAAAGTAAAGATTCTGATACAAGATGTTCAGTATATCCCTGGTTTTCCTATTCATCTTAAAATATATATATATATATATGTGGAAATTCTACCTGCCCACTTACATCAGCTGGCAGGTGTACATGATCCCAATTTTACACGCTGTGCCACAGAGTGGGCCTCTCGTGCAGGCCAATCACCTCAACCACCATCCCCAAAAGCCCACAAGCAATCCAGCTGGGATGGTCCCATTGTAGACCAAGTTGCTGCAGAGTGCCTGGGTGCTGCAACAACACAACACGACATTGCTCGCCTCACAGCAGTAGCAGCACCACATGCAGGGGATTTCCTGTTAGCAACCCCAATGTCGGCAACTGGCACGCATCTCACACCACACGCCCTCCGAATTGCTGTGGCCCTCCGCCTTGCTGCCCCAATCCACACCAGATATAGGTGTATTTGCGGCGAGGTGGTGGCTGACAGGTACGGCCACCATGGCCTACTCTGCCAAAGCACAGGGGGATGGCACTCGAGGCACAATGAAGTTAACGACATCATCAAGAGGAGCCTCACCACAGCTGGATGCCCAGCTAAAAGAGAGCCCCGTTACCTAACGCCCCGTAACTCTGATGCTCTTATTGGTCGCCCGGATGGTATCACAGTGAACCCCTGGAAGAATGGCAAGCAGTTGGTATGGGACTACACGTGCGTATCAACCCTGGCTAACACCTACATTAACCTCAGTGTTGCACAACCAGGTGGCGCTGCCACCCACAGGGAAGCAGCCAAATCCCGTAAGTATAGTGAACTGGATCACCACTACAATTTTGTCCCCATTGCTTCTGAGTCACTCGGTGCTTGGGGTAAAAGTGCTACCAGTTTTTTGAAGGAACTGGGTTCTAGGCTCATTGAAACAACAAGGGACCCAAGAGCTGCAAGCTTGCTTTTCCAGCGCCTCAGTGTGGCGATACAGAGGGGAAATGCGCACTGCATCCAGGGTTCCTGCCCGCCATCTGAGGAGCTGGAGGAACTCGACAACCTATGATAACCATCTTTGTAAGCCATATGTAACTCTTTTTTGTAACAAAGTTCAAATAAAGTAAATATATATATGTGTACATACAAAAGAATGGGGGTGGTAGGAGAAGATAATATTAGTGTTCAGTGAGAAACCACAAGGTCTCCTCTGAATACTTTTTATTTTCTTCTCCGAGGCTATGGGTCCTCACATTGGCACCAGAGGTGGTACCCTCACAAACTTTATATATATATATATATATATATATATATATATATATATATATATATATATGCCCTATGCAGTTTCTTCCATTCTTACCTTCAATTTACCCAATTAATACCCATTGTTTCGTGTTCTATCTTGTGTTGAAAGTTTGTTTTCACCTCATCCAAAACTGTTGTAACATATCACCTCACCCAAATGCAGGTATATATAATGAAAACCGTTTGAATTATAGCATAGTAAGAAATCTGTTTAGTGTTTGCAGGTTATAGTTGTGTGTGTGTAAACTAAAGTCTTTCAAAATGTAATAAGGTATTACGAAACGCGTTCAAGTGTCGCGTTTATATATATATATATATATATATATATATATATATATATATATATATATATATATATATATATATATATATATATATATATATATATATATATATATATATATATATATATATATATATATATATATATATACATATATATATATATATATATATATATATATATATATATATAAATATATATATATATATATATATATATATATATATATATATATATATATATATATATATATATATATATATATATATATATATATATATATATATATATATATATATATATTAATAAAATTAATAATTCTAACATGAATTTTCCCAATATTTCTTTTGTTTCTTTTTACTGTCGATAGTAATTGAAAAATCAATTCCGCAAAATTCATTTTTATTTCTAGTCTGACACGACGCTTGAATGCGTTTCGTAATAACTTATTACATTGTCAAAGACTTTAGTTTACACACACACAACTGTAATCTGAAAACTCTAAACAGAGTTATACTTATACTAAACACTTAAACAGCTTGTCTTATATACTCGCATTTGGGTGAGGTGATATGTTGCAACAGTTTTAGATGAGGTGAACAAACTTTTGACCAACACAAGACAGAACACGGAACATTGGGTATTAATTGGATATATGAGAGGGAAGAATGGAAGTAACTGCAAAGGGCTTATTAGCCCATACTTCCTCTTGATGCTTCTTTATTAGTACGGAGTCTTGAAGTGGGTAGAATATAGTTGTGCATTAATTGGCAGTTGATTGCTGGTGTTGACTTTTTGATGTGTAGTGCCTCGCAGATGTCAAGCCGCCTGCTATCGCTGTATCTATCGATGATTTATGTGTTGTTTGTTAAGACTTCTCTGGTGATGGTCTGGTTGTGGGAAGAGATTATATGTTCCTTGATGGAGCCCTGTTGCTTATGCATCGTTAATCGCCTGGAAAGAGATGTTGTTGTCTTGCCTATATACTAAGTTCTTTGGGACTTACAGTCCTCGAGTAGGCATTTGAAGGCATAGACGACGTTAGTCTCCTTTAAGGCGTTCTGCTTTTGTCTGGAGTGTTTTTCATGAGTAGGTTGGCCGTTTTTTTTGTTTTGTTTTATAGTAAATCGTCAATTGTATCTTCTGATTTTTGTCTGTAGGAATAACGTTCCTATTAATAATATCTTTCAGGACCCTTTCCTCCGTTTTATGAGCTGTGGAAAAGAAGTTCCTGTAAAATATTCTAATAGGGGGTATAGGTGTTGTGTTAGTTGTCTCTTCAGAGGTTGCATGGCGTTTCACCTTCCTTCTTATGATGTCTTCAACGAAACCACTAGAGAATCCGTTGTTGACTAGGACCTGCCTTACCCTACATAGTTCTTCATCGACTTGCTTTCATCCTTAGCTGTGGCTGAGAGCACGGTCGACATAAGCGTTAACGACACTCCTCTTGTACCTGTCTGGGCAGTCACTGTTGGCATTGAGGCACATTCCTATGTTTGTTTCCTTAGTGTAGACTGCAGTGTGGAAACTTCCGCTCCTTTCCATGACTGTTACATCTCAATTCGATGAAGAACTACGTAGGGTAATGCAGGTCCTAGTCAACAACAGCGACCCAATCTACTTGCTTATACATGTTTCCCATTGGGGCTCAAGAAGGGTGCCTCTTTAATGCAGGCTTGGAGTAACTTTCTCAGTATGCTCTCTGACGTGTAAAAAGGGGTACAATCCGGCTTACGATACACTCTGTCCATTATCATCCCGATTGCTTCATCCACAGGTACGTTGGTAAACTGGGACTTCACATCCAAAGAGGCTCTTATCCTTGTGGCCCGTCCTCCCCTCGGTAAGTCAACGAATTCCTTTGGAGACTTCAGGCTAAAGGCACAAGGAGTCAGCAGGCAGTTGAGTAGCTTAGCCAGTCTGTGTGTGGGTGTGGGTATCTGGCTGATAATTGGCCGAAGTGTGTTTCCGGGCTTGTGGGTCTTGACATTCATTTCCTCATAACCAGGATAGTATTCCCCGATAACCTTTGGCAGGTGGAGTCCAGATTTCTTGGAGTTCACAGTTTCGATCAATCTGTTTCCCTTCGTTTTCAATTCGTCTGTAGTGTCCTTCGTTACCCTTTGGAATTTAGTTTGGTCGGAGAGTATGAGATTTATTTTTTCAAGATTTTCGTCTTTTTTAAGAATAACATATTGGGGACTTGTCACCTCTCCTGACGACTATCTCCTGATTCTCACAAAGGCATTTCGCTGCCGCTTTGAGCTCTGGGGACAGTATGGTGCTTCTTTAATTACCTCGAATTTTTCCCCTTTCTGTAATAAATTCCTCTTGCATGGTGTCTTGAGTGATTACCTTCTTTTGCGCCTCGAGGTGAAATATGTCGTCCAATAGGATCTCCAACTCCGCTTTCCAGGCCATCTCACTTGGTCTGGACATAGCGTGACTGTTTATACCCAGATTCAAGAGAGTGGTTAGGTCCTCAGTAAGGTTGATTCTGGCAAGGTTTAAGAAGCCATCTCTGGGTCGAGGAATCGCCATTGGTCCTCCAAATGATGTTGTCAGTAGAAATGTTTGTGTAAACAATCACAATAAATAATCATGTCAGTGTAAATAATGTTTGGAGGACCTATGGCGATTACTCGACACAGAGATGGCATCTTAAACCTTGCTGGAATCAACCTCACAGAGGACCAAATCACT
The DNA here is from genome assembly GCF_040958095.1 of Procambarus clarkii. NCBI lineage: Eukaryota > Metazoa > Arthropoda > Malacostraca > Decapoda > Cambaridae > Procambarus > Procambarus clarkii. Next base: position 32,811,144 of record NC_091179.1, read on the forward strand.
CTCTTGAATCTGGGTATATAAACTGTCACGTTATGTTCAGACTAAGTGAGATGGCCCAGAAAGTAGAATTTGAGATTCTCCAAACATAGGAATGTGCCTCAATGCCAATAATGACTGCCCAGACACAAGAGGAGTGTTTGTCAATGCTCAATTCCAACACAATTCACACAAAATAATTAAATCAAAATCTATGAAAATTCAATTTATCAATGGAATCAGAAACATTGAAATGGAATTGTAACATATTTAGTACAGCATATGTGTTGCTCTTAAATGCGACAGATGGCGCTGTTTTTCAAGAAAAGCGTAGTTTTACCTGTCACAGGTGTGGCATCTGTGGGAAAATCCTAGCAGTTTTAATTATTTTTCTTTAATGAATTATTACATATTTACTTTAATATTATATTATTTGTATTTGATTATTTTAGTTAGTAGTATGTTAGTAAGTAAGTGGAATGTATGTTCTGATTCAGCTGCTAGAACTTCTCGCACAATGGGAGGGACAATTTGTAGCTTAAACCACTTTGAGGTAGCTCCTTCATAAACCACAAATTGTTTACCTTATTCTTATAATTATAATTATTAATCATACCACATATGTGTGAGGAGATGGTTCACCACCTCACTTACAATAGTGCTCTTATGCCTGTGGGAGCCAGTACACTTGTTAAGTGCACTTGTTAAGTGGGCGGACTTAAGTTTGGTAACCAGCAACCGAAACATCTAGTGTTTGGGCTCATGTGAGAGCCCCAGTCATCAGCAGTCCAGGAATGTTACCCTGGCCGGGATAACACGTCTGTGGACAGTGCTAGAGCTGATAGCATCATCTCCTTGTATGGCATGAAGCGAGACTCCACTTTGCGCGGGAACAGCTAGGCCGCAGGCGTGGGTGAGCTGTGGGCCTTCCGCGCTCGCTAGCCACTCGAGTCGTCGTCATGGAAACAGCCGCCATCTTAGTAAACATCTTGAGCCGCCATGTTGGTCGGCCATCTTGGAGTTGCCCTAGGGGCTATGCTACACCGTCGCTGATTGGATGAGAGGAGTAGGCCGCTGTATGCCTTCCTCTCATTGGTTATTTCGAGAAGGACGCGGAAACGGCCGGTGTAAGCATCATTCTGAACCCAGCTGCCAGCTTGTCAAGACGCTTCCTGTACTCAATTCGGCCAAATTGAAGTATAGGGCGCCGTGGTGGCTGGACTACTCAACTGCTTCACTTCCTGCTTCACCAACGACAGCGGTCGTCACAGAATCCGGCCGAAGTCGTCGTTTGGAGGGGAGAAAGACATTGTGTACAGTGGGTAGAGGTACAGTGATCTGGGATCGTGGGGAATGTGCATACGAGCAGTAACAGACTCGTAGATCCCATACCAGTGTTGATTAGACTTGCTAGTGCTCTGTAGCAGTCGATGGGAAGGGGGAAATTCGTGTCAGTGTTAAGGCAGATTTCCCATGTTTGTGTGAGACGCTATCGTTGTGCGCGGCACCTGGGTACGAACGCTTCACTTCACCGGTGGGTCGAGGGTGCGAACTCAGCCGTGTTGAGTGGGAGGGGTTCGAGTGCGCGCCAATTGTACGAAAAAATACCACGTAAGGTACTACCGCCGCCTACCGCTGCCCTGAGCGAGCCAGCCACCTGCAGCGGGGGGGGGGGGGGGGCCTGATGTATAGGAATGGTGTGTAAGCCGGCAGCATGAATGAGTAAGTACTTATGTGTGTATTTCTGGTGATTAGTAGTCTCTAAAGCTTGAATTCGAGGTCAAGTGTTCCGTCACATTGTCACGCAGCACCTGTGGAGGTGGAGTGAAGTGTGGGCAAGGAGATAATCACCCATGTTGTCATCTTGTCAGTCCAGAGGGACTTACGTCTGGTGTACACAGACGTACAGTGTGTGTGTGTGTGTGTGGGTACACACGGGAACAGAGTATACATAGATTAGCCAAGGACTGAGAGGATGTCCATGTAATAATTCTAGTATTCCATTGTGGTAATTAATCATTTTTGATCGTCCGTGGGACGGAGTGATATCATTTCCATGTGTGGTCTTGCAGGTGTGGAATTCCAACACTGAGCGCTCAGGTATGTGTAACGCCAGTGATTCCTGGCAATTATTATTGTGGAGTGTACCACAGTGTGGTCTAAATTTCTAGTATTGTTCCCAGGGCCGTGACAAGTGTGATTTATATATATATATATATATATATATATATATATATATATATATATATGTATTGTGGATTGCCGTATTAACGTAATTTTGGTAGAATTTGGTGAGTGACGAGGCTGGCTGGAGAGACCGCCGTCGCTCTGTCGAGTAAGGTAACTCTCGAGAATGTTTATCGACATGCGTGATCGATAAATCACTCACCCATGTGATTTAGGAGTGCGAGATCTCCTTAGTGTTCCCAATAACTTTTGATAGCTGTAGGCTACATGTGTCGGCAGTAATTATATATATATATATATATATATAATCGTAGTGTCACGGTGCCCAGTGTTATTGTGTTATTTACTGTGTGGTGATTGAAATATTTTGACCTATGTTCTAGTGGTTATTGAGAGCACTGGGGTCATTTGCAACAGTAAGTAAGTGTGTGCAGTATTCTAATATTTGGAAATTAGAGTACTTGCCGTGTGTGTTATTGCAAAGGGGTTGTTATTTGATGGTGATTGTTGCTAGTGTTGAGCATCACCGTATGTGATTGCAGTTCAGTAAAGTCATTGTGGGGCAGTGTTCTAGGGGGTTCATGTCCTGTATGTTATTTTGCTAGGTTCTGCAGTATTGTCATTGCAACCGGATTGTAATGTAAATCACTGTGATTTGTTAGTGTGATCTGTCATTGTCGTGGGTGAACTCGGCTGTAGACGAGTACTTGGGTACACATATATTCTCCTGGTTATCTGGTAGGACATCGAAGTCCAGTATTCAGTGAGGTGATTGCGAGGCAATTAATATAACGTAACCAAGGGAACGCCCATTGCTTTAAGGGAATTTGTTCTTTGACAATTTGAGTAACGTAGAATACGTTTGGGTTAATTTACTTTCCTGCAAGCAGCTACGGTAGTCTCGAGGAGCCTAGCCATCAGCCAGATAAGAATTAGAGTATTGTCTGCCGTATTTAACGGTCAGTGGGCCGGGTAATTGACGTGTTTCAGGAAGTCAAAGTAATTAACCTCGATCCTTGTTTGATCGACTCACACGAAGGCTACATTGTTCCATTAACGTAACGTCGTTATCTGCCCGGAAGTACCGGCACTTGATTGACTCGTGGGAAGAGTAACGTCATTTTAGAATAACGTAAACGTGGGGCTAATTACTGTTATTAGCCACCTGAATTGGTCTGAGTATGGAAGGCTCAGACGGAATTCATACCTTAATGTAAATTTCTGAGCCAGTGTGAAAGGTTGCGTATTTTAATTGTTTAATTACTGATCTTGAGGATAGTCATAAAATTACTCTAAAGGTAATCACGAGTGATTACCGTTCTCTTAGCACTTTGGACATTGTAAATCAGAGTTTACCATCGCAGAGTGATTAGTAACCGATTAACGTGAATTAACGTAACTAGTAAAGAGATTAATCAGCTGTCTGGTAGTACAGGGATTAATGGGATTTTCTCACTGAATGCTCGACGGGTAGAGTGTTGTGTAATTTTCGCGTTACTAGTGACAGTTGTAAGAGTTATTAATTTAACGTAAATGTTATTGTGTTATTAACGTAAATCAATTGTTATTGATTGTTGATCGTCCGTGGGACGGAGTGTTAACGTACGGATTAATTTGAGGAAGGGTTGCTGGAGATGCCAGTGAACCCATTAGTCATTGTTGTCATTGAAAGACTACTGATTTGATTGCATTGCAACCGCCATTGCAGGTGTAGACTGCACTGAGGCGTAGAACAGTTAGGAGATTACTGGAGACGTGTTTCAGAACCCACTGTGTCATTTGTTGTAATTGTGATTATAGATCTGTTAGTTCTTGTTTCTTGTTGATTCCTCTGTGGTCACGCTTATGTTCGAGTTAGTTCATTATGCAGTCCGAGGGGCTGGTGTCTAGCTGTCATTGATAGTGTCACAGGAAGGATTTCGAGTAACGTTATTGACATTTCTTTTTGTTTTGTTGTAGTAGTTAGTACTTTATTGAATAAACTAAGTTGTTATGGTTAACACTGTCTTTTCGTTACACCCCCACACATTATTATTGTTATGCAAATGTTCTTCACACTCGACTAATAAAATTGAGACTGATTGTGAGCTTTGGATCAAATATACGGCACCACACAACAATAAATTATTGTTGTGAGAGCCCTTGACCTACTCGCTAGATTCGCTTCGGCGAATGGCGAAGGTCGTCGGCCTAGTGGAGGGGATTTCAATTTTCATTGGGGTCTCGGCGTTTGCTCGCGCCTAGTCAATTGTTCATACATGGTCCCAAAGTGAGGAATGAGCTGTTTACTACACTGGTGTGTTAGCTAAGCAAGTCCTTCCTCAGGCGACCTAATTGGTGTTGACTTCTTAAGTCAACACCAGCAATCTTAAGTCATAAGAAGTCAACACCAGCAATCAACAGCCAATTAATGCACAACTATATTCTACCCACCTCAAGACTCCGCTCCAATATAGAAGCATCAAGAAATATGGACCAATAGGCTTTCTACAATCACTTCTATTCAATACCCATTGTTTCGTGTTCTGTCTTGTGTTGATGAGTTTAATACCCCTATTAAAACCACCTCACACCATCCACCTCACTCAAATGTAGATATAAACAAATCGGAGATGTGTAAGTTCTATTCAGTTGTGTATGTGTAAACTAAAGTCTTTGAAAATGTAATAAGTTTTACGAAACGCGCTCAAGTGTCGCGTCAGACTAGAAATAAAAATGAATTTTGGAGAATTGATTTTTAAATTACCACCAACAGTGAAAAGAAATGTACGAAAGATAGAGAAAATTCGTGTTAGAATTATTAATCTTACTTTTTCGGTCATATTTAATAATATATGTCTACAGGAAAGACTGCTACCAATATATATATATATATATATATATATATATATATATATATATATATATATATATATATATATATATATGTATATATATATATATATATGTCGTACCTAGTAGCCAGAAAGCACTTCTCAGCCTAGTATGCAAGGCCCGATTTGCCTAATAAGCCAAGTTTTCATGAATTGTTTTTCGACTACCTAACCTACCTAACCTAACCTAACCTAACTTTTTCGGCTACCTAACCTAACCTAACCTATAAAGATAGGTTAGGTTAGGTTAGGTAGGGTTGGTTAGGTTCGGTCATATATCTACGTTAATTTTAACTCCAATAAAAAAAATTGACCTCATACATGAAGAAATGGGTAGCTTTATCATTCATAAGAAAAAAATTTGAGAAAATATATTAATTCAGGAAAACTTGGCTTATTGATGAGGGAGATGAGGGAGTGGGGATTGGTGGGAAGGACGAAGGGGGAGGACAAGAGGACAAATGGTGGGGGGAGGACAAGAGGACAAGGGAGTGGGGGATAGTGGGAAGGGGGGAATGGTAGGGAGGACGAGGGGATGGGGGAGTGGGAGATAGGGGGGAGGACGAGGGGACAGTGGAGAGGGGAATGGTTAGGAGGGCGAGGAGATGCATGAGTGGGCGGGTGATGGGGAGGAAAAGGGGACGAGGGAGTGAGGAATGGTTGGGAGGACGAGAGGACGGAGGAGGGGGGAATGTTGAGGAGGCCTGGGAGACAGGGAAAGGTTGCCGTAGCTCAGCAACACACATGCTGACATTGCCCCTCTACACAAGGGTGGTAGCAAAACATTGGCAAAGAATTATAGATCAGTTGCACTAACGTCCCACATAATACAAGTATTTGAGAGAGTGATCAGGAGTCAGGTCACTAGATTCATGGAAACAAATGACCTCCACAATCCAGACCAACATGGATTTAGAGCAGGAAGATCATGCCTCTCACAGCTACTTGACCACTATGACAAAATCAGTGGCATTAGAAAAACAAAAAAAACATAATGCAGATGTCGTATACACAGATTTTGCAAAGGCATTCGACAAATGTGACCATGGAGTGATTGCACACAAAATGAGGTCAATGGGTTTAACTGGCAAAGTAGGACGCTGGATACTCAATTTCCTGTCGAACAGAACACAAAGAGTAACAGTCAATCAAGTAAAATCGAGTCCGAGCCCAGTTAAAAGTTCTGTACCTCAAGGTACAGTCCTTGCACCACTGCTAAGCCGGGAGCCGGTCGGTCGAGCGGACAGCACGCTGGGCTTGTGATCCTGCAGTCCTGGGTTCGATCCCAGGCGCCGGCGAGAAACAATGGGCAGAGTTTTTTTCACCCTATGCCCCTGTTACCTAGCAGTAAAATAGGTACCTGGGTGTGAGTCAGCTGTCACGGGCTGCTTCCTGGGGGTAGAGGCCTGGTCGAGGACCGGGCCGCGGGGACACTAAAATCCCCGAAATCATCTCAAGAAAACCTCAAGATAATCTGCTGTTCCATATTCTCATATCAGATATAGACAAAAACACAAGTCACAGCTTCGTGTCATCCTTTGCAGATGATACAAAAATCAGCATGAAAATTACCTCTGCTAAAGACATTGATAAACAACAAACAGATCTTAACAAAGTTTTCTATTGGGCAGCAGAAAATAATATGATGTTTAACGGTGATAAATTCCAGGTACTTCGATACGGCAAAAATGAGGACCTTAAAAATATTACAGAGTACAAAACACAATCGAATCTGCCCATAGTAGGAAAACAGTATGTCAAGGGTTTGGGAATAATGATGTGCGACGACCTAACGTTTAGGGAGCATAACCAAACAAGTATTGCGTCAGCCAGAAAAATGATAGGATGGATTACGAGAACCTTCAGGTCCAGAGATCCCATCACAATGGTTGTACTCTTTAAATCACTTGTGTGATAAAGCACCTAAATTATTGGGATCGTCACAAAGCTTATCTCGCCTCGCTGCCCCAATCCACACCGAATACAGGTGTATTTGCAACGAGGCAGAGGCCGACAGGTACTGACGGCAGGGCCTTCTCTGCCAAAGTGCAGGAGGATGGCATGCAAGACACGGCGAGGTCAATGACATTATTAAGAGAAGCCTTACCACAGGCAGTTGTCCAGCAGAGAAAGAGAGCCTTGTTACCTAATGTCCCGCAACTCTGATGAGCCTGTCGGTCGCCCAGACGGGATCACGGTGAACCCCTGGAAGAATGCTAGACAGTTGGTGAGGGACTACACTTGCGTTTCAACTTTAGCCAATACCTATGTTGACTTCAGTGCTACACAAGAAGGAGGAGCTGCCAATCACCGGGAAGCGGCCAAGTCACGTAAATACAGAGACCTTGAGCACCACTACAATTTTGTCCCCATTGCCTCAGAAACACTTGGTGCCTGGGGAAAAAGTGTTGCTAGCTTTTTGAAGGAGTTGGGGTCTACGCTAATCGAAACCACTAGACACCCTAGAGCTGCCAGTTTTCTTCTTCATTGCCTTAGTGTGGCAATCCAGAGAGGAAATGCTCACTGCATCCATGGTTCCTGCCCGCCATCTGAGGAGCTGGAGGAGCTGTTCAACTTGTGACAAGCAGCCTTGTACCCCTGCATGTAATCAATAATGTAACTTTTTTTTTTGTAATGACATTTTCAAATAAAGTTAGATAAATATATACACATACCAAAAGAATAGAGGTGGTAGGAGAAGAAAATATCAAAGTGTTCAGTGAGGATCCACTAGGTCTTCTCTGAGTACTCTATATTTTCTTCTCCGAGGCTATGGGTCCCTACACTTGCACCAGAGGTGGTACCCCTTCTAAGTTGAATATATATATATATATATATATATATACATATATATATATATATATATATATATATATATATATATATATATATATATATATATATATATATATATATATATATATATATATATATATATATATATATATATGTAATGTTGTACCTAGTAGCCAGAACGTCGTACTCGGCTTGCTATGCAAGGCCCGAATTGCCTAATAAGCCAAGTTTTCCTGAATTAATATATTTTCTCTATTTTTTTCTTATGAAATGATAGAGCTACCCATTTCATTATGTATGAGGTCAATTTTTTTTATTGGAGTTAAAATTAACGTAGATATATGACCAAACCTAACCAACCCTACCTAACCTAACCTAACCTACCTTTATAAGTTAGGTTAGGTTAGGTAGCCGAAAAAGATAGGATAGGTTAGGATAGGTAGTCGAAAAACAATTAATTCATGAAAACTTGGCTTATTAGGCAAATTGGGCCTTGCATAGTTGGCTGAGAAGTGCGTTCTGGCTACTAGGTACGACATATATATATATATATATATATATATATATATATTATATATATATCACTTGTGATATATATATTATATATATATATTATATATATATATATATTATATATTATATATATATATCTGATATATATATTATATATATATATCAGACTGACTCAGTCAGTCTGGTGTTGACAAAGGCTTTAACAAAGCCGAAACGTTCACCTCATTTCATATTTCTCTGTGGATTTTCCGCATAAAATGATCAGTGTTTTGTGATCGTCAATTGCATATATATATATATATATATATATATATATATATATATATATATATATATATATATATATATATATATATATATATATATATATATATTTATATATATATATATATATATATATATATATATATATATATATACTATATACTATATAGTATATATATATTATTAAATATGACCGAAAAAGTAAGATTAATAATTCTAACACGAATTTTCTCAATCTTTCGTACATTTCTTTTCACTGTTGGAGGTAAATAAAAAATCAATTCTCCAAAATTCATTTTTATTTCTAGTCTGACACGACACGAGCGCGTTTCGTAAAACTTATTACATTTTCAAAGACTTTTAGTTTACAAATACACAACTGAATAGAACTGTATTTGTAAACTAAAAGTCTTTGAAAATGTAATAAGTTTTACGCAACGCGCTCGTGTCGCGTCAGACTAGAAATAAAAATGAATTTTGGAGAATTGATTTTTGATTTACCTCCAACAGTGAAAAGAAATGTACGAAAGATTGAGAAAATTCGTGTTAGAATTATTAATCTTACTTTTTCGGTCATATTTAATAATATATGTCTACAGGAAAGACTGCTACCAAAATATACTAATATATAGTATATAGTATATATATATACTATATACTTCTCAACCTTGCATAGTAGGCTGAGAAGTGCGTTCTGGCTACTAGGTACGACATATATATATATATATATATATATATATATATATATATATATATATATATATATATATATATATATATATATGTCGTACCTAGTAGCCAGAACGCACTTCTCAGCCTACTATGCAAGGCTTGATTTGCCTAATAAGCCAAGTTTTCATGAATTAATGTTTTTTTGACTACCTAACCTACCTAACCTAACCTAACCTAACTTTTTCGGCTACCTAACCGAACCTAACCTATAAAGATAGGTTAGGTTAGGTTAGGTAGGGTTGGTTAGGTTCGGTCATATATCTACGTTAATTTTAACTACAGTTAAAAAAAATTCACCTCATACATAATGAAATGGGTAGCTTTATCATTTCAAAAGAAAAAAATTAGAGAAAATATATTAATTCAGGAAAACTTGGCTTATTAGGCAAATCGGGCCTTGCATAGTAGGCTGAGAAGGGCATTCTGGCTACTAGGTACGACATATATATATATATATATATATATATATATATATATATATATGTCGTACCTAGTAGCCAGAACGCACTTCTCAGCCTACTATGCAAGGCCCGATTTGCCTAATAAGCCAAGTTTACCTGAATTAATATATTTTCTCTAATTTTTTTCTTATGAAATGATAAAGCTACCCATTTCATTACGTATGAGGTCAATTTTTTTTATTGGAGTTAAAATTAACGTAGATATATGACCGAACGTAGCCAACCCTACCTAACCTAACCTAATCTATCTTTATTGGTTAGGTTAGGTTAGGTAGCCGAAAAGTTAGGTTAGGTTAGGTAGGTTAGGTAGTCGAAAAACAATTAATTCATGAAAACTTGGCTTATTAGGCAAATCGGGCCTTGCATAGTAGGCTGAGAAGTGCGTTCTGGCTACTAGGTACGACATATATATATATATATATATATATATATATATATATATATATATATATATATATATATATATATATATATATATATATATATATATATATATATATATATATATATATGTCGTACCTAGTAGCCAGAACGCACTTCTCGGCCTACTATGCAAGGAACGATTTGCCTAATAAGCCAAGTTTTCCTGAATTAATATATTTTCTCTAATTTTTTTCTTATGAAATGATAAAGCTACCCATTTCATTATGTATGAGATCAATTTTTTTTATTGGAGTTAAAATTAACGTAGATATATGACCGAACCTAACCAACCCTACCTAACCTAACCTAACTTTATATGTTAGGTTAGGTTAGGTAGCCGAAAAAGTTAGGTTAGGTTAGGTTAGGTAGGTTAGGTAGTCGAAAAACAATTAATTCATGAAAACTTGGCTTATTAGGCAAATCGGGCTTTGCATAGTAGGCTGAGAAGTGCGTTCTGGCTACTAGGTACGACATTATATATATATATATATATATATATATATATATATATATATATATATATATATATATATATATATATATATATATATACATATATATATATATATATATATATATATATATATATATATATATATATATGTATATATATATATATATATATATATATATATATATATATATATATATATATGTATATATATATATATATATATATATATATATATATATATATATATATATATATATATATATATATATATATTAGTATATTTTGGTAGCAGTCTTTCCTGTAGACATATATTATTAAATATGACCGAAAAAGTAAGATTAATAATTCTAACACGAATTTTCTCAATCTTTCGTACATTTCTTTTCACTGTTGGAGGTAAATCAAAAATCAATTCTCCAAAATTCATTTTTATTTCTAGTCTGACGCGACACAAGCGCGTTTCGTAAAACTTATTACATTTTCAAAGACTTTAGTTTACAAATACACAACTGAATAGAACTTACGCATCTCCGATTTTATATCTACATTTGAGAGAGGTGGATGGGGTGAGGTGGCATTAATAGGGTATTAATTTCATCAACACAAGACAGAACAAGAGGTGGCATTAATAGGGTATTAATTTCATCAACACAAGACAGAACACGAAACAATGGGTATTGAATAGAAGTGATTGTAGAAAGCCTATTGGTCCATATTTCTTGATGCTTCTATATTGGAGCGGAGTCTTGAGGTGGGTAGAATATAGTTGTGCATTAATTGGCTGTTGATTGCTGGTGTTGACTTCTTGATGTGTAGTGCCTCGCAAACGTCAAGCCGCCTGCTATCGCTGTATCTATCGATGATTTCTGTGTTGTTTACTAGGATTTCTCTGTTTTGGTAGCAGTCTTTCCTGAAGACATATATTATTAAATATGACCGAAAAAGTAAGATTAATAATTCTAACACGAATTTTCTCAATCTTTCGTACATTTCTTTTCACTGTTGGAGGTAAATCAAAAATCAATTCTCCAAAATTCATTTTTATTTCTAGTCTGACGCGACACGAGCGCGTTTCGTAAAACTTATTACATTTTCAAAGACTTTAGTTTACAAATACAGAACTGAATAGAACTTACGTATCTCCGATTTTATATCTACATTTGAGAGAGGTGGAAGGGGTGAGGTGGCATTAATAGGGTATTAATTTCATCAACACAAGACAGAACAAGAGGTGGCATTAATAGGGTATTAATTTCATCAACACAAGACAGAACACGAGACAATGGGTATTGAATAGAAGTGATTGTAGAAAGCCTATTGGTCCATATTTCTTGATGCTTCTATATTGGAGCGGAGTCTTGAGGTGGGTAGAATATAGTTGTGCATTAATTGGCTGTTGATTGCTGGTGTTGACTTGTTGATGTGTAGTGCCTCGCAAACGTCAAGCCGCCTGCTATCGCTGTATCTATCGATGATTTCTGTGTTGTTTATTAGGATTTCTCTGCAAATTCTTTAGAAATCATTTAGAAATCATTTAGAAATGATTCTTTAGAAATCCTAGCAAACAACACAGAAATCATCGATAGATACAGCGATAGCAGGCGGCTTGACGTTTGCGAGGCACTACACATCAAGAAGTCAACACCAGCAATCAACAGCCAATTAATGCACAACTATATTCTACCCACCTCAAGACTCCGCTCCAATATAGAAGCATCAAGAAATATGGACCAATAGGCTTTCTACAATCACTTCTATTCAATACCCATTGTTTCGTGTTCTGTCTTGTGTTGATGAAATTAATACCCTATTAATGCCACCTCTTGTTCTGTCTTGTGTTGATGAAATTAATACCCTATTAATGCCACCTCACCCCATCCACCTCTCTCAAATGTAGATATAAAATCGGAGATGCGTAAGTTCTATTCAGTTGTGTATTTGTAAACTAAAGTCTTTGAAAATGTAATAAGTTTTACGAAACGCGCTCGTGTCGCGTCAGACTAGAAATAAAAATGAATTTTGGAGAATTGATTTTTGATTTACCTCCAACAGTGAAAAGAAATGTACGAAAGATTGAGAAAATTCGTGTTAGAATTATTAATCTTACTTTTTCGGTCATATTTAATAATATATATATATATATATATATATATATATATATATATATATATATATATATATATATATATATATATATATATATATATATATATATATATATATATATATATATATATATATATATAACTTTAGAACACTTTCCCACCAGGAGACTCGAACCCTAGCCAGCAGAGAAGCCTTCCAGCAACTGGCATAACAGGTACGCCTTAACCCTCTTCACCACCTGCTCAGACCCTTAAAAGAGATGGTAATTTCGGAGTATTTAAATACCACAAAGATCGCCACCTCCCAAGAGCACTAGAGCAAGTGAGGGGTCATTTAGACGTTAATTTCATCAAGTCCCTGTTAATATGGGAAGACACAGTGTCTATGCTTAAGGGTCTGAGCAGGTGGTGAAGAGGGTTAAGGCGTACCTGTTATGCCAGTTGCTGGAAGGCTTCTGTGCTGGCTAGGGTTCGAGTCTCCTGGTGGGAAAGTGTTCTAAAGTTGTATACTTGACTCTCGTGTTTAGGAGAGTTGTGCCTTATATATATATATATATATATATATAAAAGTTTGTGAGGGTACCACCTCTGGTGCCAATGTGGGGACCCATAGCCTCGGAGAAGAAAATAAAAAGTATTCAGAGGAGACCTTGTGGTTTCTCACTGAACACTAATGTTATCTTCTCCTACCACCCCCATTCTTTTGTATGTACACATATATATTTACTTTATTTGAACTTTGTTACAAAAAAGGAGTTACATATGGGTTACAAAGATGGTTATCATAGGTTGTCGAGTTCCTCCAGCTCCTCTGATGGCGGGCAGGAACCCTGGATGCAGTGCGCATTTCCCCTCTGAATCGCCACACTGAGGCGCTGGAAAAGAAAGCTTGCAGCTCTCGAGTCCCTTGTTGTTTCAATAAGCCTAGAACCCAGTTCCTTCAAAAAACTGGTAGCACTTTTACCCCAGGCGCCGAGTGTCTCAGAAGCAATGGGGACAAAATTGTAGTGGTGATCCAGTTCTCTATACTTACGGGATTTGGCAGCTTCCCTGTGGGTGGCAGCGCCACCTGGTTGTGCAACACTGAGGTTAATGTAGGTGTTAGCCAGGGTTGATACGCACGTGTAGTCCCATACCAACTGCTTGCCATTCTTCCAGGGGTTCACTGTGATACCATCCGGGCGACCAATAAGAGCATCAGAGTTACGGGGCGTTTGGTAACGGGGCTCTCTTTCAGCTGGGCCTCCAGTTGTGGTGAGGCTCCTCTTAATGATGTCGTTAACTTCACTGTGCCTCGAGTGCCATCCCCCTGTGCTTTGGCAGAGTAGGCCATGGTGGCCGTACCTGTCAGCCACCACCTCGCCGCAAATACACCTATATCTGGTGTGGATTGGGGCAGCAAAGCGGAAGGCCACAGCAATTCGGAGGGCGTGTGGTGTGAGACGCGTGCCAGTTGCCGACATTGGGGTTGCTAACAAGAAATCCCCTGCATGTGGTGCTACTACTGCTGTGAGGCGAGCAATGTCGTGTTGTGTTGTTGCAGCACCCAGGCACTCTGCAGCAACTTGGTCTACAATGGGGCCATCCCAGCTGGATTGCTTGTGGGCTTTTGGGGATGGTGGTTGAGGTGATTGGCCTGCACGAGAGGCCCACTCTGTGGCACAGCGTGTAAAATTGGGATCATGTACACCTGCCAGCTGATGTAAGTGGGCAGGTAGAATTTCCTTCACAAGGTCGTCGGATGCTGATAAGGAGGACAGGAAGGCTGGAACAGCCATTTTTCGTTGCTGTTCGAACTCCGAGGCCCCCAAGTCTTACGGGAAGAGAGGCTTGTTTCCACTGTAGGTCATCGAGAGAGAGGTTAAGGGCTTTTTCTAGCATTGATTTCAGTAACCGGTCATACTCACTTAGTTTTTGGCTACTGTAAGATGGTGAACACCTCAGAAAGTAGGTTAACCTGGGGAGGGACAGACATCTGGTGATGAGGTAGAGTGCATCATGAGCATCAATATCCTCAATCCTCCCATCCATCCTCTTAAGGTCGGCGATTTTCTTATCAAGGACCTCATCGATGGCTTTCAACCCCAGGAGAGCTCCTAGGAGTGTGCTGTCTTCAGGTTTAGTTTTATGGATATTTGGCAGAAGACCCTCTATTCTCTCTACGATGCCCTGGTTGGAACATATTATTTCACATTTAGAAGGGTTCAGGGTGAGGCCTACAACTGCACCTTGCTCCTGGATTTTTCTGATGTCCTCCAGGAGGGAGTCTTGGGAACCAGCTAGGGTACCATCATCCAAGAACCAGATGTTAAGCTCACTGGACAGGACCTCTATGACTTGTTTGATGACTAAGCAGAAAAGGAGAGGAGCAAGGGGGTCACCCTGTTGGATGCCTTCTCGCGAGTCAATTTCATGTTCGCCAAAAAGTACCTTAAGATCCATACTGTAGCATGAATGTACAAAAGGGTAGAGGGAAGGGAAATGACTATGAACCGCACAGAGTACAGCATCTCTCCGCACCAAATTGAAGGCATTTTTTAAATCTAGCTTGATAAGGACCTTTTCGTCTGTGATGTTGGCGATGAAGGCTCGAGCTGCATGGGCTGCCGCCTCACACCCTTGTGGAATATATATATATATATATATATATATATATATATATATATATATATATATATATATATATATATATATATATATATACATATATATATATATATATATATATATATATATATATATATATATATATATATATATATACATGAGTCCAATAGAAAAAGGAAAAGCGGAGCAAACCGCCAGGCCTCCAATACCAGGGGTGAAAACCTGTCCACAATAGGCCGCTGGCTCCTCCTAGTTAAACTGGACGTTAAAACTAATAAAGGGTAACCGACGGGTTCTCACAATCAAATATTTATATTTGATGTGGCGCTATGAATTGGAAATTCGAATTCCCAAGAACAGCCGTCATATCAAGATCACATCAACATTTAATCGTAATATGCAGAAATATGGTGGAATAATATGGTTGAAGGGTTGACGTCAAAGACCGTTTTCTATAACATAACAATTTATTAATAACAAGAGACTAACTACTACATTACCGAGTTTACGTTACGTTAATGTCCATCCAGTGGCACGATAACAAACAGCTAAATAGGAACCCTTGCTGTGTGGCTGCATACTGTACTAACCTGAACACAGGTGTGCCCACTGATGACGCAATATTGCAAATCAAAGAAAAATATCACAGACTAAGTTACACCACAGCGAATGGTTACGTTATTGTCCATCAAGTGGCAATTGCAACACAACTATTCAACAGCCCCTCGAGAAATGACAGCAGGCTCCATCCTGCTGACATTTCGGGCTGACAAGTGAACTAACTGAACAATGATGCCCACTGAAGACACAAGCATGCAATCAATAGTGTCACAGCTTCCCTGACAGCTTACTCTAATCACAAGCTTAAGGGTCCTCCAGCCCAACAGGAGAGACCCACGTAATTAAGCGGGTAGTCCAACAGTGACTCCCCTATCACAACCCAATGTGAACAATCTTTGCAACTCCCTACAAGAAGTTGCACTGTAAACAGTAAACAAAGTCTGGCAAGGCAGGATTCTGGGACACAGCTCCACAAATCCCTAAATTACTCTACTCTCGTCACCAGACGACAACCAAAAGAAATTGCCTTAAACAATTACTACATTGATTATGTGATTAATTACGTTAATTGACTGATCACAGAAGTCAGCAACAAAGTACTACGTTAATCACAAACTGTGGGAACCGACCTGTGAGATTTATATTTATTTTAATTTATATGAATATATATAGAATTTATATTTACGTTAATTTATATACTTCGATAGCAATTTGTATAATAATGAGTGGACTGTATTTCTGCAATAATCTCATAATCTCACAAATCGATCCTCTACACATTAGGGGGGTTTATTAAATTTATATATATGCAGCCAATCAAACTACAGTATTAACTACACATTATTAAACATTGAAGAGGTTCCTTATCTTATAGTACAGCAGGTTAGTTCACCAGGTATAACTAGGGTGTAGACACCACATTTTCCCTCTTTGAGGTAGCTTCCATCACCCTGGTAACTGATGCACAAAGCATGCTTCCTCCTCTTGACCTGTCAAAAGGGCGCTAGCTGTGAAGCCAGAAACCTAGTATATGACAGGTATTTCAGAGAAAACACTGTACATGGAACAATGAAGACCTGGCTTAATTACCTTTAGTTTGAGGCTACCACGTGTTCTAACCGGGTCACCCTATATAATGACATTAATGGCCACTAATGATAGATAATGGGTTTCGGAAAGAACACTTAACTTGATTTGTTGACAGCGTGTTGATAATGGTACACCTTTGGTTTCCATAACACTTCGTCCAAGTAAAATTAACAGGAGCCGAATTTGCTCCCATGAGCCTCTGGTCTAGTATAAACAATGGCTGCCCTCCCTCACCCTGACGCCTAGCTTACATTGTCCAGATGTCAATAAGTGATAGAAGGGTCACATTTACTCTACTTTAATACTGATAATTAAGTTAATTTATATGAGATGTTTTATGATGGTAAAGTCCAAAGACTAATGTATTTAAGAATAATTCCCACCATAATAGGTGGTGAATATAATAGTATGTGGTGATGATATCCCGTTTTCTTTAGACGGTAATTCCACTACAAGTTACGTTTTCTATGGGTTAACTTGTTTATACAACACAGCTATTATCTGTCTGTATGGTATTATTAAATGGTGTCGGATTTTCCGACATAATTCCCCAGGGGGCTGCTCACGGGTCGAAGTCCTATTTAGAACAGACGAACACCGATACTCCTCCTTCGGATTATTGGATTAATTTGATGTTAGTAGTTAGTAATCACACATTTGTGCGTCTGTTCGTACAGGACGGATGTCCCGTACTAGAGTTGCAGGGGTTAGAAGTCTAATGGGATTTCATTTCCCTGTCAACTCTTGAAAGGATAATATTCAAGCCTAATTATATTATTTAACCCAGAAGACTGAATGTGATCAAGTACTACAGTCAAGTATGATTCAGGGACTGCAATGAGATCAGTGACATCAGATATAACTTGAAGTTTGTTCAGGTAACTGGTCACTGATATATAAACACTGAAGCCCATGGAATACATCTTGATTAAATAATAAATGTATCAAATCAGTCATCAGATTTAATTGGGGTTTAATTTAGTTAATTGATTCAGAAGATTGAATAGCTCATCATTAAAGTAAAGTATGGTTCTGAGACTGCAGTGGGTTCAGTGACATTGATCGCAGTGACTTGTAGCTGTTTTAGGCTACTGTTCACTGATTTGCCACTGAGGCCTCATGAACTCATCTCCAGCTTTAAATGATGATACTAACATCAACCTCTGTTACTATAGTCAGCTGTAATCTCCTTAGTATAATGCTACTGGAGAAATATAATCAGCTGACAAATTTAGATTTCTATTGGTATTGTTTATCTGCAGGCATAGGTCTCCTCAGGCTTGATACTGGGCCTGAGAGTAATTTACCTACTGCAGAGTTTAACATGGTTATACCCTGATATTTAGTAGGGCTACCGATGAATCGGTAGGGACAGTAGGGACAGACAATAGTCTGTCCCTACAAGGAGACCGAAATCGGTGAGGTGATCAGACTTAATAGTATCTGCCAATTTTATTACTCTATTTCTCAGGAATTTGGCTTTTGCTCTCAGACCTTGAACTTGTAGGTCTACTGGTATTTTGTCCACCACAATGGCTTGTACTCGACAGACGTACCTGCCTAAACGTACTGATGGTTGTACCACCTGGTAGACTTGAGGTCCTGCAAATGTTACAAACCCTGAGATATTGAATGACATCTGGGCTACAGGCCTTAATTGCAGTTCATCTGCCAGCTTTTTAGTGATATATGTTCTCTGGGATCCTTGGTCAAACAACCCACGGGTATGGACCTTGGCCCTCTTATTCAGGATGGTAATTTGAGCAGTAGGCAAAGTCGTATTACCTTTAGACTTTGCCGATTGGACACTCTTCGTTTGTTGCACCTTGCAGTACTATACTGTGGTGGGAATGCTATCTTCCACCTTGGGTCTTGAATACGTTAATTTCGTATATTTGCACAGTACTGCATGGTGCCTACCTCTTCTACACCTGTTGCAGGTGTTGAATTGGGTATCACAATAGTCTATGTTGTGTGACTTGAGACACCTTGAACAGCTCCCTAATTCCTGGAGTCGCTCAATACGAGTGTCTCTGGTTGGATAATTAGCACAACGGTATGTTGAATGTTTCTTTTTGCAGAACATACATGTCCCCCAGCCTACTGCACGTTTGGAAGTTACCGGTTTGGGTGAACTAGTAACAGTAGGCTTGGAGGATGCTGCTGCATTGTCAGATTTTCTGCAACTTGATGTTTGAGTAATTGGTTGATGTTTATTTGGGGTAGTTGTTTTACCCTTTAATTGACTATTTTCTATTACTGAAGGCTTGCAAGAGGCTTTAACTTTCTCATTTGCACGTCGTTTGTTTATGATGGAATGTAAACCGTCAATGATGTCCTGTACTGTCAGGATGGTGTTATGTTGATGTGCATATAATTCATCTAGTATATCGCTGGACAATTTTCGTTGAAGGACTACTTTGGTCATCCATTCACTAGTAGTTATATTAACCTTAAGACTGAATATTCTTAGTAGTGACTCAAACTCCATGCTGAAGGATTGTAATGAGTCAGCAGTCTGATCAGGTTGAGGTAAATCCAGCAATTGTAGTACTAGATGTATGACAGTTTTCTCATTGCCAGCATTATTCCTAGGAGGCTGGACTGGGAAATTAGTGCTGTCGCTATTTTCATTTACATTTTCTACTACTGGTTCAGCTTCACCTCTAGCTTGGAGGCATGTTAACTTAGTGGCCTCAGGTATTGGGTTTTCAGAATCCACAGAGACTGTGGATAAACTGTCTGAGAACTGCTTAATTTCTGGTGGTATAATATTGGGTGAAGCTGTAGTGGGTGAAGCTTTACTGGGTGAAGCTTTTTCCTTGTTGATTAAAGGATCTAATCTGGCTTTACATTTATTCTCAAAAAGATCCAGATCATCCATAACATTATCTACTTTATTTGATGTACTTGTTAATTGTTCTGATTCAATTATCCTGTGTAAATGTTCCAACCTGCGTTGAGTTTCTTCTTCATATTGTGCTAGGTCAGACAGGAATGGTTCCACATCTTCAACTACTACGTCATCGTGGACTTGATTTTGGTAAGATTTCCTATTTGCTTTCAATATATGCAATTGGGTTTGAATCTGTAACAGTGGTATTTTCAACCGATGATAATTAATTACAGGCTCATATAACAACTGTTCATATTGGTTGAGATCTCTTGTTAGTTGGCGTTTGCTTGCTACTAAAGCACGCTTTGCTTTCTGTGGATTAGTCATGGTGACTTGATAATTGGGCACCACTGGCTCATAAATTGTGAGCAAGTACTGATGGTAGCCTAAGATAAAATTTCTGCAATCACTAGGCAATGATCCTACCTCTACTAGAGGTTAGCACTTACAATTAATACACATTATATATATACAATCATAAACACTAATGATTTGAGTGATAAACCAGTGTCACTGGAAGTACCTTTAGGTTAGCTCTTCTATATCACCCTAGGATGGTAGAGACACTAATTAATCACTCAAAGGTGAAATGATCATAAGTAAATTATTATATATACACAACTCAACTCGAGTTGATAAAAATTACACCCAAAATAGGGTCTGGACCATTCATTAATGGTGTCAGGTTGTTCAATATAGTACAACTGACTATGGTAATAATGGGACTAGGATGAACGATAATAGTTCAACTAGTCAATGTTAATATCCTACCCTGTTGTGGGTTGGCAATTAGTAAATATTATACTGTGATCACTAGTGCAATATATATTAAATAATTCTCTATTTTGGAGAATTAATATACACAATTATTGATAATAGCCTCTTAATTAGCCTCTATGAAACTTCTAATATTATCTAGAAGTATTAAATATTATTAGTGACCTCGCGAAATAAACTCCACAAAATTCGTGGATAATCTCTCGCGAAATTTAACACCACGAAATCCGTGAACAATCTCGCGACACAGTCACTAATTTGGCTGGCTTCTATATTAGCGCTGTCATTTCACAGAATAACACGCCACCAAATCTGTGGGTGTACATGAAACCGCTGACGAAGCTGTTCTGAACTGAGCGGGGCTCGTGAACTCGCTTGAGGCAACGCTGCCGTCTTTGACTGCTGGCTTTGTTTAAATCACACTGCACTAGTTTATTTAATGAATCCACTGGATAACTGGTTCATCCGGTACTAAGATGACCAAATGTGGGTTCAAAGGACCGAATATTCCGGTTCTGAAGGTCCAAATAATTCGGTTTCGAAGGACCAAATAATGTGGGAACCGACCTGTGAGATTTATATTTATTTTAATTTATATGAATATATATAGAATTTATATTTACGTTAATTTATATACTTCGATAGCAATTTGTATAATAATGAGTGGACTGTATTTCTGCAATAATCTCATAATCTCACAAATCGATCCTCTACACATTAGGGGGGTTTACTAAATTTATATATATGCAGCCAATCAAACTACAGTATTAACTACACATTATTAAACATTGAAGAGGTTCCTTATCTTATAGTACAGCAGGTTAGTTCACCAGGTATAACTAGGGTGTAGACACCACATTTTCCCTCTTTGAGGTAGCTTCCATCACCCTGGTAACTGATGCGCAAAGCATGCTTCCTCCTCTTGACCTGTCAAAAGGGCGCTAGCTGTGAAGCCAGAAACCTAGTATATGACAGGTATTTCAGAGAAAACACTGTACATGGAACAATGAAGACCTGGCTTAATTACCTTTAGTTTGAGGCTACCACGTGCTCTAACTGGATCACCCTATATAATGACATTAATGACCACTAATGATAGATAATGGGTTTCGGAAAGAACACTTAACTTGATTTGTTGACAGCGTGTTGATAATGGTACACCTTTGGTTTCCATAACACTTCGTCCAAGTAAAATTAACAGGAGCCGAATTTGCTCCCGTGAGCCTCTGGTCTAGTATAAACAATGGCTGCCCTCCCTCACCCTGACGCCTAGCTTACATTGTCCAGATGTCAATAAGTGATAGAAGGGTCACATTTACTCTACTTTAATACTGATAATTAAGTTAATTTATATGAGATGTTTTATGATGGTAAAGTCCAAAGACTAATGTATTTAAGAATAATTCCCACCATAATAGGTGGTGAACATAATAGTATGTGGTGATGATATCCCGTTTTCTTTAGACTTTAATTCCACTACAAGTTACGTTTTCTATGGGTTAACTTGTTTATACAACACAGCTATTATCTGTCAGTATGGTATTATTAAATGGTGTCGGATTTTCCGACACAAACAATTGTCTCACACTAGACAACAACATGATGGTACTCTACGTTAATCCTCAACACTTGTTTCTCTCAATACAAGTCATCTCTGTTAACAATAACTCAAACTCTTATATTACATCACTCTTGACTCCTAGCAAGTATTCTGTGAGTAATTCTTAATTAAGGTCAAACGGACCACTAATTACATCCCCATTGAGTTACGTTAACTAAGCCTACCCTAGCTTGGTAGCTTCTCAACAGTCTGTGTCAAAAAATTACTTGTGAGTGTTAATTACCCTAATTAACTCCGAGCAATTAATTAACTGTCACCAGGACCGATAATTAATCATCCATAAATACGTCTCACTCCGCACTGCCAAAGCAGGTCTCATCAAACACTGTGAATTCATGGGAAAGGAGTTAATTACCCCTAATTAACATGAGTGCAATTAATACACTGTCCTCAGACAGGCTATGATTAATACAACGATTTATGCTAGCTCCATGACCTCGCTTTACCGAGTCATCTGAGCACTCCAGACTCCAGACGTTAATTACTCCACTAATTATCATGAGCCACTAATTGCTATTCCCCCGAAAGGTAATTAGTCCCGAGCAAATTCCGTTAACACAAATACTGACAGATCCTCTCCCACTATGTGAATTCATGATGAGAAGGCTAATTACATAATTAGCTAGAGTGGTCAATTATAGTTGTCGAATGGGCAATTAATTTAATTGCTCCCGAGACGTATCTCACTCAAGCTCAACACTGTTCTCCCATAACAGCTCTCACTCACTCAACAATAAGTGTGCACCCCTTATCCAGTTAATTACCCCTTATCTAATTAACTCACTGAATCCTTAAGTCCTCGACACAACTTAAAGAAACAAAGTAACCCCAGTGTTACATAGGTCACACTACAATGCCATGCAACAACACAAATGCACTGCCCACATACGGTTGCGGCTACTGCAACTCGTTAATTACTGTGCCCACACAATAATGACACACGGTTGTGCAACACACAAGAGTATACCAATATTACTGCCCCCCTTTATCTTGCAACCGTTGCAAAGGACTACTGTGAGCACACACTTACCTCAGCAAGGCAATTAACCAATCAACTGCCTGCTCTCATTAAGTACTGTGAATTCCCCTGAATAATCCTAGAGGTCCCTTAAACCCTCAACACAGCTCCCAGGGCAGCAATATCGTATAAACTGATAACAACACTGCACAAACCTGCAACATAATGATGCCGTCAGCATACCCCACATGCTAATGACATCATTAGGCAACCAGTCAGCAATCACATCTACTGACTCACCACACAACACAGTACATAAAACATGCAAATGAACACAGAAATGGCATTCACATAATCAATGAAAATTATATCATCAGGTAAATGTAACTCTAACTACACAGACTTCAGGGTATCTTCTGACATCCCTGTAACATAATGAATATAATTATTCATGCTGGTAATCCATCGCACTAATCCAGTTTGACCGATTAAATAGAATCGACAACTGGATCATTTATATGGTAAATCTCTACACTGATCGGTTACATACTCGAGTCAGTCTACACACTTATATACAACTTTATACTACAGTGTGGTACCGTGTACAACATCCATCTCCAGGTACCGCCCTACCAGTCACCTGGACGTGCCACTGACAGCTGTCACTCAGCTGCTCCCTCACTTGTAGCACTTTTAAAAGTACTCACGGCTCCTGGTATTCACCACAATCCTTTTCCTGGTTACTACCTCTCTGGCTGTAAACACCTAGCTTGCTCCTCGTGCGAGGTGTGGCCCTAGAATGTCCAGGGAAGGTGGCCTAACCACGTGGCCCTAAGGAGTGGCCACGGGTAGCGCATGACGTCATAGCACCCCACCCGGCTGAGCTAGTGCGCGGGGGTGGGGTGGGGGTTTGGCCACGCGGGGGACCCGGGAGGGTGGCCCCCCCCCCTCCGGGCTGCTGGCCAAAGTGGGCGGCGCGGGTTGCTGGTTGGCGCCCACTAGCATACACACGTGTTTGGGGAGATCACTTTACACCTCATCCTCAGCATGCTCGCTCGTACACTCGGGGGACAATGGCCGGCGGCGTCACCACACTGACGCCGCCTGGCGGAATTCAAAGTCCAACAGGGGCCTGTAATCTCACCACAATTACACTGCCCTGATTCCACCAATTGTCCATCCACACTAGACAGGTTATTTGAACCACCTGTTACACCATGAGGCTCTGCCAGCTGCCTCATGGGTGCCCACTGTCTCTGAGGCTATTTTACTGGTCCTTCCATACCTCATCGGCCCCAAATTTCACGAAAATTGGGCCTAGACACAACCCGGGATGGCAGGAGTGCCATCCCTGCTGGACAACACGGTAACGTCCGCGATTAACGGGGGTGGAGATGGGAGTCTCCCACCTCCACCCAGCTACGTCCTCCTCCACCTGCTACCCAGCTCAAACTAACGATTTTGCGTGCTAGGGAAACTCAAAATGCCCATATCTCCCCCCCTACTTTGTCTTGACCAATCAGCAGGAAGCCGGCACACCACCATGGTGCCGCCTCCAATAACAGCTGTTCGAGCCAAAATCTGCTCGGAGCAGAGGTGCCTAACCCAATCACAGGCCTCACTCACCCTCAGGCGTCCCGTGACGTCACAAGGATGGGGAGGCCTAAAGACAGAGGCGCAATGTCTCACATGGTGGGGGGGGGGGGCAACGTTTACCCCACTTTCCCCCCCCCACCTCTAACGGTTTGAGAGTCAAGTGCCTCACATACCACTTCACTCTCACCTCTCATCCTATTTCACAGAAACAGGAAAATTTATGTAATTCTCTCTACAGAGCAATCACAGACTCCTAACCAGTCCCAAACGACAGTCCTTAACATAAGCTTTCATTCAACACCCCACAAGTATATGTTAGTTTGAAAGCTCCAGTTTCTAGAGTCCCTAGAGCGACTAGCCTAATCTAGAAACTAGGAAAACTAGCTGAGGGAATCTAGATTCCCTCACACCATACTGCCAGGAGCAACGCAACTTGTATGTACAGGACGCCTTAATCCACCTGACCATCTCGACTGGACAATAAGGAGGTGATAGCCGAAGCGATTTGAATAACCCCCCCACCGGCACCTAGATGGTAATCTTGGGCATAGCATTTTATCAAATCACCTCATTCTTTGGGGCACATGTGAGGAACACAAATGCGAACAAGCGTGAATGGTCCCCAGGACTATATGCAACTGAAAACTCACACTCCAGAAGTGACTTGAACCCATACTGCCGGGAACAACGCTCTGTACATACCAGTTGCGTTGCTCCCGGCAGTATGGGTTTGAGTCACTCCTGGGGTGTGAGTTTTCAGTTGCATATAGTCCTGGGGACCATTCAGGCTTGTTCGCATTTGTGTTCCTTACGTGTGCCCCAAAGAATGAGGTGACTTGATAAAATGCTATGCCCAAGATTACCATCCGGGTACCGGCGGGGGGGGGGGGGTTTGAGGTTCAAATAGCTTCGGCTATCACCTTATTGTCCGGTCGAGATAGTCAAGTGGATTAAGGCGTCCTGTACATTTGGAGCATTTGCGTTGCTCCTGGCAGTATGGGTTCGGGTCACTTTTGGGGTGTGAGTTTTCTGTTTTATATATATATTATATATATATATATATATATATATATATATATATATATATATATATATATATATATATATATATATATATATATATATATATATATATATGTCGTACCTAGTAGCCAGAACGCACTTCTCAGCCTATTATGCAAGGCCCGATTTGCCTAATAAGCAAAGTTTTCCTGAATTAATATATTTTCTCTAATTGTTTTCTTATGAAATGATAAAGCTACCCATTTCATTATGTTTGAGGTCAATTTTTTTTTATTGGAGTTAAAATTAACGTAGATATATGACCGAACCTAACCAACCCTACCTAACCTAACCTAACCTATCTTTATAGGTTACGTTAGGTTAGGTAGCCTAAAAAGTTAGGTTAGGTTAGGTTAGGTAGGTTAGGTAGTCGAAAAACAATTATTTCATGAAAACTTGGCTTATTAGGCAAATCGGGCCTTGCAAAGTAGGCTGAGAAGTGCGTTCTGGCTACTAGGTACGACACATATATATATATATATATATATATATATATATATATATATATATATATATATATATATATATATATATATATATATATATATATATATATATATACACATATATATATGTGGGTCGTGTGATCTCATGATCTTTCTAAGTTAGACAAAGTGTGAGATAGCTGTTATTTAAACTCTGTTTTAATTAGAGAGTATTGCGTGACTGAATATGTGTGTGGTCAGTATTTTCGAAAAACCCTGTTTTATTCAATTAATTGATCTTGTTCATTGTATATAAACTGATATCAACATTACTAATTAGGCAGAAGAGTTCATACAGTTTATTTGTAGTCAGAGTTGAGTAGTTATAACGTTTGTATTGAAGCGTTCGGTGAACCTTCTAACACTTGCAGTAGTTGTTAATATTATTGTTTATTTAACTTGGCTTAATTGTGAGGGTTAAATTCTGAGAATAGGAGTTATGGAATCAAATTAGGTTAAGCCTAGCGCTTACAGTATCTGATCTACTGTTCTCAGTACTTAATTTCTCGGCTTTATTTCTTTGCTCCTCCATAAGTTAAACATTTATTGCTATCTTCTTGGCAATTTACTATTTTTTCTTTGTTATTCTAGTCGCTCTGCAATTTCTTGTTGGCTTCCACCGTATGATTCTTTCTCCGAATTTTTGCATCGTCATCAAATTTCGACATGAAGGAGTGTCTCTCTTCTGGAAGATCATAAATATATTAAGGGAAGAAGATAGGTCCGAGTACAGATTCCTTTGGAACTCCACAGGTGACGTCTGGTCACTGTGAAATATCACACATCAATGTGGCTCTGCCTTCTTCTCAGGTGGTGTACATGCTTAGACAATGGTAAACACTTTTCTTCTGCTTGTTTCTTCAACCTCTACATTAATATCTTGCAGGGTACTGTGCCGAGGTCTCTCTCGAATTCCTAAAATTTGCCGTGTTTCAAACCTTTTATGTTTTGTGGGTAATTATATCAGGTTCGAATGGTAAGATTTATAGTCCCTGACTCCATGGTGGTGGGGGATTATAAAGTTTCCTCTATTTAGATGTGTATGGTGTGTGTGTGTGTACTCATTTAGTTGTACTCACCTAGTTGTGCTTATGGGGTTTGAGCTTTGGCTCTTTGGTCCGACTCTCATCTATGAGTTAACTGGCGTACAGGTTCCTGAACCTGCTGAGCTCTATCATATATACACTTGAAACTGTGTATGGAGTCTGCCTCAACCACATTACTTTGTAGTGCATTCGATTTATTAACTACTCTGACACTTAAAAATATTCTTCCTAATGTTTATATGGCTCATTTGGGAACTCATTGTTGGCCAATCTGGCATATGCCTCTGATGTTATCCTCTTGATATGGGTTTCAGGGGACAGATCTGGCATGATGTCAACCCATAGGTCATTCTCTCTGATTCTAGAAGAATTTCATCTCCCAAATGGCACCTTGCATCTGGCCTCCTGTTCCCTACACCTATCTTCATTATATTACATTTGCTTGGGTAAACTTTAACAACCATTTGTTGGACCATTCCTTCAATTTATCCAGGTCTTCTTGAAGCCTCGTACTGTTTTCCTCTTTCTTAATACTTCTCCTGAATGCTTAATGTGTAATTACCGAAGAGTAATTACCTAAGTGTAGTTACAGGATGAGAGCTACGCTCGTGGTGTCCCGTCTTCCCAGAACTCTTTGTCATATAACGCTTTGAAACTACTGACGGTCTTGGCCTCCACCACCTTCTCACCTAACTTGTTCCAACCGTCTACCACTGTGTTTGCGAAAGTGAATTATCTTATATTTCTTCGGCATCTGTGTTTAGCTAGTTTAAATCTATGACCTCTTGTTCCTAAAGTTCCAGGTCTCAGGAAATCTTCCCTATCGATTTTATCAATTCCTGTTACTATTTTGTATGTAGTGATCATATCACCTCTTTTTCTTCTGTCTTCTAGTTTTGGCATATTTAATGCCTCTAACCTCTCCTCGTAGTTCTTGCGTGTGTGTGTGTGTGTGTGTGTGTGTGTGTGTGTGTGTGTGTGTGTGTGTGTGTGTGTGTGTGTGTGTGTGTGTGTGTGTGTGTGTGTGAGTGTGTGTGTGTGTATGTGTGTGTGTGTGTGTGTGTGTGTGTGTGTGTGTGTGTGTGTGTGTGTGTGTGTGTGTGTGTGTGTGTGTGTGTGTGTGTGTGTGTGTGTGTGTGTGTGTGTGTGTGTGTGTGTGTGTGTGTGTGTGTGTGTGTGTGTGTGTGTGTGTGTGTGAGTCGTGACTGCCAAGGTTTGCGTGTTTATGGCTTCTCTATATACATATTTGTGAGTACACTCAAACAACAAAAGTCTGCCAATAACGCGCGTCCTCTCAAAATAAAATTGTAAACAGCAAAAAATAAAATCCGTGACGGACAATAAACCAAAAACCAATCAGATTCGCCTGACTTTATAAACCAGCTTAATGATGATACGGAAGCAAATGACTACAGTTAACGAGCACAGTAATTGCTTCTGACTGCCTTGAGCGGGTCGTTAAGAACCACAAGTGTACCGTGATCATTGATTTCTTGGTCCCTGACTCAACTGGTCAATCTGGGTGGAGTCGCCCGCAAGCCATAAATTAAAGGTTACCGGTATAGCAAATCAACAGTCAGAAAAACTTTTCATTTACATGTAATAAGTGATAAAATGCTTCTAGTGTAATTTTATTTTACAAATCATGAAATGAAAATATTATTTGTGAATTCGAACAATATGTGAGGTTAAGTTGTTTTCCTATATCTTATAATTCGATGTATTTCTGAAGTTACTCAATTGATTACTCAATTTATTATAAATCTTGAAGTTTATATGAACTAAGGTAAACTCTCAGTGTAGGTACACTGAGAAGTGGGAGTGGGGGGGGGGGGGAAGGGGGGGCTTCTCGGTGTATATATCGTCCATAGGTCAGTTAAGGTTCCCATGATAATACTTGAGAAGATAACTGAAGTGACTTTATTACAGTGGCTGATTTTTAGACCATTTGTCACATGTGATTTGTCATTATTAACTTTAAGTAATAGATAAGGGATTACAGGAGTCACAGACGGAGAAGTATACCTCGCGCCTCTGTGGGGTATTAACAGGGAGATTACATTAATTCTGAATTATGTCCAAAATAAAGGTGTACTTGTTGGTTGGCCAGTAAGCTATTGTGATTGCCTTAGCCCAACTACTTGGGCTCGACGGTGGAGTGACGGACTCGTTTCTTGTGGGGCGGCGTTCAATCCCCGACCATCAAAGTGGTTGGGCGCCATTCCTTCCCTCCGTCCTGATCTAAATCCATATCCTTATTACCCTTTCAAGTCCTGTATAGTCTTAATGGATAAGTGTTTTCTTCAGATAATTACCTACAAGGTTAGGCAACCTCCTTATTATCAACCTCCTTATTATCAACCTCCTTATTATCAACCTCCTTATTAATAACCCTCCGACGGTCAATAGGTATTCAGCCCAACAGCAAGAGAAGGCTCGTTTAGTGTAAACTAGTGACCTCAGTGAGAGAGGTCACAGCTGTCCTGGCCTCACTGAACCCACATAACGAGTTCTCCTGAACTTGACCATCCAGCTCTATGACAGGTACTCACCTACTTACGCTTTAGGGGGCTGGACTTCGGCTCTTTGGTCCCGCCTCTCAACTGTCGAAGCACCAGTTGTGATGAGGTGTGATAATGGGAAGAGTGTGATGAGGCGGGCAGCATCGAGGTGTGATGAGCTCGATGAAAGCAGTCATTGTACTATGTTAGCATAAGGAAAAACCACTCGCCTTTGTTAGGCCAAGATTCTGTAATGTTTCGCAAGAACTTAAGATTAAGTGAACTCAATCGTGGACTTGTAGTCTCGTAGACTTGTTCTAGAGAACTGTAAGAAACATCTCTGGTTTTATTAATACATTTCAACCCCAAATAAAAACATATTAAGTATTAAGGAAATTTTAATACTAAAAACATTAGTATTAAGGAAATAGCTTGAGGCCTATTAGCCCAAACGCCCAAATTAGCCCAAAAAATATTTTAATATATATTAATGTATATGGGTGGATAGAAATAGTAGCTATGACTAACCTACGCTTGAAACAATCAAGTGATTCCAAAACTATTGTTACCTGTCAATTTCTTTTATAGATTATCCACCAGTATTTATCAAAATCTTTCATGAGTCTAAACTTACAAAATTTCTATCCATTATTTCGGATTTATTTTGTGTTGATATAAATACCTTATAAATATTTCATTTGTTGTTCCCTTTCATCAATTTGTACACTTGTATCACGTCACCCCTTACTACTCGCTGGCTCTATAGAGAATGTAAACTAAGCTATTTCATTCTCTACATTTGAAGGGTTTCTAATTCCTGGGATTAATGTTGTCATCCTTCTCTGAACTCGTTCAGAGAAACTGATGCCAATTCTATTCTATTGCAACAAACTAATGTGATTGTCTCTAATTATATGTGGATATTCTGGTCCGTCGTTGGTGTAGATATTAACCGCATTTTCACAATTAACATCGAATTTTTTTTTTCAATTATCAGGGGAAATCGCTAAGCCATTACCACTTTATAGCACTTGGAAAGGGTCAGAATAAGGATTTGGGATGGGACAGGGGAAAGGAATGGAATAATGTGTTCAATGCAAATTAATATACCACTTTGAATTGTGTTAGTTTTATTAGAAGTAATGTATTCCATAGCCAGGCGCTAAATTAGGCACTTATCTAGGGTTTTCAAATATATCAAATTTCATACATTTTTTTTTACAGATATAATGTTTGACTATAAAGATACAAGTTTGAGAGTTTCAGGTTATTTACAGTTTCTGCTTCAATTTAAACACAAAATGACGTTATATATCTACAGGAAACTTTAATCTAAATGCTAATGCTGAGCGTTTATCATCAAAAGAATTAAAGTGAATATTCTGGCAGGATCTTACACCAGCTTTCATTAAATACATGACTCCGGTGGCGACGCTAAACCGGCCGGCGACGCTAAACCGGAACCCCTCAACCGGCGACACTCAACCGGTGACGCTCAACCGGTGACGCTCAACCGGTGACGCTCAACCGGCGACACTCAACCGGTGACGCTCAACAGGCGCCGCTCAACCGGTGACGCTCAACCGGTGACGCTTAACCATTGATGCTCTCTAAGTTTAGATGTGGGAACCGACCTGTGAGATTTATATTTATTTAATTTATATGAATTTATATTTACGTTAATTTATATACTTCGATAGCAATTTGTATAATGATAAGTGGACTGTATTTCTGCAATAATCTCATAATCTCACAAATCGATCCTCTACACATTAGGGGGGGTTTAATAGTTTATATATATATGCAGCCAATCAAACTACAAAATTAACTACATACATTGAAGAGGTTCCTTATCTTATAGTACAGCAGGTTAGTCCACCAGGTATAACTAGGGTGTAGACACCTAATTATCCTCTTTGAGGTAGCTTCCATATCACCCAGTAACTGGTGCACAAATCTTGCATCCTCGACTTGACCTGTCAAAAGTGCGCTAGCTGTGAAGCCAGATACCTATATATGACAAGTATATCAGAGAAAACAGTACATGGAACATGAAGACCTGGCTTAATTACCTTTAGTTTGAGGCTTCCATGTGATCTAACCGGATCACCCGATATAATGACATTAATGGCCACTAATGATAAATAATGGGTTTCGGAAAGAACACTTAACTTGATTTGTTGACAGCGTGTTGACAGATGGTACACCTTTGGTATCCATAACACTACGTCCAAGTAAAATTAACAGGAGCCGAATTTGCTCCCGTGTGAGCCTCTGGTCTCGTATAACAACAATGGCTGCCCTCCCTCCTCCACTGACGCCTGGCTTACATTGTCCAGATTTCAGAAAGTGATAGAAGGGTCACATTTACTCTACTTTAATATTGATAATTAAGTTAATTTATATAAGATGTTTTTATGATGGTAAAGTCCAAAGACTAATGTATTTAAGAATAATTCCCACCATAATAGGTGGTGAATTATAATAGTGTGTGGTGATGATATCCCGTTTTCTTTAGACGGTAATTCCACTACAAGTTACGTTTTCTATGGGTAACTTGTTTATACAACAGCAATTATCTGTATGATATATTGAATGGTGTCGGATTTTCCAACATAATTCCCCAGGGGGCTGCTCACGGGTCGAAGTCCTATTTAGAACAGACAAACACCGATACTCCTCCTTCGTATTATTAGATTAATTTGATGTTAGTAGTTAGTAATCACACATTTGTGCGTCTGTTCGTACAGGACGGATGTCCCGTACTAGAGTTGCAGGGGTTAGAAGTCTAATGCGATTTCATTTCCCTGTCAACTCTTGAAAGGCTAATATTCAAGCCTTATTACATATTATTTAACCCAGAAGACTGGATGTGATCAAGTACTACAGTCAAGTATGATTCAGGGACTGCAGTGAGATCAGTGACATTAGATATAACTTGAAGTTTGTTCAAGTAACTGGTCACTGATATATAAACACTGAGGCCCATGGAATACATCTTGATTAAATAATAAATGTATCAAATCAGTCATCAGATTTATTGGGGTTTAATTTAGTTAATTGATTCAGAAGACTGAATAGCTCATCATTAAAGTAAAGTATGGTTCTGAGACTGCAGTGGGTTCAGTGACATTGGTCGCAGTGACTTGTAGCTGTTTTAGGCTACTGTTCACTGATTTGCCACTGAGGCCTCATGAACTCATCTCCAGCTTCAAATGATGATACTAACATCAACCTCTGTTGGTATAGTCAGCTGTAATCTCCTTAGTATAATGCTACTGGAGAAATATAATCAGCTGACAAATTTAGGTTTCTACTGGTATTGTTTATCTGCAGGCATAGGTCTCCTCAGGCTTGATACTGGGCCTGAGAGTAATTTACCTCCTGCAGAGTTTAACATGGTTATACCCTGATATTTAGTAGGGCTACCGATGAATCGATGGCAATAGTCTGTCCCTACAAGGAGACCGAAGTCGGTGAGGTGATCAGACTTAATATTATCTGCCAATTTTATTCCTCTATTTCTCAGGAATTTGGCTGTTGCTCTCAGACCTTGAACTTGTAGGTCTACTGGTATTTTGTCCACCACAATGGCTTGTACTCGACAGATGTACCTGCCTAAACGTACTGATGGTTGTACCACCTGGTAGACTTGAGGTCCTGCATCTGTTACAAACCCTGAGATGTTGAATGACATCTGGGCTACAGGCCTTAATTGTAATTCATCTGCCAGCTTTTTAGTGATATATGTTCTCTGGGATCCTTGGTCAAACAACCCACGGGTATGGACCTTGGCCCTCTTATTCAGGATGGTAATTTGGGCAGTAGGCAAAGTCGTATTACCTTTAGACTTTGCCGATTGGACACTCTTTGTTTGTTGCACCTTGCAGTACTGTACTGTGGTGGGAATGCTATCTTTCACCTTGGTTCTTGAATACGTTAATTTCGTATATTTGCACAGTGCTGCATGGTGCCTACCTCTTCTACACCTGTTGCAGGTGTTGAATTGGGTATCACAATAGTCTATGTTGTGTGACTTGAGACACCTTGCACATCTCCCTAATTCCTGGAGTCGCTCCATACGAGTGTCTCTGGTTGGATAATTAGCACAACAGTATGTTGAATGTTTCTTTTTGCAGAACATACATGTCCCCCAGCCTACTGCACGTTTGGAGGTTACCGGTTTGGGTGAACTAGTAACAGTAGGCTTGGAGGTTGCTGCTGCATTGTCAGATTTTCTGCAAATTGATGTTTGAGTAATTGACTGATGTTTATTTAGGGTAGTTGTTTTACCCTTTAATTGACTCTTATTTTCTATTTCTGAAGGCTTGCAAGAGGCTTTAACTTCCTCATTTGCTCGTCGTTTGTTTATGATGGAATGTAAACCTTCAGTGATGTCCTGTACTGTCAGGATGGTGTTATGTTGATGTGCATATAATTCATCTAGTATATCGCTGGACAATTTTCGTTGAAGGACTACTTTGGTCATCCATTCACTAGTAGTTATATCAACCTTAAGACTGAATATTCTTAGTAGTGACTCA
The DNA here is from genome assembly GCF_040958095.1 of Procambarus clarkii. Taxonomy (NCBI): domain Eukaryota; kingdom Metazoa; phylum Arthropoda; class Malacostraca; order Decapoda; family Cambaridae; genus Procambarus; species Procambarus clarkii. Next base: position 32,845,671 of record NC_091179.1, read on the forward strand.
AACTCCATGCTGAAGGATTGTAATGAGTCAGCAGTCTGATCAGGTTGAGGTAAATCCAGCAATTGTAGTACTAGATGTATGACAGTTTTCTCATTGCCAGCATTATTCCTAGGAGGCTGGACTGGGAAATTAGTGCTGTCGCTATTTTCATTTACATTTTCTACTACTGGTTCAGCTTCACCTCTAGTTTGGAGGCATGTTAACTTAGTAGCCTCAGGTATTGGGTTTTCAGAAACCACAGAGACTGTGGATAAATTGTCTGAGAACTGCTTAATTTCTGGTGGTATAATATTGGGTGAAGCTGTAGTGGGTGAAGCTTTACTGGGTGAAGCTTTATCCTTGTTGATTAAAGGATCTAATCTGGCTTTACATTTATTCTCAAAAAGATCCAGATCATCCATAACATTATCTACTTTATTTGGTGTACTTGCTATTTGTTCTGATTCAATTATCCTGTGTAAATGTTCCAACCTGGCTTGAGTTTCTTCTTCATATTGTGCAAGGTCAGACAGGAATGGTTCCACATCTTCAACTACTATGTCGTCGTCGTGGACCTGATTTTGGTAAGATTTCCTATTTGCTTTCAATATATGCAATTGGGTTTGAATCTGTAACAGTGGTATTTTCAACCGACGATAATTAATTACAGGCTCATATAACAACTGTTCATATTGGTTGAGATCTCTTGTTAGTTGGCGTTTGCTTGATATTAAAGCACGCTTTGCTTTCTGTGGATTAGTCATGGTGACTTGTTAATTGGGCACCACTGGCTCATAAATTGTGAGCAAGTACTAATGGTAGCCTAGGGTAAAATGCACTCACTAGGCAATAATCCTACCTCTACTAGAGGTTAGCACTTAAAATTAATACACATTATATATATACAATCATCCACACTAATGATTTGAGTGATAAACCAGTGTCACTGGAAGTACCTTTAGGTTAGCTCTTCTATATCACCCTAGGATGGTAGAGACACTAATTAATCACTCAAAGGTGTAATGACCATAAGTAAATTATTATATATACAACTCAACTCGAGTTGATAAAAATTACACCCAAAATAGGGTCTGGACCATTCATTAATGGTGTTAGGTTGTTCAATATAGTACAACTGACTATTGTAATAATGGGACTAGGATGAACAATAATAGTTCAACTAGTCATATCCTACCCTGTTGTGGGTCGGCAATTAGTAAATATTATACTGTGATCACTAGTGCAATATATATTAAATAATTCTCTATTTTGGAGAAATAATATACACAATTATTGATAATAGCCTCTTAATTAGCCTCTATGAAACTTCTAATATTATCTAGAAGTATTAAATATTATTAGTGACCTCGCGAAATACAGTCCACAAAATTCGTAGATAATCTCTCGCGAAATGTAACACCACGAAATCCGTGAACAATCTCGCGAAGACACAGTCACTAATTTGGCTGGATTCTATATTAGCGCTGTCATTTCACGAAATAACACGCCACCAAATATCTGTGGGTGTGCATGAAACCGCTGACGAAGCTGAACTGGGCTGAGGGAGGCTCCTGAGCTCCCACGAGGCAACGCCGCTGTCTATGACTGGCTGGCTTTGTTTAAATAACACTGCACTAGTTTATTTAATGAATCCACTGGTTAACTGGTTCATCCGGTACTAAGATGACCAAATGTGGGTTCAAAGGACCGAATATTCCGGTTCCGAAGGTCCAAATAATCCGGTTCGAAGGACCAAATAATGTGGGAACCGACCTGTGAGATTTATATTTATTTAATTTATATGAATTTATATTTACGTTAATTTATATACTTCGATAGCAATTTGTATAATGATAAGTGGACTGTATTTCTGCAATAATCTCATAATCTCACAAATCGATCCTCTACACATTAGGGGGGGTTTAATAGTTTATATATATATGCAGCCAATCAAACTACAAAATTAACTACATACATTGAAGAGGTTCCTTATCTTATAGTACAGCAGGTTAGTCCACCAGGTATAACTAGGGTGTAGACACCTAATTATCCTCTTTGAGGTAGCTTCCATATCACCCAGTAACTGGTGCACAAATCTTGCATCCTCGACTTGACCTGTCAAAAGTGCGCTAGCTGTGAAGCCAGATACCTATATATGACAAGTATATCAGAGAAAACAGTACATGGAACATGAAGACCTGGCTTAATTACCTTTAGTTTGAGGCTTCCATGTGATCTAACCGGATCACCCGATATAATGACATTAATGGCCACTAATGATAAATAATGGGTTTCGGAAAGAACACTTAACTTGATTTGTTGACAGCGTGTTGACAGATGGTACACCTTTGGTATCCATAACACTACATCCAAGTAAAATTAACAGGAGCCGAATTTGCTCCCGTGTGAGCCTCTGGTCTCGTATAACAACAATGGCTGCCCTCCCTCCTCCACTGACGCCTGGCTTACATTGTCCAGATTTCAGAAAGTGATAGAAGGGTCACATTTACTCTACTTTAATATTGATAATTAAGTTAATTTATATAAGATGTTTTTATGATGGTAAAGTCCAAAGACTAATGTATTTAAGAATAATTCCCACCATAATAGGTGGTGAATTATAATAGTGTGTGGTGATGATATCCCGTTTTCTTTAGACGGTAATTCCACTACAAGTTACGTTTTCTATGGGTAACTTGTTTATACAACAGCAATTATCTGTATGATATATTGAATGGTGTCGGATTTTCCGACATTAGAAGTCACGAGTCACAAGTGAACTACTAATATTGGTGGCAGTACTCACATAATTGTCCTTGCGGGGGTTGAGCTCTGGCTCTTTGGTCCCGTCTCTAAACTGTCAATTAACTGGTGTACAGATTCCTGAGGCTACTGGGCTCTGTAAAATCGTGAAGATGCATATATCTGAAACTGTGTATGGGGGTCTGCCTCCACTACATCACTGCTTAATGCATTCCATTTGTTAACTACTCTGACACTGAAGAAATTTGTTCTAATGTCTCTGTGGTTTATTTTGGTACTAAGTTTCCACCTGTGTCCCTTTGTTCATGTTCCACCAGTGCTAAAGAGTTTGTCTTTGTCTACCCTGTCAATTTCCCTGAGAATTTTGTAGGTGGTTATCATGTCTCCCCCTTACTCTTTTGTCCTCTATGAACGTGAGGTTTAGCTCCCTTAGCCATTCCTCGTAGCTCAGAGCTTTCAGTTCTGGGACTACTCTGGTGGCATACCGCTGAATCTTCTCTAACTTTGTCTTGCGTTTAACTAGGTATGGATTCCAGGCTTGAGCTGCATATTCCAGGATTGGTCTGACATAAGTGGTATACAAGGTCCTGAATGATTCCTTGCACAAGTGTCTTAAGGCAGTTCTTATGTTGGCCAATCTTGCATTTGCCGCTGATGATATCCATTTAAGTTGACCTCTGGGGACAGGTTCGGTGTGATATCAACCCACAGATCTTTCTCTCTGTTTTACTTTTTGTAGGTTTTTCACCTCATATATGGTACCTTGTCTTCAGCCCCCTGCTCCCCTTCGCCAAATTTCATTACTTTACACTTTTCTAAGTTAAACTTTAGTTGCCATTTTCTAGACCATTCCTCCAAGTAAGTAATTATCAAATGAAGGCGCCAAGCTGGAAAGGCTATGTAGCACCATCAAATATGCAGAATAATCATAGGGTGCTAAATATCACTAAGGATGCCAATATGAGAACAAAAACGCATAAGGCGAACAATATCAAAAATATCTGATTCACCAAGAATTCTATCGAGGGACAAGTGACCGCGGGGGACAGTTGGAAAGCAAGACACACGCTCGTCCTGGAAGTCAGGACATTCAACAAGAATATGCAGGACTGTAAGAGGGACAATGCAGTTTGGACAATAAGGATCAGGGCAACACTCCATTAAGAGTCCGTGAGTAAAGTGTGCATGGTCAATATGCAACCTTGCCAGAGCCGTTTCCCACCACCGGCTGTGGTGGTAGGAGGAAGGCCACAGGAACTCACTACTCTTAAGAGTACACACTTTGTTACCAGTAACAGAAAACCAACAACCCTGCCAACGGGCATGGATTGAGGAATGAATAACTGATAAAAGTCGGTGTAAGGAATAACTTTATGGGAGATGGGACAGGTGCGGATAGCTTCCTTAGTGGCAGAGTCCGCACACTCATTTAAAAAGACACCAATATGGCTGGGAACCCAGCAAAACTCTACTGTCTTAAATCTACTGGAGATAAGAAACAGCCAATGTTGAATCTTGACTACCACAGGATAGACTGGAATAAAGGATTCCAGAGACATGAGGGCACTGCGAGAGTCAACTATAATCACAAAGGAGGATTGACAGCAAGAAAGCAGTAGACAAAGAGCATAGAGAATAGCATAAAGTTCTGCCGTGAAGATGTTAGTCTCCGGAGGCAGACGACACATATAGGTGTGGTCAGGAAAATCAACAGAGTAGACTACACCGTCTGGAGACTTAGACCAATCGGTGAAGATGGAAATGGAGCGGGAGTATTAAGAAAAGTGTTCAAGGAAAAGGCGTTTCAGAGCTGTAGGAGAGGTAAGAGCTTTAGTGATGTGGGTCAGGGATTTACAAAATTTAGGAAGGGGGACCCTTCACGGGGGCAAGAATGGAACAACACGAGGAGAAATATTGGTAATACTAACAAAAAAAAAATTGCAGGCGAGACAACCGGGACAGAAAGAGGGAGGTGGTGACGGGAACAGGACCTACAGGAGAAGTAAAAGTCAATGCATGACATAGGCAAGAGTGAGGGTGTAGTAAGAACCGCGCAAGGAAGAGAAGACAGTAGCGATCACGGCGGTCCTGGAGAGACAGGAAGCCAGTGTCAACATACAAGCTGAAGGCGGGAGTCAAACGAAAGGCACCAGAGCTGAGGCGTAACCCAGTATGGTGCAGAACATTAAGACGGCGAAGAGTAGTAGGAGAAGCTCACGAATAAGCAGGGCAACCATAATCGAGTTTAGACAGTACGAGAGAGGAATGTAAAGAGAATTGCGTGCGCCTATCCGCTCCTCAAGAAGTATGCGACAAATCTCTAAGGAGGTTAAGGGCTTTAGAGGATTCAACTCAGAGGTAAGAGATATGAGGTGACCAAGACAAACGAGTGTCAAAGATTATCCCCAAAAGCTTAGCGAAATCCTTGAACACAAGGGGATGACCGTAAAGTGTCAAAGATAGACGAAGAACGACATGCTTCCAAGTAAAACTCATAGCACAAGTCTTAGTTGTAGAGAACTTGAGGCCAGGCCCAAGACGACACGGCATCAATCGCAAGTTGAAGCCACCGTTGAAGGAGAGGCGAATCATCACCCCGACAACAAAGCGTAAGGTCGTCTACATAGAGAGCGGAGAAGATACCAGAAGGAAGGGAGGAAAGAAGACCATTGAGGGCAACCAGAAAATGTGTAGTGCTCAGAACACTACCTTGGGGTGCACCTTCCTATTGCCGAAAAGAGGTAGAGAGGGTTAGGTTATCTTGAGGTTATCTTGAGATGATTTCGGGGCTTTAGTGTCCCCGCGGCCCGGTCCTCGACCAGGCCTCCACCCCCAGGAAGCAGCCCGTGACAGCTGACTAACTCCCAGGTACCTATTTACTGCTAGGTAACAGGGGCATTCAGGGTGAAAGAAACTTTGCCCATTTGTTTCTGCCTCGTGCGGGAATCGAACCCGCGCCACAGAATTACGAGTCCTGCACGCTATAAGAACTATAAGTTTCCTGCGCCCAACATAAGAACTGCCTTAAGAAACTTGTGCAAGGAATCATTCAGGACCTTGAATACCACTTATGTCAGACCAATCCTGGAATATCCACCAGGCTACGAGGCCCCCTTAGGGTGGCAACGACGACAACGAGCATGAAAGGGAGGATGTAGACTGTTCCTCAAGTTTGTCCAGGTCATCCTGTAGTCTCTGTCTATCTTCGTCTATCTTAAGTCATCTCATAATTTTTGCATCATCAGCAATTGATGATTGCTTCTTACGCAATCGATTGTTCTTACAATCAACTTGAGAATGGTCCAGGACGGACCGAAACGTCGTCATCCCTTCACTTTCTAGTGTGCAGTCTGGTCAACATACCTCAGCCACGTTATTGTGACTCATCGTCTGCACTGAGAGGAATGAGCGTATACACTCTTGATGACCGTTTACATATATTGAAAACAGGATGGATCCAAGTAAAAAGCTGTGTTGGTCTCCACTGGTGACATCTCGCCACTCTGATGTCTCCCTCCGTCTCAGTTACTCGCTTTTCCCTGTTGCTTAGATGTCCTCCTATCCACTAGAGAACCTTACCTTTTACTCCTGCCAGTTGCTCCAACTTTTGTAGCAGCCTTTTATAGGGGACTGTGTCTAAGGCTTTTTGACAGTCCAAGAAAATGCAGTCTGCCAATTCTTCTATTTCTTGTCTAATTTTTGCTGCCTGGTCATACAATATTATTAAGCCTGTGAGGCCCGATTTACCATCTCTTAAACCCATGCTGGTAGTGTGTTACAAAGCTATTTCCATCCAGATGCTCTATGAGCCTCTTCCTCACGATCTTCTCCATCACCTTGCATGGTATACAATTTAGGGAAACTAGTCTGTAGTTCACTGCCTCTTGCCTGTCACCCTTTTTGTATATTGGGACTATACTAGCTGTCTTCCAACTTTCTGGCTTGTCTCCTGTTTCCAGTGACCTGTTATAAATCATAGACAGCAACACACGTAGTGCTTCTGCACCCATTTTTAGTATCCGTAGTGAGATTCTGTCAGGCCCAACAGCCTTTGCCAATCAGATCCAACACATTCCTTTTGACCTCATCACTGGTGAGGTCAAACTTCTCCAAGGTTGCCTGGTTTGCCGCCTCCTCATTTAGTGTAGGGGCTTCTCCTTGTTTCATTGTGAAGATCTCCTGGAATATCTTGTTGAGTTCATCACACACCTCCATGTCATTCTCTGTGTATCTGTTCTCCCCCCTCCCTTTTCTGAGTTTCATCACTTGTTCCCTCTCTTTTGTTTTCCTCCTAATGTGGCTGTGGAGCTGTTTTTGCTCCGTCTCTCTTTTGTTTTGTGTCTCTGCTTCTCTTCTCACTCTGAGGTATTTATTTCTGGCCCTAAGGTATTTCTCCCTGTTCTCCGGTGTTCTGCTGTCCCTGTAGTTTCTCCATGTCCATGTACTCAATTGCTTCGCTACTTTACATTCCTGATTGAACCATGGATTCTTTTGCTGTTTTTCATTTACTCCTTTTGGGCTGGGATAATCCTGTCTGCAGCTTCCTGGCACTTGTGGGTGAAGTAGTCCATCATATTCTGTTCAGTCCTTTCTTCGAATTCTGTTTCCCATGGTATTCCCATTAGGAAGTTCCTCGCCTCGTCATATTTTCCCCTCTGGTATTTTAGCCTTTTCCCTCCCGATCCCATATTTGGATAGGTTATCCCTGCCTCCACCAGATACTCAAATATCAATACACTGTGGTCACTCATTTTCCTGGGAGGTTCAAATTTGACTTCCCTTTTTTTCTGACTCATTCAAGGTGAATATCAGGTCGAATCTAGCTTGTACGTCATTGCCTCTCATTCTTGTGGGTCCCTTGACATGTTGGCTCAGATAGTTTCTTGTTGACACTTCCAAGAGTTTAGTTCTCCATGTATCTGTACCTCAATGTGGGTCCCAATTCTCCCAGTCTATCTTTCCATTGTTGAACTCGCCCATGATTAAGTTTCTGGATTCATTCTTGCAGGCAGCTGATGCAGCTCTCTCTACTATATTATTGGTTGCCATGTTGTTCTTATTGAACTCCTGTCTGGGTCTTCTGTCATTCAGTGGAGAGTTGTAAATTACTGCTATTATTATCTTAGGGCCACCTATAGTCGCAGATCCTATTATACAGTCTCTGAATCCTTCACATCCCAGAATTTCCATCTCTTCAAAACTCCAGTCTTTCATTATCAGCAAAGCCACTCCTTTTCTTCCTCTTCCTTCCCACTATTTCCTTACTGTATAGTAGTTCTGTGGAAACACTGCGTTTGTTATGACACCTGACAAATTTGCTTCTGTGAGTCCTGTTACTTCTGGGTTTTCTTCCTGTAGCCTTTCCACTTGCTTTGTTAGTAAACCCATCAATGTTTGAGTACATAACCTTGAAGCTAACTTTCCTCTATCTATCTATTTTCTCATACCCTCTGCACTGGTGTCGGAATCCGTTCCATGGCCAGGGAAACTTGGGTTGGCTCTTCCTGCTGTGAGGTAGTTACCAGGGGTTTGGAGGGAGGTGGGGTGGGGGATGGAGGGCTTAGATCTTGCCCGGCCTGTGTGGGAGAGGAAGAAGAATAAGGGGTGGGGGAGGGGAGGATCAGGGAGTGCTCAGGGTTTGGGTGGGGGCAGGGACTGCTCGGGGTGGGGGAGAAAGGGAGTGCTCAGGGTGAGGGTTCGTCCTCCTGTGGAGTAGTTAACAGGGGTTTGAGGGGAGGTGTGGTGGGGGATGTATGGTTTAATGGTTTAAATATTGCCTGGGCCTGCTGGAGGCAGGAAGAAGACTAGGGGATGGGGAGGCAGAGGGTACTCTAGGTAAGAGAGGAGGGTGGATTTGGATGGTATGGTGGGCTTTGTGTAGGGGGAAGGGAAAGTTTGTGCTTGAGGTGGGGGGGGGGGCTCATATGGGGTAACAGGTTGGGGTGTTGCGGTCCCCTCTGGGGTTCCTGAATTGCTGGATTGGGGCTTCCCACTTCATTCTGGGATTGTTGGGTTTGAGTCTGAGGTTCCCTGGCTCCCTCTCCTTGCACCTTTCTCTTGCATCTGCTGCCTGTATTATCTCGTCCCTGGACATGTCCCTCTGAAGGAATACCTCTATATAATTTCCTTACATATTTCAGTTTGCTCTTCTTTACTAGGATGTCTTCTTTGGTGGCCTCGTTCCTGAATACTACCTTGATTAATCGATTTTTTATCTTTGTTGTCCTGGCCAATCCAGAAAAACTTTTATATGCATTGTTCAGCCCGTTCCATTTGTATTTCCTTCAGTATCCCTAACACTGTAGCTTTGTCCTTAGCCCTCCACTTTTCCTTCCTGGAACCTTCTTGTTCCATAATACCTGCCACGACTATAACTCTTTTCCTTTCCATTAGTGGGCTCGTGCATCTAGCTGCCTCCCGTGAAGTTGCTGCTTTCATTGCAACTTCCTTGACTGTGGACATGGATTCTGGGCTCTTCCTTAGCATTTCAGCAAAGGTGGCACCCATTGTATGGGTCCCTGCCATTGCTATATCTCGTGCTTCCTAGGGGGTTGGTTGCCTGGGCCTAAGTCTGAGAAGGGCTTGTTTTATTTTGTATTCTTCCTGTGCTGCACCTAGTTCCATCTGAAGTTTAGTTATGGTTTCCCTCATGTTTTTCAATTCCCCTCTGATTTCCCTCCATGCCTGAGCAATCATCTCCATGTATGACTCACCCTACCCCTTTCCCCCACCTGTGTTCTATTATCCTTCCATCATACTTGGACCTTTTTGTTCCATAGTGTTAGTGTTCGACAACAAGGATCAGAAAAATGACGAGAGAGAGGAAGGAGATAGAGAGTGAGATGGTAAGGGGGGAGACAGAAGGTGAGGAGGCTAAAGGGGGGAGGTGGAGGGAGATGAGACGAGAGATATTAGGGAAAGGGGGATTGTGGGTGTACTTACCTAGTTGTGCTTGCGGGGGTTGAGCTCTGGCTCTTTGGTCCCGCATTTCAACGGTCAATCAACTACTGTACAGGTTCCGGAGCCTACTGGGCTCTATCATATCTACACTTGAAACTGTGTATGGAGTCAGCCTCCAACACATCACTTCCTAATGCATTCCATTTGTCTAGTACTCTGACACTGAAAAAATTCTTTCTAACGTCTCCATGGCTCATTTGGGCCCTCAATTTCCACCTGTCCCCTAGTGCATTTGCCCCCTTGTGGTAAATAGCCTGTCTTTATCTACCCTATCAATTCCTCTGAGAATCTAGTATGTGGTGATCATGTCCCTTCTAACTCTTTTGTCTCCCAGTGACGTGAGGTTTAATTCCCGTAGTCTCTCCTCGTAGCTCATACCCCTCAGTTCGGGTACTAGTCTGGTGGCAAACCTTTGAATCTTTTCCAGTTTAGTCTCATGTTTGACTAGATATGGACTCCATACTGGAGCCGCATACTCCAGGATTGGTCTGACATATGTGGTATACAAAGTTCTGAAAGATTCCTTACATAGGTTTCTAAAGGCCGTTCTTATGTTAGCCAACCTGGCATATGCCGCTGATGTTATCCTCTTGATATGAGCTTCAGGGGACAGATCTGGCGTGATATCAACCCCCAGGTCTTTCTCTCCCTCTCTCTCAGTCTCTTGTAGGGTTTCATCTCCCAAATGATACCTTGTATCTGGTCTCCTACTCCCTACACCAATCTTCATTACATTACATTTCCTTGGGTTAAACTCTAACAACCATTTGTTCGACCATTGTTCGAGTGTGTGTGTGTGTGTGTGTGTGTGTGTGTGTGTGTGTGTGTGGTGTGTGTGGTGTGTGTGTGTGTGTGGTGTGTGTGGTGTGTGTGGTGTGTGTGTGTGTGTGTGTGTGTGTGTGTGAGTGTGTGTGTGTGTGTGTGTGTGTGTGTGAGTGTGTGTGTGTGTGTGTGTGTGTGTGTGTGTGTGTGGTGTGTGTGTGTGTGTGGTGTGTGTGGTGTGTGTGGTGTGTGTGTGTGTGTGTGTGTGTGTGTGTGAGTGTGTGTGTGTGTGTGTGTGTGTGTGTGGTGTGTGTGTGTGTGTGTGTGTGTACTCACCTAATTGTGCTTGCGGGGGTTGAGCTCTGGCTCTTTGGTCCGTGTGAGTGTGTGATGGTTGTGTGCTAGTAGTGATGCTAGTGATGGTGGGGGCCTGGTGATGATGCTGGAGGTGATGTTTCTGATGGTACTTCTGGTGTGGTTTACAGCTGACATTAATACTTATCAACATCTGGAGGGTTATTAAGGCAGCCACAAATACTGATTGACTCAGCAGCAACCAAAGTAAGCTCTCAGGGTACACACACCATGAAGCGAGGTACACATCTCTGTGTACATGTTGATACACATCCCTGTGGACATGTGGATACACATCTCTGTGTACATGTTGATACACATCTCTGTGTACATGTTGATACATATCTCTGTGGACATGTGGATACACATCTCTGTGTACATGTTGATACATATCTCTGTGTACATGTGGATACACATCTCTGTGTACATGTGGATACACATCTCTGTGTACATGTGGATACACATCTCTGTGTACATATGGTTACACATCTGTGTGTACATATGGTTACACATCTGTGTGTACATGTGCTACTAGTCGGCCGCAAGGTCATCCTTGTAGCAGTATGTTGGATGGTTTGAAGAATGACACTTGATCCTGTTGATAGGTGATCTCGCCGGACATATATGATTATTCAGCCAACTCATCAACATTCGCCCAAGACGGTGTGTCTTGGGCGAATGTTGATGAGTTAATAATGAGTAACTTGAGAGTTACGAACACAACTAAAGGCGGATCTGGATAAAGGATGAATCCGGATTCACGCCTTTAACTCCGGTTAGTTATGTTAACGTTGATATTATTGACCGGATTAATGACCCACAATATGACATACTTGAAGACCTTGTGAGCGACATACCGAAAGGTTTGGCGACCTTAAAAATAACACATAATGATTCCTGGGACTTTGTCGCCACATTATTGATAGTAAGGTCTAGAGACCATTACAGATTCCCATAGTAAGACATGATGGTTCATATTATAATGAGATCTGATTGCTTTGAATACACCATAGTCTTAACTGGTGACCTTGAAGACATCGTAGTGATCTTGATGATCCCTTATTGTTGAAACTGGTGACCTTAAAGTACACTTATAGTAAGACCTGGTAACCTTGAACATCTCCCCCCACCCAGAGGCGCAGACCTGGAGACTCACAGTAACCTGGTGACCTTTGCAGGAGGAGAGAGTGAGGAGAACGCCCCGGAGATCACGTGGGGTCAGGCCAACACCCACACGGCCTACTTCGGCGACCTCTCCTCCACCAACGTGACGGCCGTGGTGGGTCACAAGGCCTCGCTACCCTGTCGCGTCCTCAACCTCCGCAACAAGGATGTGAGTTCCTCCTTCGTCTTGTGTTTTAACGTTGTATCTGACTGGATCCTGGTGGACCATCCCCTTGGGCTCGTCGGTAGGGGGCAACGGCTGAGCTTTTTGCAGGGGTCGATGTTCGACACCCGATGGCCCCCCTAGGGATTGGGCACTATTAATCCAGAAGGTCCTCATATCCCAGCTCCTTGTCCTTATATCGCAGCTCCTTGTCCTCATATCCCAGTTCCTTGTCCTCATATCCCAGCTCCCTGTTCTCATATCCCAGCTCCTTGTCCTCATATCCCAGCTCCTTGTCCTCATATCGCAGCTCGTTGTCCTCATATCCCAGCTCCTTGTCCTTATATCCCAGCTCCTTGTCGTCATATTCCAGTTCCTTGTCCTCAAATCCCTGTTCCTTGTCATCATATTCCAGCTCCTTGTCATCATATCCCAGCTCCTTGTCCTCAAATCCCAGCGCCTTGTCCTCATATCACAGTTTATTGTCCTCATATCCTAGCTCCTTGTTCTAGTATCCCAGCTTCTTGTCCTCATATCCCGGCACTTTGTTTTCATATTCCAACTCGTTGTCCTCAAATCCCAGGTACTTGTCCTCATATCTCAGCTCGTTGTCCTCACATCCCAGCTCCTTTTCCTCATATTCCAGCTCCTTGTCCTCATATCCCAGCTTCTGGTCCTCTTATCCCATTTTCTTGTCCTCATATCTCCAGCTCCTTCTCCTCATATCCTAGATCCTTGTCCTCAAATCCCAGCTACTTGTCCTCATATCCCAGCTCCTTGTTCTCATATCCCAGCTCCTTGTCCTCATGTCCCAACTCCTTGTTATTATATTCCAGCTTGTTTTCCTAATATCCCAGCTCCTTGTCCTCATATTCCAGCACCTTGTCCTCTTATCCCAGCTCTTTGTTCTCATATTTCAGCTCTTTGTCCATATATCCCAGCTCCTTGCCCACATATCCCAGCTCCTTGCCATTATATCCCAAGTCCTTGACCTCATATTTCAGCTCCTTATCCTCATATCCCAGATCCTTGGCCCTTATATCCCAGCTCCTTGTCCACATATCCCTCCCAATTGCTATCAAGGCATAGGGATTTTTCTACATAATTACCTTATCTAATCTTGATAATTAGGCTTGTGATCTCTCTGTACACATCATCTACATATTTGTGTTAACCTATATGTAATTTAATTAGTTTCCATGTAATACAAAAATGAATAATTTGCCAAACAAGGCGAGATAAAATGTATTATTTTCGTCTTGCTTTATTGTGTGTGTGGCGGCGCCAGGTGTCCTGGATCAGGCAGCGAGACCTTCACATCCTGACGGTGGGAATCTTCACTTACACCACAGACGACAGGTTCAAGGTACTTATACCCCATCACTGTCTTATAGGTACCCCATCACTGTCTTATAGGTACCCCATCACTGTCTTATAAGGTACCCATCACTGTCTTATAGGTACCCCATCACTGTCTTATAAGGTACCCATCACTGTCTTATAAGGTACCCATCACTGTCTTATAAGGTACCCCATCACTGTCTTATAAGGTACCCATCATTGTCTTATAGGTACCCCATCACTGCCTTATAGGTACCCCATCACTGTCTTATAAGGTACCCATCACTGTCTTATAGGTACCCATCACTGTCTTATAGGTACCCCATCACTGTCTTATAAGGTACCCATCACTGTTTTATAAGGTACTGATCTCTGTCTTATAAGGTACCCATCACTGTCTTATAGGTACCCATCACTGTCTTATAAGGTACCCATCACTGTTTTATAGGTACCCCATCACTGTCTTATAAGGTACCCCATCATGGTCTTATAAGGTACCCGCCACTGTCTTATAAGGTACCCCATCATTGTCTCATAAGGTACCCATCACTGTCTTATAAGGTACCCCATCACTGTCTTATAAGGTACCCCATCATTGTCTTATAAGGTACCCATCACTGGTTTATAAGGTACCCCATCATTGTCTCATAAGGTACCCCATCACTGTCTTATAAGGTACCCCATCATTGTCTCATAAGGTACCCATCACTGTCTTATAAGGTACCCCATCATTGTCTCATAAGGTAACCCATCACTGTATTATAAGGTACCCCATCATTGTCTCATAAGGTACCCCATCACTGTCTTATAAGGTACCCATCACTGTCTTATAAGGTACCCATCACTGTCTTATAAGGTACCCATCACTGTCTTATAAGGTACCCATCACTGTCTTATAAGGTACCCCATCATTGTCTTATAAGGTACCCATCACTGTCTTATAAGGTACCCATTACTGGCTTATAAGGTACCCCATCATTGTCTTATAAGGTACCCGCCACTGTCTTATAAGGTACCCATCACTGTCTTATAAGGTACCCATCACTGTCTTATAAGGTACCCCATCAATGTCTTATAAGGTACCCATCACTGTCTTATAAGGTACCCATCACTGTCTTATAAGGTACCCCATCACTGTCTTATAAGGTACCCCATCACTGTCTTATAAGGTACCCATCACTGTCTTATAAGGTACCCATCACTGGCTTATAAGGTACCCATCACTGGCTTATAAGGTACCCATCACTGTCTTATAAGGTACCCATCACTGTCTTATAAGGTACCCCATCACTGTCTTATAAGGTACCCCATCACTGTCTTATAAGGTACCCATCACTGTCTTATAAGGTACCCATCACTGGCTTATAAGGTACCCATCACTGTCTTATAAGGTACCCCATCACTGTCTTATAAGGTACCCCATCACTGTCTTATAAGGTACCCCATCACTGGTGACTTCTGTAAGCGGCTCTCCCGCTTAATACAACATTTAATGATACAATACGTGTATGGTGTTTGTAAATTGCTGTTAGGTTAATTTCTTTTGCATGTTGTTTGTTTAAAGTGATGACAGGGTCATCTGGTGAAGGTATTGTCCGCTATGTCTTGAGAAGTTTTGTGACCTGCTGAGTAAACAACATTGAATTTAGAAGTTCTTGACTATCGTTTTGGTTTATTATATTGTCCTCCCACACAACCGTGACCTCCCACGCCAACCTCCCACACAACCGTGACCTCCCACACCAACCTCCCACACAACCGTGACCTCCCACGCCAGACTCCCACACAACCGTGACCTCCCACGCCAACCTCCCACACAACCGTGACCTCCCACACCAGACTCCCACACAACCGTGACCTCCCACGCCAGACTCCCACACAACCGTGACCTCCCACGCCAGACTCCCACACAACCGTGACCTCCCACGCCAGACTCCCACACAACCGTGACCTCCCACGCCAGACTTCCACACAACCGTGACCTCCCACGCCAGACTCCCACATAACCGTGACCTCCCACGTCAGACTCCCACACAACCGTGACCTCCCACGCCAGACTCCCACATAACCGTGACCTCCCACGCCAGACTCCCACACAACCGTGACCTCCCACGCCCACCTCCCACACAACCGTGACCTCCCACGCCAGACTCCCACACAACCGTGACCTCCCACGCCAGACTCCCACACAACCGTGACCTCCCACGCCAGACTCCCACACAACCGTGACCTCCCACGCCAGGCTCCTACATAACCGTGACCTCCCACGCCAGACTCCCACACAACCGTGACCTCCCACGCCAGACTCCCACACAACCGTGACCTCCCACGCCAGACTCCCACACAACCGTGACCTCCCACGCCAGACTCCCACACAACCGTGACCTCCCACGCCAGACTCCCACACAACCGTGACCTCCCACACCAGACTCCCACACAACCGTGACCTCCCACACCAGACTCCCACACAACCATGACCTCCCACGCCAGACTTCCACACAACCATGACCTCCCACACCAGACTCCCACACAACCATGACCTCCCTCGTCAGACTTCCACACAACCGTGACCTCCCACGTCAGACTCCCACACAACCGTGACCTCCCACGTCAGACTTCCACACAACCGTGACCTCCCACGCCAACCTCCCACACAACCGTGACCTCCCACGCCAGACTCCCACACAACCGTGACCTCCCACACCAGACTCCCACACAACCATGACCTCCCACGCCAGACTTCCACACAACCATGACCTCCCACACCAGACTCCCACACAACCATGACCTCCCACGTCAGACTTCCACACAACCGTGACCTCCCACGTCAGACTCCCACACAACCGTGACCTCCCACACCAGACTCCCACACAACCGTGACCTCCCACGCCAGACTCCCACACAACCGTGACCTCCCACACCAACCTCCCACACAACCGTGACCTCCCACGCCAGACTCCCACACAACCGTGACCTCCCACACCAGACTCCCACACAACCATGACCTCCCACGCCAGACTTCCACACAACCATGACCTCCCACACCAGACTCCCACACAACCATGACCTCCCACGTCAGACTTCCACACAACCGTGACCTCCCACGTCAGACTCCCACACAACCGTGACCTCCCACACCAGACTCCCACACAACCGTGACCTCCCACGCCAGACTCCCACACAACCGTGACCTCCCACACCAACCTCCCACACAACCGTGACCTCCCACACCAACCTCCCACACAACCGTGACCTCCCACGCCAGACTCCCACACAACCGTGACCTCCCACGCCAGACTCCCACACAACCATGACCTCCCACGTCAGACTTCCACACAACCGTGACCTCCCACGTCAGACTCCCACACAACCGTGACCTCCCACGTCAGACTTCCACACAACCGTGACCTCCCACGCCAGACTCCCACACAACCGTGACCTCCCACGCCAGACTCCCACACAACCATGACCTCCCACGTCAGACTTCCACACAACCGTGACCTCCCACGCCAGACTTCCACACAACCGTGACCTCCCACGCCAGACTCCCACACAACCGTGACCTCCCACGCCAGACTCCCACACAACCGTGACCTCCCACGCCAGACTCCCACACAACCGTGACCTCCCACGCCAACCTCCCACACAACCGTGACCTCCCACGCCAGACTCCCACACAACCGTGACCTCCCACACCAACCTCCCACACAACCGTGACCTCCCACGCCAGACTCCCACACAACCGTGACCTCCCACGCCAGACTCCCACACAACCATGACCTCCCACGCCAGACTTCCACACAACCGTGACCTCCCACACCAGACTCCCACACAACCGTGACCTCCCACGCCAGACTCCCACACAACCATGACCTCCCACGCCAGACTTCCACACAACCGTGACCTCCCACGCCAGACTCCCACACAACCGTGACCTCCCACACCAACCTCCCACACAACCGTGACCTCCCACGCCAGACTCCCACACAACCGTGACCTCCCACGCCAGACTCCCACACAACCGTGACCTCCCACGCCAGACTCCCACACAACCATGACCTCCCACGCCAGACTTCCACACAACCGTGACCTCCCACGCCAGACTCCCACACAACCGTGACCTCCCACGCCAGACTCCCACACAACCGTGACCTCCCACGCCAGACTTCCACACAACCGTGACCTCCCACGCCAGACTTCCACACAACCGTGACCTCCCACGCCAGACTCCCACAACCGTGACCTCCCACGCCAGACTCCCACACAACCATGACCTCCCACGTCAGACTTCCACACAACCGTGACCTCCCACGCCAGACTTCCACACAACCGTGACCTCCCACGCCAGACTTCCACACAACCGTGACCTCCCACGCCAGACTCCCACACAACCGTGACCTCCCACGCCCACCTCCCACACAGTCTTCCCTAATCTCACTACTTTACCCTGGGCCCATCTCAGGCGTTCCACCCACCAGAGAGCGAGCAGTGGTACTTGGAGATCAACCCCGTCACCTTCAGAGACGCGGGCGTGTACGAGTGCCAGGTCTCCACCAGCCCCAAGATCTCCCTGCCCATCATTCTGGGTGTTGAAGGTAAGTGGGCAAGGTATGCAGTGGTAGGTAAATCAATTAGATCTTTGCCTATTTTGATGTCAGTGTAACGTATGAAGGAGAGCCCTAGACCCTTCTGCTACCTTGGAACTGTGAGGAGAGAAGTGCGTGTCTGTGCCACATTGCCGTGTGTGGACAGTACAGTGAGGCTGAGGGAAGCTGCCACTTCTGTGGCTTAGTGGGATGCGGCCGTCCCCGTCCATGTATTAGCTTTAAACAAGCTAGACAGTTTTTTCATCATATGAAGTGCTACCGATTTTAGATTCGTAAGTGCATATATGAAGGACATTCAATAGATTTAACACGCACATGCTCCACAAACCATATATTTTTCCTGTCTCGATCTATTAGGGTCTATAATCTTTTTTTGTGTTTGGCTTGATAGCAATTTCATTATCAGTCAATTAACATCCTCGTTGGCATTCAGACATTTTTCAGTGGATTGGACCCACATTAGTAATATATATATTCCATTTTTGTTTTGAGTCATGCGATATTTACAGGTCTGTGGAACAAGTCTCTGACAGTATTATTGCTCATATCGGAACCTTCATTCTATGTTTGTCTCAAAATCTACCTCTTTCAAAGTCTTGCTCAATGTCAATCCTGGGACGGAATCCACCCAAAATTCCTTAATGAAAAACTTCTTAAACACTATGTTGCAGATTTCACTCTGATCATCAGTATGGTTTACGTAATATAAATTCTACTGGTGATCCTCACTCGTGATAAAAGTAAACTTTTAGTAAATGTCCTAATCTCTAAAATTTCCTCAAGTTTTCCTAAAATTGTTTACTACCCGCGTCAGAGAGATTTGTGGCTGCTTCTGCAGACATCCAACTCATGCTTTATCTTACGGAAACTGGTCGAATAAGGCTCTGTTTTGTTGCTTACTATTTTCTTATTATTTCTTAAGAATCCCCACAACATATCAATTTCGTTCCGTTCTAAGGATGATGAATCAACATTGCATTGTTGCTCAAACTTCAGGTGCTGTTATTCTCTGCAGTTTAATCAACTTGAATTTCAGTCAAATATGCTCAGTGGTCACTCGAATATATACATTGTCCTCCGCTAATATTCTTGGAAACACAGGCACATGTGTCGTGTTTTAATACTGGGAAGCACGGGCACATGTGTCGTGTTTTTAAACTGGGAAGCACGGGCACATGTGTCGTGTTTTAATACTGGGAAGCACGGGCACATGTGTCGTGTTTTAATACTGGGAAGCACGGGCACATGTGTCGTGTTTTTAAACTGGGAAGCACGGGCACATGTGTCGTGTTTTAATACTGGGAAGCACGGGCACATGTGTCGTGTTTTAATACTGGGAAGTACGGGCACATGTGTCGTGTTTTTAAACTGGGAAGCACGGGCACATGTGTCGTGTTTTAATACTGGGAAACACAAGCACATGTGTCGTGTTTTAATACTGGGAAGCACAGGCACATGTGTCGTGTTTTAATACTGGGAAGCACGGGCACATGTGGCGGGTTTTAATACTGGGAAGCACAAGCACATGTGTCGTGTTTTAATATTGGGAAGCACAGGCACATGTGTCGTGTTTTAATACTGGGAAGCACGGGCATATGTGTCGTGTTTTAATACTGGGAAGCACGGGCATATGTGTCGTGTTTTAATACTGGGAAGCACAGGCACATGTGTCGTGTTTTAATACTGGGAAGCACAGGCACATGTGGCGGGTTTTTAAACTGGGAAGCACAGGCACATGTGTCGTGTTTTAATACTGGGAAGCACGGGCACATGTGTCGTGTTTTTAAACTGGGAATCACAGGCACATGTGGCGGGTTTTAATACTGGGAAGCACAGGCACATGTGGCGGGTTTTAATACTGGGAAGCACAGGCACATGTAGCGGGTTTTTAAACACCTCAGTGTTTTAACCTTCGAATGGGCCACTGCTCTCGTATCTGGAAAGCATCCATACTACTAAATTTCTTAATACAATTCATAAGAAAGCTGTTTGTTTAATCATTGAACGTTCAATTACGTTCAAAGCTTTAGTCATTAGTCTAGGCGAAAAGTTGCGTTTCTTGTTCCTTTCGCTCATTCCGTCGATCGTTCTTTCAGGAAAAAATCCATTTTTGTTTTCTTCAAAACAATTGATTTAAAAGGATTTTAGTTTTAAAACAACATACGAAATAGACGGTAATGATTATTTAAAACAAGCAACGAACCTAGCAGTAAAATAGGTACCTGGGTGTTAGACAGCTGTCACGGGCTGCTTCCTGGGGGTGGAGGCCTGGTCGAGGACCGGGCCGCGGGGACACTAAAAAAAAAAGCCCCGAAATCATCTCAAGATAACCTCAAGATAACCTTGAATGTTATAGATTCTGTCTCGACAATTTCTTGACTTAACGTTTAAGTTGTCTCCTCTTATCCTCGTTAAAACACGGATAATAATTTTGTCCAACTGCTGGGCTTTGTGATGAGTTCAGTCTCATTAAGGCGAAAAGTGAAGCAGAGTTTAAGAGCCTCTTAAAAACCACTAATTCTTTTGCAGAGTTCTTGCTCATTATTTCAGCGATCAGCGTACACAGTTGCCATCATTATGCACAGTTACCACCAGCATGTACAGTAACCACTTTGACGTGCACAGTTGGGGAGTGGCCACCAGCGTGCACAGTTGCCCAACCATCAGATCTTGATGATGCATAATGATGAACAGAATATTGTTTTGTTTCCTAATAATATTCATAATTAGCTGAGGTGTACAACTTGCATATATTACGAGGTAATGATCAGTTACAGTGACGGTCGCGATGTTACAGTGTAGAACAAGTTACAGGGAGGTTAATGATGTTACAGTGTAGGAAATGACGTTACAGTGACGCTTATGATGTTACAGTGAGTCTTATGATGCTACAGCGAGGCTTATGACGTTATAGTGAGGCTTATGATGTTACAGTATAAGACATGACGTTACAGTGAGGCTTATGATGTTACAGTGTAAGAAATGACCTTACAGTGAGACTTATGACTTTACAGTGAGGCTTATGATGTTACAGTATAAGACATGAAGTTACAGTCAGGCTTAGGATGTTACAGTGAAGGACATGACGATACAGTCAGGCTTATGATGTTACAGTGTAAGACATGACGTTACAGTGAGGCTTTTGATATTAAGAACATAAGAACACAGGTAGCTGTAGAAGGCCTATTGGTCAATACGAGGCAGCTCCTATTTATAACCACCCAATCCCTCTCATATACATGTCCAACGTACGTTTGAAACAATCGAGGGACCCCACTTCCACCACGTTATGCGGTAATTGGTTCCACAAATCAACACCCATGTTACCGAACCAGTATTTACCCAAGTCTTTCCTAAATCTAAACTTATCCAACTTATACCCATTGCTTTGTGTTCTGCTCTGTCTTGTGTAGATAATTTTAATAACCTATTAATATCCCCTTTGGTTATGTCCATTCATCCACTTGTAAAAAATCTATCATGTCATCCCTAGTTCTTCGTGTTTCTGGAGAATGTAATTAAAGCTTTGTCAATCTTTCTTCATAGACAGGTTTCTAATTTGGGAAATTAACTTCGTCATCCTACGCTGGACGCGTTCTAGTGAATTTATATCCATTCTATAGTACGGCGACCAAAACTGAACTGCATAATCTAAATGGGGCCTAACCAGAGCAAGCACCAGGTTTCTTATTAATAACGCTTCGATAAATTTATCCGTGTCCTATTTGTCTTATTACGAACATTTATGCATTGATTTTTTGGTTTTAAATTCTTACTAATCATAACTCCCAGACCCCTTTCACAATCCGACTTTGCAATCTCAACACCATCTAGCTCGTATCTTGTAACTCTGTTATCATAACCTAGCCTCAAAACCTTACATTTACTCAAACCTGAATCTAAATCATTTACATATATTATGAATAACAGAGGTCCCAGGACTGAGCCTTGAGGCAATCCACTTACAACATTTTCCAAATCTGACTTAACCCCATTTATACTAACTCTTTGTTTCCTTTGGTATAGCCTATAACCTAATCCAACTTAATATAGCACCCCCAATACCATGAGCCTCTATCTTTTTAATCAGTCTTTCATGTGGCACTGTATCAAAAGCTTTGCTTAAGTAAAGGTACACAACATCACAATCCTTATCACTATCAACTGCCTCAACTATGGTGGAACAAAATTAGAGCAAATTTGTTAAACATGAACGGCCATTTGTAAAACCATGTTGAGGATCATTTATTAATTTATGTTTTACAAGACGAAGATGAATGGTATTTCCAATTATCGATTCAAGTAACTTTCCCAAAATAGACATTAAGCTAATTGGCAGATTTTTTGAGAAAAGTGATCTGTCTCCTTTCTGGAAAATTAGAACCGCATTAGCAACCTTCTACGACTCTGGCTTTCTGCCTGACTCTAATGATTTATTAAATATGGTAGACAGTGGCTCGCAAAGCTCCTCTTTACATTCGTGAAGCACCCTGGCGAACACTTCGTCTGGCCCTGGGGATTTGTTTGGCTTGAGTTTCACTATTTGTTTAACAACATCCTCCTTGGTAAATGCTAAACTAGTTAACCAGTCCTCTTCCCTACCCTCGTAGACTTGTTCGGCTGAAGGCATAAAATTAAGATCCTCATTAGTAAATATAGAGATAATATATTTATTTAATGTACTACTCATCTCTTCGTCGTTATCAGTTATCTGACCTGTCTCAGTTTTTTATGGACCTATCCCTTCCCTAATTTTTGTTTTGATGTAACTAAAAAAAACCTTTAGCAATTGTCTTTGCTTGCTCTGCTATGGTAACTTCATAGTCTCCTTTTGTCCCTCCTTATCTCTTTATTTAACATTTCTTACCAGTTGGACGAATTCTTGTTCTAAGCTGACATCCTCATTCTTTCTCTCTTTGTACCAAGCTCTCTTTCTACCTATAAGGTTCTTCAGATCATTTGTTATCCATTTCTGGTCATTTGTATTCGATCTATTCAAATTGTATGGTATACTACGGACCTGTGCTTTGCTTAGAATATTTTTATATAAGTTATATTTTGAATCCACATCGAAATCCCTTTTCACGTCTCCTATCGTTGGGTTTATACCTCGCTCCAAGATCGGCCAACCCCCCCTGCCCAAGACTTTCCTATCGATTTCTCCCAAAAAAATCTTAGGCTATTAAAATCAGCTTTTCGAAATCTGGAACTTTAACATTTTTTCCCAACAAATCTATTTCATTCTATACTAATTCTTATTTCTTTGTGATCACTGTTCCTTAGCTCACTCCCTATTTCGATGTCATTAATTAGTGTTTCCCCTGGTAGTTAACACTAAGTCTAAAATATTATAATCCTGCATTGGTCCCTTAATGTGTTGCGTAAGAAAGCAATCGTCAATTAATTCTAGAAAATATTCTGCTTCATTACTCCCTGTTCTATTAAACCAATTTATTCCACTAAAATTAAGGTCACCCACCACACAAATACTGTTAGACTTAGATACTCTAGATATTTCTTCCCATAGATGCTTTGCTTCCAATCTGCCTAATTTTGGTGGCCTGTATATAAGGGGCCATGGTACCCGAAAATCCGATGAAAAATGGAATATTTACGAAAAATTACGAAAAATACTACAACGTTCTGGCAACACTGTGGTCCTAACCGTTTAATGATATCTTGAAAAATAACGTAATTAGAGTCAAATTTCCCGCTGCAACTTTCGTGAATCTGGTCCTCGCGCCGCGGGGTATTGTATCTTACGTTGTAGAAGTCTTATTTTTCGTAATAGCGTTGAAAATAACATGTTATGCATAAAATGAATATAAACTCACACATATGGCAACAGTATCGAGTGACAGAGAGGGTGCAGCCCCCCTCAGTGACTGTGTGTCTGTCATGGAGAGAGGATGTATGCTGACGCGCTCACACAATATCTCTCAGAACATGCTATTTTTGCTATTTGTACTGCAATATGACTTACCAAACGAACAAGAGAAAAGCATTGACAGCTAGATGCATGCGAGCTCTCCATACGAGCTGGCCGCAATGCGTAAATCACCAGTCACGAGTCACGCAGGTAGAGTAACTTGTCGCGCGCTACGCAACTCCAACTTTTACAACTAGATCTGCTTTCACAGCCTTTATTTATTATTCAATTTACATGAAACTTGCACATTATATGTAGAGTTTATGCCTCTAAAAACTCAAGTGGATTTTCTTATCTACGTAGATTTATTGATTTTATAAATAATGATACACTTCATTTTGTTGCATACGTTTTTGGGAAACTTTTAAAAATCTGTATTATTGCACTAAATACATCTGGGATAAAGATCATACTAGACAATCTTTATTATATAGTAAGGTCATAGCGAGTGTCATAGAAATGATTTTGGTTCACAATTGTGGGCTGTGAAAGCAATTGAACATTGTTGAAAAATATTTTTTTTTTTTTTTTTTTTTCTCCGTCTCTATTTAGGCTGAGATGCTGAAACTTGGCCTAGGTGCAGCACCTTTCACATGTATCAGGATAATAAATTTTGAATACCCTACGACAATTTTTTATATCCTGGTCACATGCCCCCTAAGTTCTATTATAAGATTATTTCTTTTTTTTCGTTTAATTCTATCCATATAGTTTCTGTGTGTATCTCAGTTTTCATTCCGTTTGAAACTACATTTCAAATTTTCCTTAACATATACGGCTACTCTTTTACAGTGTAAGACATGACGTTACAGTAAGACATGATATTAGAGTGCATGACGTGACGCTACAATGAGGCCTATGATATTACAGTGTTAGATAAAACGTTAGAGGGAGGCTTATGATGTTAGAGTGTAACACATAACGTTACAGTGAGACATATGATGTTACCGTGGAGTTTTGGACGTCACAGTGACGGTTGGGTCACTACAACGAAGTTTACGGTGTATTACAGTGCAGCAGGCGCGGGTGGAGGGGCCGACGGAGGTGTACATCCAGAAGGGGTCGACAATCCGTCTCACGTGTGTCGTCAACACCCACTCCGACAACGTCGGCGCTGTCGCCTGGTTCCGCGACACCCAAGCACTCGACTACGACTCCCCCAGGTGAGTGTGTCCCCAGGTGAGTGTGTCCCCAGGTGGGTGTGTCCCCAGGTGGGTGTGTCCCCAGGTGGGTGTGTCCCCAGGTGGGTGTGTCCCCAGGGGTGGGAGTGTCCCCAGGTGGGTGTGTCCCCAGGTGGGTGTGTCCCCAGGTGGGTGTGTCCCCAGGGGTGGGAGTGTCCCCAGGTGGGTGTGTCCCCAGGTGGGTGTGTCCCCAGGTGAGTGTGTCCCCAGGTGAGTGTGTCCCCAGGTGAGTGTGTCCTCAGGTGGGTGTGTCCCCAGGTGAGTGTGTCCCCAGGTTGGTGTGTCCCCAGGTGGGTGTGTCCCCAGGTGAGTGTGTCCCCAGGTGAGTGTGTCCTCAGGTGGGTGTGTCCCCAGGTGAGTGTGTCCCCAGGTGAGTGTGTCTCCAGGTGGGTGTGTCCTCAGGTGGGTGTGTCCCAGGTGGGTGTGTCCCCAGGTGGGTGTGTCCCCAGGTGAGTGTGTCCCCAGGTGAGTGTGTCCCCAGGTGAGTGTGTCCCCAGGTGAGTGTGTCCCCAGGTGAGTGTGTCCACAAGGTGTGTCCCCAGGTTGGTGTGTCCCCAGGTGGGTGTGTCCCCAGGTGAGTGTCCCCTGGTGAGTGTGTCCCCCGGTGGGTGTGTCCCCAGGTGGGTGTGTCCCCCGGTGGGTGTGTCCCCAGGTGGGTGTGTCCCCAGGTGAGTGTGTCCCCAGGTGAGTGTGTCCCCAGGTGAGTGTGTCCCCCGGTGGGTGTGTCCCCAGGTGAGTGTGTCCCCCGGTGGGTGTGTCCCCAGGTGGGTGTGTCCCCAGGTGAGTGTGTCCCCAGGTGAGTGTGTCCCCAGGTGAGTGTGCCCTCAGGTGGGTGTGTCTCCAGGTGAGTGTGTCCCCAGGTGAGTGTGTCCCCAGGTGAGTGTGTCCCCAGGTGAGTGTGTCCCCAGGTTGGTGTGTCCCCAGGTGGGTGTGTCCCCAGGTGAGTGTGTCCCCAGGTGAGTGTGTCCCCCGGTGGGTGTGTCCCCAGGTGGGTGTGTCCCCCGGTGGGTGTGTCCCCAGGTGGGTGTGTCCCCAGGTGAGTGTGTCCCCAGGTGAGTGTGTCCCCAGGTGAGTGTGTCCCCCGGTGGGTGTGTCCCCAGGTGAGTGTGTCCCCCGGTGGGTGTGTCCCCAGGTGGGTGTGTCCCCAGGTGAGTGTGTCCCCAGGTGAGTGTGTCCTCAGGTGAGTGTGTCCCCAGGTGAGTGTGTCCCCAGGTGGGTGTGTCCCTAGGTGGGTGTGTCCCTAGGTGGGTGTGTCCTCAGGTGGGTGTGTCTCCAGGTGGGTGTGTCCCCAGGTGAGTGTGTCCCCAGGTGAGTGTGTCTCCAGGTGGGTGTGTCCTCAGGTGGGTGTGTCCCAGGTGGGTGTGTCTCCAGGTGGATGTGTCCCCAGGTGAGTGTGTCCCCAGGTGAGTGTGTCCCCAGGTGAGTGTGTCCCCAGGTGAGTGTGTCCCCAGGTGGGAGTGTCCTAAGGTGGGTGTGTCCCAGGTGGGTGTGTCTCCAGGTGGATGTGTCCCCAGGTGAGTGTGTCCCCAGGTGAGTGTGTCCCCAGGTGAGTGTGTCCCCAGGTGAGTGTGTCCCCAGGTGAGTGTGTCCCCAGGTGAGTGTGTCCCCAGGTGGGTGTGTCCTCAGGTGGGTGTGTCTCCAGGTGGATGTGTCCCCAGGTGAGTGTGTCCCCTGGTGAGTGTGTCCCCAGGTGAGTGTGTCCCCAGGTGAGTGTGTCCCCCGGTGGGTGTGTCCCCAGGTGGGTGTGTCCCCAGGTAAGTGTATCCCCAGGTGGGTGTGTCCCCAGGTGGGTGTGTCCCCAGGTGAGTATGTCCCTAGGTGAGTGTGTCCCAGGTGGGTGTGTCCCCAGGTGAGTGTGTCCCCAGGTGAGTGTGTCCCCAGGTGGGTATGTCCTCAGGTGGGTGTGTCCCCAGGTGAGTGTGTCCCCAGGTGGGTGTGTCCCCAGGTGGGTGTGTCCCCAGGTGAGTATGTCCCTAGGTGAGTGTGTCCCCAGGTGAGTGTGTCCCCAGGTGAGTGTGTCCCCAGGTGGGTGTGTCCCCAGGTGAGTGTGTCCCCAGGTTATTGTGTCCCCAGGTGGGTGTGTCCTCAGGTGAGTATGTCCCTAGGTGAGTGTGTCCCCAGATGAGTGTGTCCCCAGGTGGGTGTGTCCCCAGGTGGCTGTGTCCCCAGGTGGGTGGGTGCCCAGGTGAGTGTGTCCCCAGGTGAGTGTGTCCCCAGGTAAGTGTGTCCCCAAGTGGGTACGTGTGTCCCCAAGTGGGTACGTGTGTCCCCAGGTGAGTGTTTCCCCAGGTAAGTGTGTTCCCAGGTGGGTGTGTCCCCAGGTGGTACGTGTGTCCCCAGGTGAGTGTATCCCCAGGTGGGTGTGTCCTCAGGTGAGTGTGTCCCCAGGTGAGTGTGTCCCCAGGTGGGTGTGTCCCCAGGTGGGTGTGTCCCCAGGTGAGTGTGTCCCCAGGAGAGTGTGTCCCCAGGTGGATGGGTCCCCAGGTGGATGGGTCCCCAGGTGAGTGTGTCCCCAGGTGGGTGTGTCCTCAGGTGAGTGTGTCCCCAGATGGGTGTGTCCCCAGGTGAGTGTGTCCCCAGATGGGTGTGTCCTCAGGTGAGTGTGTCCCCAGGTGAATGTGTCCCCAGGTGAGTGTGTCCCCAGATGGGTGTGTCCTCAGGTGAGTGTGTCCCCAGGTGAATGTGTCCCCAGGTGAGTGTGTCCCCAGGTGGGTGTGTCACCAGGTGGGTCATACCCCCCCCCCCCCCTCACTCACCACTTACAGGAGAGGAGTGGGAAATGAACCATGTCCTGATCTCTCATTCGTAATAGGTCACTTTTCTCTCAATGTCTCTCATCATGTCACTTTATTCATAAGATGATGGTTGAAAATGCCAAAGCTACTCTGACCGTTTGAAAGTTTTTTTATTTTTTTTTATAAATTTACTTATGGATAGCAGTAGTATGTGGTTAGGGATAGGGAACTATCCATAACTATCAGGAGATAGGGATAGGGAACTATCCATAACTCTCAGGAGAAGCGTCTTTTTGGGCATCGACAATACATCTTGAAACTTAATATTCCATTTAAATTTCTAAGGTCTAATAAAAATGGAAATTTGTTGATAATAATGAGATTAAATGTTCATTTTCAAAATATGAGAAACATGTAAAATCTAATTATGTTCGAAGTAAATTAGCCCAACCACTTGTGCTGGACGGTAGAGCGACGGTTTCGCATAATGCAGGTCGGCGTTCAATCTCCGATCGCTCATGAACGGTTGGGCACTATTCCTTTTCCCCCATCCCATCCCAAATTCTTATCCTGACCCCTTCCAAGTGCAATATAGTCGTAATGGCTTTGAGCTTTCCCTTATTAACTCCCTCCCTTCCATGAGGTAAATTATCTAAGGTGTAGCAGTGTCAGAGTTCCATGAACTTTTATCCCAAAACAGGAGATGGATGCAAAGTCATAATATTAAAGATTCTTCTTGATATATGAGATCAACTTTACAATGGAACTATAATAAAATAGTATAATAAAATAGAAAATATCGACGCAATTTTTAGGAGTTTATTTCAGTCTTAACTTGAGAATTTGACATTTTGGAATAAATTAAAGAAACAAAAAATAAAGAAATATCGACAACAATTAAACTAAATATAAATATTAAAAACACAAATTTTTACCTGGTCTGGAATGTTCATTAAATCATACAATTTTTTTTTTTTTTGGGGGGGGGGGAACTCCCAGCTTTTCAGTGTATACCCTGAGAGTATTATTTACTCCTGGACAATGTTCTTACGTAAAGTATACTTTCTAGTTGGCCAGTAAACTTTTGTGGTGGTCATATTGAACTTTTCAGGAGGTGACGAGCCTTAAGGGGGCGATAGTTAGGGTTCATAAAAGTTGTTCTAGTGCAATGAAAATTTATTGACGTGTTACACGTGAAGAGGGCTGCAAGTGGTCCAAGTTTCAGCATCGCAGCCTAAATAGAGAGGGAGAAAAAAAAAAAAAACTTTTTTTAACCATTTTTTTACATGTTTTAAAGTTGATATAACAAATACAAATATCAACTGATATTATTTCTATGATACTCAGCTATCACAATACTATATAATAAAGGTTGTCTAGTGGCATTATTATCCCAAACCTATTTAGTGCAATAATACAAATTTTCAAAGTTCACCCAAAAAATTATGCAACAAAATGATGTTTATAAATATATATAAAATCAATAAATGATCTTAGGGGAAATATATAACTTGAGTTTTTAGAGGCACAGACTCTACATATAATGTGCAAGTTCCATGTAAATTGAATAATAAATAAAAAAGTTATTCAACCATATAGTTGCAAATTAGTTACCTGTAAAAAATGAAGGTCAAAGTTCAGCCACCTTTGGCTGAGGTTGATGAACTACCAATTTCAATCAAAATTACCACCCTTGTAGATTGGCATTCCTTCAGTAAGGTGTGTAAGTTCCATGAAGATCGCCTGATAAAAAAAAAAAAAAAAATTATTAAAAAAAAAAAAATAAAAAAAAAAAAATAAAAAAAAATAAAAAAAAAGACAGCAGCTTTATATTTACAATTATTTATGATATAGTATCAAGATATAAAACATAATACATACTAACCTAATATAATTGGTCTGAAATATGCAACATCTTGCAACATCAAGAGGGAGAACGTCTTGAGTTGCAGGTCTAAGATCTTGAGTGGCAGGTGCCGCAGGTGGTGTGGCAGGTGCCGCAGGTGGTGTGGCAGGTGCAGCAGGAGGTGTGGCAGGTGCCACAGAGGTGTGGCAGGTGCCACAGGAGGTGTGGGTGCCTGGGTGTGAGGCGAGGTAGTGTGTTGTGGGGGCGGGAGGCTGCCCTCTCTCTTCACTCAAGGGAACTCTTGTTTTGCCTCAGTGTGGCTTTACGCTCCTTCTTTACTTGGCTAACGCGTAGAGCTCTTGCCTTTAGAGCTTTCTTCTTGTCCGATACTATATCCATTGTGCAGTATATGCAAGAAAATACGATCTGTGCGAGCGCGTCAGGCATGCGACCGCCGGCACAGACACTGAGAGGGTGACTAAGCCAGAGTAATCGGATTATAGCCCCTCCCTCTCACAGAAGACAGTTGCCAGCGAGTGTGTTTATAATTTGTATATGCATAACAAGATATTCTCCACTCTATTGCGAAATACTAGACGCTTACAACGTATGACGCATCACCCTACGGCGCACCCGAGCCGCGAGGACCAGATTTCGGGCAATTGCGGCTGGAAAATTTGCTCTAATTACGTTATTTATTATCATAACATTAAACGGTTTGCACCACGGTGTTGCCAGAACGTTGTAGTATTTTTATAAATTTTTCGTGTTTGGCCGAATTTTTTCGGCCAAACAATTATAACGCCACCTTAAGCCCGACACCACACAAAACACCTTACCAAACAACAATACAGGAAGGAATTCAGTTCAACGTGTTAAGTGAAAGTTTAAGCACATGAGAGGAAGAGGTCGCTTACAGATAGAAGCCGCCTCGCATAATATAAAGAAGCTGCATGACAGAATATAGAAGCCACTTATAGACAGAAGCCGCCTCGCATGATAATATATAGAAGCTGCGTGATAGAATATAGAAGCCGCATATAGACAGAAGTCGCCTCGCATGATAACAGTGACCGCCCCCTGAGCTCTTCGTTGCCATAAATATCTTTAATTCACCACATAAAAGTCGATTCCCACTTTTCTTGATGCTTTTTATATTAACATCTTTTCTCTCACTCTCACCCTAGGTGATGAGAGGGGAGAAGAACGTCTCTCATTGTTTCTCACTCTCTCTCTATCTCACCGTCTGTCGACAGTGTCTTATAATCTCTCATTTTCTCTAACTTTACCTCACTTTACTAAACAATATCTTTACTGTGTCTCTGTTTCTATCGTTTCTCACTGTCACCTAACCCTCACCCGTCCCTCACCTACGCCTCACCTTCCCTCACCGTCCCTCACCTACGCCTCACCGTCCCTCACCGTCCCTCACCGTCCCTCACCGTGCCTCACCGTCCCTCACCATGCCTCCGACAGGGGTGGCGTGAGTGTAGAGATAGAGAAGACACCTTCGAGGACGACGTCCAAGCTCTTCCTCACGCGGGCTGGCAAGGCCGACGTCGGCAACTACACCTGTGTCCCTCAGTACGCTGACGCCGCCTCTGTCCTGGTGCACGTGGTCAATGGTGAGTCCTGGTGCACGTGGTGAGTCCTGGTGCACGTGGTGAGTCCTGGTGCACGTGGTGAGTCCTGGTGCACGTGGTGAGTCCTGGTGCACGTGGTGAGTCCTGGTGCACGTGGTGAGTCCTGGTGCTCGTGGTGAATGGTGAGTCCTGAAGTATTTGGTGCTAAGCGAGTCGGGGGCGTATTTCGTTTTTTAAATGTTGTTTAATGTCAACCTAACTTTGGTTTTTGCTGGTTGTATATACGAAGGGCTACAACTGTTCTGTGTTTCAGTATCGCACCCTATATAGAAAGGAAGATATATTTTTTTATGTTTTTCCGACGAAATTTACACATTTTCAATAATTAACTACAACCACAAGTTTCAAATGACATCATTTCTAAGACACTCATATATCATATTAGCATATAATAAAGGATTTTTAAAATGGATTATCCAAAATATGTTTAGTTTTACTAATACAAGTAGTCAAAGTTCCCCCCAAAATACATCCCAATATTTCATGTTTGCAAATATTTATAAAATCAATAAATGAACTTACGAATAAATTGTTTTATAAATGTTATAGAGACGTCATCTCTACATATAAGATGTAAATTTCATGTAAATTGAAAAAAATGAAAGAGGAGATGTAATTTTATGTTTCTTGAAAATAAATAAGATCAAAAACACTCTGTCACCTGTGGTTGAAGTTGACTTCAATCAATTTCCTCGAAAATTTGCATCTTTACAGATAGGCATACGTTCTGTAAGGTGTATAAGTTTCATGCAAATCAGCTGATTAAAAATATGAACAAATTTTGAGAAAAAATCTAATATTTTTTATTTTTTTTTTCCCTATAAAACTGAATATTAAAATACTTTATTATATGCTATTGTGATAGCGTAGAGTCATAGACATGATATCAGTTGACATTTTGTTTTATTTTATTTTTGACCATTTTGGAATTTTTTTAAACATAATTCAAAAAAATATAAATTCTCCTTATTTATTCTAATCATCATAATTCTCTACGATGCTGAGACTTGGGCCAGTTGAAACAAATTTTATATACAACTCGTCAAAAAGTTTGGTTGATATTAAGACACATTAAAAAAAACGCAATATGTCCCCCTTAAGAGCGTGGTGACTAGCAGTTTAATGTCAACCTTTGACTACTGGTGTTCCTCGTAAACAAATCCACGGGAGCCCTGTTGAGGGTTCGAACCTATGCGCTGGGTGTTCCCAGGCAGGCTCTAGTCACCCAGCACATCGGTTCGATCCCTCATCACGGCTGCTGTTCATTGATATCTCATGATAATGGGATTTCTCGGAGTAAGAACCGGTAAATATAGTGAGTCTTGGTGCACATTGTGATCCCTAATGTTCCTGGTGAGTGTTGATCAGCCTGGTGAGTGGTGATCAGCCTGGTGAGTGGTGATCAGCCTGGTGAGTGGTGATCAGCCTGGTGAGTGGTGATCAGCCTGGTGAGTGGTGATCAGCCTGGTGAGTGGTGATCAGCCTGGTGAATTGTGATCAGCCTGGTGAGTGGTGATCAGCCTGGTGAGTGGTGATCAGCCTGGTGAATTGTGATCAGCCTGATGAGTGGTGATCAGCCTGGTGAGTGGTGATTAGCCTAGTGAGTGGTGATCAGCCTGGTGAGTGGTGATCAGCCTGGTGAATTGTGATCAGCCTGGTGAGTGGTGATCAGCCTGGTGAGTGGTGATCAGCCTGATGAGTGGTGATCAGCCTGGTGAATTGTGATCAGCCTGATGAGTGGTGATCAGCCTGGTGAGTGGTGATTAGCCTGGTGAGTGGTGATGAGCCTGGTGAAGCATGTCTTGTATTACAGTACCAATAACACCGATAATAATCATTAATACTCCTCTTATCATCCTCTCAGGGGAAGAGTCCGCGGCCGTCCAAACTGCAGGTGCCGTCACAGCACACATGAACAGGCACATGCTGGTGTGGTGTGTGTTGTTGGTGGTGTGTCGGGCGTGGCGGTGACCCCGTGACCTGGTGGGCGAGAGTGTGGCTGTTGCTGCTGGTGACGTCCTCGTGCCCTGGTGGCGGGCGCTGGTGACCTGGGTGTATAGCGTCGCTGTCCCAGGGTTGGCGAGGTCCGCTTGTTCTGGTGAGTGTGGGGGAGGCGGGGGAGGCGGGGTCTGGGGTGTTCCTGAGGATGATAAGTTGGTGGAAGGCTGATGTCTCAGGCGGGGCCTCCGGTATATTATATGTAAATAACTATGTTCTTTAGGCTAACCTGTAGTGTTACTACTGTCCTCAGAGCGAGATCATGGAGGTTTTAAAGGAGTAATTAGGGTATGTATAACTGTATGTGTGTACTTACCTAGTTTTTCTTACCTAGTTGTGCTTGCAGGGATTGATCTCTGGCTCTTTGGTCCCGCCTCTCAACTGTCAATCAACTGGTGTACAGATTCCTGAGCCTACTAGGGTCTATCATATGTACACTTGAAGCTGTATATGGAGTCAGCCTCCACCACATTACTACTTAATACATTCCATCTGTTAATTAACTACTATGGCACGGAAAAAGTTCTTTCTGATGTCTCTGTGACTCATTTGGGTACTCAGCTTCCGGCGTTGTCCCCTTCTTCGTTTTCCGCCCGTGCTAAAGAGTTTATCTTTGTCCACCCAGTCAATTCCCCTGAGAATTTTGTAGGTGGTTATCAAGTCTCCCCTTACTCTTTTGTCTTCTAGGGACGTGAGTTTCAGGTCCTTTAGCCTTTCCTCGTAGGTCATACCTCTCAGTTCCGGGACAAGTCTGGTGGCATACCGCCTCTAACTTTGTCTTGTGTTTAGCTAGGTACGGACTCCAAGCTGGAACTGCATATTTTAGGATAGGGCTGACATAAGTGGTATACAAGGTCCTGAACGATTCCTTCCTTAAGTTTCTAAAGGCAGTTCTTATATTGGCCAGTCTAGCATATGCCGCTAAGAATATCCTTTTCACGTGAGCCTCTGGGGACAGGTTCGGTGTGATATTAACCCCCAGATCCTTCTCTCTATTTGTCTCTTGTAGAATTTCACCTCCCAGATGGTAACTTGTGTTCAGCCTTCTGCTCCCTTTGCCTAATTTGTACTTTCCTGAGTTGAACTTAGCAGCCATTTTCTAGACCACTCCTCCAGCTTGTCCAGGTCGTCCTGTAGTCTCTGTCTATCATCATCTGTATTAATTCTTCTCATAATTTTTGCATCATCGGTAAACATTTATAGGAACGAGTCTATACCCTCTGGAAGATTGTTAACATATATTAGAAACAGGATGGGTCCAAGTACAGAGCCCTGTTGGACTCCGCTGTTTACATCTCGCCACTCTGATGTCTCCCCCTCACAGTTACTAACTAGCTGTTTCCTGTTGCTTAGATACTTTCTTTTCCACTGGAGCACCTTACCTTTTACTCATGCCTGTTGTTCCAACTTTCGTAACAGCCTTTTAGTGGGTACTGTGTCAAAAGCTTTCTGACAGTCCAAGAAAATGCAGTCTGCCCAACCTTCTCTTACTTGCCTAATTTTTGTTGCTTGGTCGTTGAATTCTATTAAACCTGTGAAGCACGATTTACCATCTCTGAACCCATGCTGGTGGTGTGTTACAAAGCTATTTCCCTCCAGATGCTCTACGAGCCTTTTCCTCACGATTTTCTCCATTACCTTGCATGGTATACAAGTTAGGGAAACTGGCCTGTAGTTCAGTGCCTCTTGCCTGTCACCCCTTTTTGTATATTGGGATTACATTAGCTGTCTTCCAGGTTTCTGGTAGATCTCCTGTTTCCAGTGACCTGTTATACACCATAGAGAGTGGCACGCTTAGGGCTTCTGAACCTTCTTTTAGTATCCACGGCGAGATTCTGTCACGCCCAACAGCCTTTGTCACATTCAGCTCCAACAGATTCCTTTTGACCTCATCACTGGTGAGGTCAAAATCCTCCAAAGTTGCTTGGTTTGCCTCCTCGTCATTTAGCGCAGGGGCTTCTCTTTGTTCTTTTGTGAAGACCTCCTGGAATCACCTGATGAGTTCTTCACACACCTCCTTGTCATTCTCTATGTATCTGTTCACCCCTTTTCTCAGTTTCATCACTTGTTCCTTCACTGTTGTTTTCCTCCTGATGTGGCCGTGGAGCAGTTTTGGTTGGGTCTTAGCTTTACTCACAATGTCATTTTTGCACTGTCTCTCTGCTTCTCTCCTCACTCTGAGGTACTCATTTCTTGCCCTCTGGTATTGCTCCCTGCTCTCTGGTGTTCTGTTATTCCTGTAGTTTCATCTTGTTCTTTTACTCACTTGCCTTGCTATGCTACATTTCTAGTTGATCCATGGATTCTTCTGTTGCTGTTCGCTTTTCTCCTTCTAGACCGGAATAAATCTATCTGCAGCTTCCTGGCATTTCTGGGTAACATAGTCCATCATATCCTGTACATTCTTTTCTCTGAGTTCTGTTTCCCATGATATTCCCCTTAGGAAGTTCCTCATCTCATCATATTTTCCTCTTCGGTAATTCATTCTTTTTCCTTCCGATCCCATCCTTGGATAGGTTATCCCTACCTCCACGAGATACTCAAATACCAATACACTGTGGTCACTCATTCTTATGGGGGCTTGAAATTTAACTTCTCTAATTTCTGACTCATTCAGAATGAATATCAGGTCGAGTCTAGCTGGTTTATCATTGCCTCTCATTCTTGTGGATTCCCTGACATGTTGACTCAGAACGTTTCTTGTTGCCACTTCCAAGAGTTTAGCTCTCCATGTATCTACACCTCCATGTGGGTCCCCCATTCTTCCAGTCTATCTTTCCATGGTTGAAAGAGTCCATGATTGGACGCCCATGATTAAGAGTCTGGAGCCACTCCTGCAGGCAAATGAAGCTGCACTCTCTATTATATTAATGGTTGCCATGTTGTTCCTATCAAACTCCTGTCTGGGTGTTCTGTCAATTAGGTGAGGGTTGTAAATGACTGCCACTATTATCTTCGGTACACCCATTGTCATAGTTCCTGTTATGTAATATATGAATCCGTCACAGCCAGAAATTTCCATCTCATCAAAGCTCCAGTCCTTCCTTATCAGCAGGGCCACTCCTCTACCTCCTCTCCTTTCCCATTCTTTCCTTCCTATATAGTAGTCCTTTGGAAACACAGCGTCTGTTATGCTGTGTGTGTGTGTGTGTGTACTTACCTAGTTGTGCTTCCGGGGGTTGAGCTCTAGCTCTTTGGTCCCGCCTCTCAACCGTCAATCAACTGGTGTACAGATTCCTGAGCCTATTGGGCTCTATCATATCTACACTTTAAACTGTGTATGGAGTCAGCCTCCACCACATCACTTCCTAATGCATTCCATTTGTCAACCACTTTGACACTAAAAAAGTTCTTTCTAATATCTCTGTGGCTCATTTGGGAGCTCAGTTTCCACCTGTCCCCTTGTGCGTGTGCCCCTTGTGTTAAATAGCCTGTCTTTATCTACCCTATCAATTCCCTTGAGAATTTTGAATGTAGTGATCATGTCCCCCCTAACTCTTCTGTCTTCCAGCGAAGTAAGGTTCAATTCCCGCAGTCTCTCCTCGTAGCTCATACCTCTCAGCTCGGGTACTAGTCTGGTGGCAAATCTTTGAACCTTTTCCAGTTTAGTCTTATTCTTGACTAGATATGGACACCATGCTGGGGCTCCATACTCCAGAATTGGCCTGACATATGTGGTATACAAAGTTCTGAATGATTCTTTACACAAATTTCGGAATGCCGTTCGTATGTTGGCCAGCCTGGCATATGCCGCTGATGTTATCCTCTTGATATGTGCTGCAGGAGACAGGTCTGGCGTGATATCAACTCCCAAGTCTTTTTCTTTCTCTGACTCCTGAAGGATTTCCTCTCCCAGATGATACCTTGTATTTGGCCTCCTGCTCCCTACACCTATCTTCATTACATTACATTTGGTTTGGTTGAACTCTAACAACCACTTGTTCGACCATTCCTTCAGTTTGTCTAGGTCTTCTTGAAGCCTCAAACAGTCCTCTTCTGTCTTAATACTTCTCATAATTTTGGCATCGTCCGCAAACATTGAGAGAAATGAATCTATACCCTCCGGGAGATCATTTACATATATCAGAAACAAGATAGGACCGAGTACAGAGCCCTGTGGGACCCCACTGGTGACTTCACGCCAATCGGAGGTCTCACCCCTCACTGTAACTCTCTGCTTCCTATTGCTTAGGTACTCCCTTATCCACTGGAGCACCTTACCAGCTACACCTGCCTGTCTCTCCAGCTTATGTACCAGCCTCTTATGCGGTACTGTGTCAAAGGCTTTCCGACAATCCAAGAAAATGCAGTCCGCCCAGCCCTCTCTTTCTTGCTTAATCTGTGTCACCTGGTCATAGAATTCTATTAAGCCTGTCAGACAGAATTTACCCTCCCTGAACCCATGTTGTCGATTTGTCACGAAGTCCCTTCTCTCCAGATGTGCTACCAGGTTTTTTCTCACGATCTTCTCCATCACCTTGCATGGTATACTGATCAAGGATACTGGCCTGTAGTTCAGTGCCTCTTGCCTGTCGCCCTTTTTGTATATTGGGACCACATTCGCCGTCTTCCATATTTCTGGTAGGTCTCCTGTCTCCAGTGACCTACTATACACTATGGAGAGTGGCAAGCAAAGTGCCTCTGCACACTCTTTCAGTACCCATGGCGAGATCCCGTCTGGACCAACAGCCTTTCTAACATCCAGATCCAGCAGGTGTCTCTTGACCTCCTGTCTCATAATTTCAAACTCTTCCAAGGCCGCCTGGTTTACCTCCCTTTCTCCTAGCACAGTGACCTCACCTTGTTCTGTTGTGAAGACCTCTTGGAACCTCTTGTTGAGTTCATCACACACCTCTTTCTCATTCTCTGTATACCTGTCCTCGCCTGTTCTAAGTTTCACTACCTGTTCTTTCACTGTTGTTTTCCTTCTGATGTGACTGTGGAGTAGCTTTGGTTCGGTCTTGGCTTTGTTTGCTATATCATTTTCATAACTTTTCTCTGCTTCTCTTCTCACCCTGACGTACTCATTCCTGGTTCTCTGGTATCTCTCTCTTTGCTTTCTGGTGTTCTGTTACTCCGGAAGTTTCTCCATGCCCTTTTGTTCAGTTTCTTTGCTTCCATACATGCCCTATTATACCATGGATTCTTCTTTTGTTTCTCTGTTTTTTCCTGTCGGGCCGGGATAAACCTGTTTACTGCCTCTTGACACTTTTGGGTGACATAGTCCATCATGTCTTGTATGGACTTAGCTCTGAGTTCTGTGTCCCATGGTATATCCCTTAGGAATTTATTCATCTCCTCATAGTTTCCCTTTCGGTATGCCAGCCCTTTGTTTCCCAGTTCTTTTTTGGGGGAGATAATTCCTAGCTCAACCTTGTACTCAAAGCTCAATACACTATGATCACTCATTCCCAAGGGGGCTTCCAACTTAACTTCCCTTATATCCGACTCATTTAGGGTAAATATCAGATCAAGCAAAGCTGGCTCATCCTCTCCTCTCATTCTTGTCGGTCCCTTGACGTGTTGACTTAGAAAATTTCTTGTTGCCACATCCAGCAGCTTAGCTCTCCATGTGTCTGGGCCTCCATGTGGGTCTCTGTTCTCCCAATCTATCTACCCATTGTTGAAGTCTCCCATCTCTTCAAAACTCCAACCTTTTCTTATCGGCAAACCTTCACCACCTCCTCCTCTCCCTTCTCTCTCTTTCCTCACTATATAGTAGTCCTGTGGAAACACTGCATTTGTTATGGATTTCGTTAGCTTTGTTTCTGTGAGTGCTATTATGACTGGGTTTTCTTCTAGTGCCCATTCTCCAAGTTCACTTGTTTTATTAGTAATCCCATCTATGTTAGTGTACATTGCCTTAAAGCTCACTTTCTTCTGTTCATTTTCTTGTCCACTTCTTGGTGAGCGTTCTGCTCGTGGGGAAAGCTGTTCCCTGGGTGTTAAGATCGGTGAGGTGGTTTGCAGGGTCTCAGAGGATTTTGGGGTGGGGGGTGGGGGGTGCTGGGGGGTTCCTGTGTGTGTGTGTGTGTGTGTGTGTGTGTGTGTGTGTGTGTGTGTGTGTGTGTGTGTGTGTGTGTGTGTGTGTGTGTGTGTGTGTGTGTATGTGTGTGTGTGTGTGTTTGTACTCACCTAATTGTACTCACCTAATTGTGCTAGTGAGGGTTGAGCTTTGGCTCTTTGGTCCCGCCTCTCAACTGTCAATCAACTGGTGTACAGATTTCTGAGCCTACTGGGCTCTATCATATCTACATTTGAAACTGTGAATGGAGTCAACCCTGCGGGACCCCACTGATGACGTCTCGCCAATCTCATACCTCACCCCTGCACAGTGACTCACTGCCTTCTGTTACTTAGGTTCCCTCTTATCCAATGGAGTATCTTCCCTTTCACTCCTGCCTGCATCTCCAGCTTTCGCACTAGTGTCTGGTGTGGCACTGTGTCAAAGGCTTTCTGTCAATCCAAAAATATGCAGTCTGCCCACCCCTTTCTTTCTTGCCTGATCGTAGAATTCAATTAAATCTACGAGGACTACGAATTCTGTGAGGCATGGCTTGCCATCCCTGAAACCATGTTTGTGTTGTGACACAAAATACCTTCGCCCTAGATGTTCGACTAGCTTTTTTCGCACAATTTTCTCAATTAGTTTTCATGGTATGCAAGTTAGGGACACTGGCCTGTAGTTCAGTGCCTCAAGTCTATCCCTCTTCTTGTATATTGGGACTACGTTTGCCGCCTTCCAAATTTCTTGCAGTTCACCTGTTACCAGTGATTTGTTATACACCATGGAGAGTGGCAGGCACAGTGCTTCTGCTCCTTCCTTTAGGTAAGATAAGGTAATTATCAAAAGAAGGCACCAAACCGGGAAGGCTATGTAGCGCCATCAAAGTGCAAAATAATCAGAGGGCGCTAAATATCACCAAGAATGCCAATACGAGAACAAAAACGCATAAGGCGAACGATATCAAAAGTATCTGAGTCACCAAGAATTCTATCGAGAGACAAGTGACCGCGAGGGACGGTCGGAAAGCAAGACACACGCTCGTCCTTGAAGTCAGGACATTCAACAAGGATATGCACAACTGTAATAGAGACAATGCAATTTGGACAATAAGGAGCAGGGCGGTGCTCCATTAAGTGACCGTGGGTTAAGCGTGTATGGCCAATCACCAAAGCAGTTTCCCACCGCCGGTTACAGTGGTAGGAGGCAGGCCACGGAGACACACTACGTTTGAGAGTACACAGCTTGTTACTAACTACAGAAGACCAACAACCCTTCCAACAGGCAAGGATGTAGGAATGAATAACAGGATAAAAGTCGGAATAAGGAATACCTTTACAGGAGATGGGACAAGAACGGATAGCTACCTTAGCGGCAGCATCCGCACGCTCATTTAAAGAAACACCAATACGGCTGGGAACCCAGCAAAACTCTACTGATTTAAATTTACTAGAAGTAAGAAACAGGCAATGT
The DNA here is from genome assembly GCF_040958095.1 of Procambarus clarkii. Classification (NCBI taxonomy): domain Eukaryota; kingdom Metazoa; phylum Arthropoda; class Malacostraca; order Decapoda; family Cambaridae; genus Procambarus; species Procambarus clarkii. The sequence goes on from NC_091179.1 coordinate 32,886,573, forward strand.
TGAATCTCGATGACCACCGGATGGACAGGATTAGCGGACCCTGGAGCCATGAGGGCACTACGAGAGTCCACTACAATCATAAAGGAGAAATGACAATGAGAAAGCAAGAGATGGAGAGCATAGAGAATAACATAAAGTTCTGCTGTGAAGACACTAGCCTCCGAAGGGAGGCGACATATATAAGTGCAGTCAGGAAAAATAACAGAGTAGCCCACACCGTCCGTAGACATAGACCCATCGGTGAAGATGGAAATAGAATGGGAGTGCGAAGAAAAGTGCTCAAGGAAGAGGTTTTTCAGAATCGTAGGGGGGTAAAGGCTTTAGTAATACAAGTCAAGGACGTACAAAACTTGGGAAGGGGGACTCTCCACGGAGGCAAGGAAGGAACAATATGAGGAGAAACATTGGAAATATGAACAGAAAGAGAATCTTGTAAGCGAGATAACCGGACAGAAAGAGAGAGACGATGAAGAGGAACAGGAGCTACAGGAGAGGTAAAAGTTAAAGCACGAAAGAAGCGAGAGGAAGGATGTTGTAAGGCCCGCGCAAGATAGCGAAGACAGTACCGATCACGGCGGTCCTGAAGAGAGAGGAAGCCAGTGTCAACATACAAACTAAGGGCGGCGGGAGTTGAACGAAAGGCACCAGAGCTGAGACGCAACCCAGTACGGTGCAAAGCATCAAGACAGTGAAGAGTAGGAAGAGAAGCAGAAGAGTATGCAGGGCAACCATAATCGAGTTTAGACAGGACGAGAGAGGAGTGCAAATAGAGGAGCATGCACCTATCCGCTCCCCAAGAAGTGTGGGACAGAACCTTAAGTAGGTTAAGGTCCTTAGAGCATTCAACTCGGAGGTAAGAGATTTGGGCTGACCAAGACAAACGAGTGTCAAAGACTAACCCAAAAAGCTTAGCGGAATCCCAGTACACAAGGGGATGACCATAAAGCGACAAAGAGGGACGAAGAACTACATGTTTTCGAGTAAAATTCATAGCACTAGTCTTAGACGTAGAGAACTTGAAACCATGATCAGTGGCCCAAGACGGCACGGCATCAATCGCAAGTTGAAGCCACCATTGAAGGAGAGCCAAATCACCACCCTGGCAGCAAAGAGAAAGATCGTCAACATAGAGAGCAGAGAAGACGCCAGAAGGAAGAGAGGAAAGAAGACCGTTAAGGGCAGCTAGAAAAAGAGTAATGCTCAGAACACTACCTGGGGTTCACCCTCATACTGCCGAAAAGAGGCAGAGAGAGTGGTACCAAGCCGCACCCGAAAGACACGACATGAAAGGACACTCTGGAGGAAGAGAAGGAGATTCCCATGAAGGCCAAAAGAATGAAGTTGAGACAGAATATGATACTGCCGTAAGCCTTTTCCAGGTCAAAAAGGACGGCATCAACGGAGGTCTTCGCAGCAAAAGCAGTATGAATATAGACCTCCAAGTTCACCAGGACATCTATTGTGCTGTAGCACTTGCGAAAACCAAATTGAGAAGGGGAGAGGTGGTGATATTGTTCTAAGAACCACATCAAACGAACGTCAACCATACGTTCAAAGAGCTTGCAAACACAACTCATGAGGGCATTAGGACGGAAATCCTTGGGTGATGACCCGAGAGACCCTCGTTTCCGAATAGGGAGGACAACAGCATCGAGCCAGTCTTCAGGGACTGACGACGACTCCCAGACCCGATTGTACAGACTCAGTAAATACTGAGACGTGCACGGAGGGAGAAGGCGAAGCATTTCATAATGAATGCCATTGGAGCCCGCCGCCATAGAACCGCAAAGGGCTAGGGCAGACTGAAGCTCAGAGAGAGAGAAGGGATCATTATAGGGAAGGCGAAGATAAGTACAGAAATTTAAAGGACGAGATTCAAGAATAGGCTTACGAAGAAGGAAGGATTGGGGGAAGATGAGAACCAGAACTAACAGATGAAAAATGGGAACCCAGTTCAATCGTGACCTGCAACGGGTCCGCCACAAGAGCACTATGGAGGCGAAAGACCGGCGAGACATTGGGAACGAACTTACCCGCAATCTTGTGGATACGATTCCAGACCAGTAGTAGAGGAGTTTCGGACGTAACAGTGAAGACATAAAACATCCAACAAGCACGTTTAGCCGCACGGATGGTCCTACGGCCCACCACACTCGCCTTCCTAAACAAAAGAAAAGACTCAACCATCTGCCGGCGGCGATGTCTCTTCCAGGCCCCACACTTACAGCGGACAGCCCGTGCATTGTCCATATTTCACCAGGGAACGCACTTCCGCGTTCCCCGAGAGGAAGAGCGAGGAATAGAGCGGAGGGAAGCGTCAAAGACAGTGTCATGAAAAAGAAGGAGGGTGCGAGGGAGAGGCAGAACGGAGAGGTCGGAAATAATAGCACGGAGAGTAAAGAGGCGCCAGTCAGAATCAGCAAACCGCCAACTAGGGAAGGAGAGAGTAGGGTGAAAAGAGAAAAAAGTAACAAGGATAGGAAAATGGTCACTGCCATGAAGGTCATCAAGGACTCTCCACCCAAAATCTAAGGAAAGGGATGAGGAGCACAGAGAAAGATCAAGACAGGAAAGGGAGCGAGTCTGAAATTCAAATGAGTGGGCTCACCAGAATTAAGAAGGGACAGGGAAAAAGAGAGGATGAAAGGCTCAAGGAGGCGACCATGGGTGTCTGTCAGCACATCACCCCAAAGGGTATGATGACAATTGAAATCACCCAGCAGGAGCACTGGCTCCGGCAAGGAGTCTAGGAGGTGTTTAAGATCGAGAAGAGAAAGTGGGACAGTGGGGGGGGGGAGATAAATGGAACAAACCGTGTACCATCTACACACAAAGACACGGGCAGTAAAACAGTGGAGAGGCGAGGAAAAAAAGTAAGGGGACAAAGGAAACATCTGAGCGAATCAAGATTGCAGAAGAATTATGGGCCCCATCAACAGCTGGGAGGGAGGGAGAGAAAAGAATAGCCATGGAAGCGACCAGGACGAGCACCAAGCATCGGCTCCTGGAGACAGACATAAAGGGGCGAAAACTGTGAAATTAGAAGTTGGGGGTCAAGGAAATAGGCGTAATATCCACGGATGTTCCATTGAAGAATAGACATCGGCAAAAAGAGAGAGGAGAGCAACAGAGAGCAAAGAAGAAACAAAGGTGAAAAAGGAACACAGCACGTTAAAGATGCACAGGGTCAGGATCAAGGTCAGCGAAGTCAGGGTTAGGGGGCATGGGTAAACTGAGTAAAGAAGAAGGGAAAGAAGCGGGAGAACAGACCAGAGGTGGACGAGCAGGGTCTGGAGGAGGAGAAGAAAGAGGAGGAGGAGAGGCAGAAAGAGGGGAGCGCACCTCAACAAGGGCAGGAACCGAGATGGAACCAGGGGCTAAAGAAACCCCCACAGCAGGAACAGAGGGCTTCACCACCGAAGCGGAAGGGGAAGGAACGATAGAATCAGAGATAGGGGGCAAAAAAGGAAGCGAAGTCTTCTTACCTACCAGGGAAGAGGAAGGAGAGGAGCCAGGTTTCCGCTTCTGACTCAAAGAGTCAGGTGTCCCAGCATCAATGTACTGGGCAATAGACTCCAGCGTCTCGACAGGAAAAGAAAAGCGAGAACGAACAACACGACCACCAGGAGAGCGATGGACATCGGCCCGCACAGTCAGGCGGCGTGGAGAGCCAAGAGACAGAGGAGAATGACGGGAAGGAGGACCAGAGGGAGAAGAGAAAGAAGACATGACAGACTGGGTAGAAAGAAGGGAAGTCCTAGACAGAGAACCAGGAGGGAGACCCTCCGGGACAGAACGGAGGGAAACAGGGGAGGTGGTGGTGGGCATGTCTGGGTCTAAGGCTTGGAAACGGTTGTGAGACTGAGGAAGGTGGGAAGACCGAGGAGAGGAAGAGCGCACCACGCGAGCATAGGAGACGCCAGCGAAAGAGGGGAGATGATGAACTTGGTGCCGAGCCTCAGGAAAAGACAAACGGTGCCGGTGCTTCAAGTTGAGGACAGCCGCCTCATGTTTGTAACCTATACACGTGCAGAAGGCAGGGTGGGCCTCACCACAATTGAGGCAGCGAGCCTGGGGAGAAATGCACTCCAACTTAAAGTGACCCTCGCCTCCACACATGGGACAGAGAGAGAGACAAAACTAGAGCATTTGAGGGCACGTTGCCCAAACCTCCAGCACTTATTGCTGAGCTGAGGAGATGGAACATACTCCTGAACAGATCATCTGGCACCAGCAAGAATGACAGAGGGCGGAAGGGTCCTACTATCAAAGGTAACCTTTACAACTCAAATGGGCAGATGGTGATGACCACGAGGGGGGCGAGTAAATGTATCCACCTGGAGGACAGAATGATCCTGGGCTTCAAGTCTTCAAGTCGTGGCAGTCTTTTAGATTCCTAACACCAGTCGCAACATGGTGCGAGAGGAGAACAGTGCCAACACTGGCATTCAACCGAGTGTTCTTTGAGACCCGAACAGGGGTCTCACCAACGCAGGATAAGGTGGCCAAGCGGGTGTCTGCATCCTGAGAAGGAGCAGCAACGACACGGGTACCAAGACAGGTGGGGTTGAAGGTAACAGAGGCATCTACGGAATCGACAAGATGCCTATGAAGGGAAAAATCGTCAGGAGGAGTTGAATCCAAAGGATGGAGGTCAAATTACTTAGTCCATGTAGGAGGACCAAACAAAGCATGGAACAAATTAGTATGGGAAGGGAGCATATGAGAGCAGCCGTAGCGTGGACGGCGATGAGAACCTTTAGACAGAGACGGGTCAAAAGTCACAGTAGCCACAATAAGAGATGGAGCCGTGCAAGGGGACGAGGTGGTCACCACAGCAGGCTTGGGGCTCGACCCAACCACAGAGGAGGGAGGGGAGCAGGGAGGAAGAGTCCGGTCTGGGCCTAAACCGGGTCCTATAGTGGGGGCTACAGATCCTGGTCTTCCAGGACGGTCCGACTCAGGGGCCTGGTCACCCACCCCATGAGCCTGCTCCCCATTTTCAACAGAGGAGTCCTACTACATCATCCATTCTCCCACACTGGTGCTAAGACCCCCATTCCCCCTATTGCCCCAGCCTGGACACCCAACCATCCACTCAGGGCGGCCCCTCATGGGCGACCCCTCCAGCGGGTGGTCCGATGGCTCACAAGGCCCCTACGTGGTGCCCTTCAGCACGTTCACCACCCAAAAAGGGGGCAGGAGAGGGGGCAAAGGCATCCCACACCGGTCCCAGGGAGATGTACGTGAGCCCCTCACCACGGCAAGCAGGCACCATGGAGGGGTCCTTCCTTTATTATCCATGGTGATATTCCATCCAGGCCTATAGCCTTTGTCACGTCCAACTCTAGCAAAAGCTTCCTTACATGTCCACTGGTAATCTCAAATTCCTCTAGTGGTGCCTGGTTAATTATTCCTTCTCTTATCTCTAGAACGTCTCCTTGCTCTAATGTGAAGACTTCCTGGAATTTCATATTGAGTTCCTCGTGCACTTCCTTGTCATTTGTAGTGAATCTGTCTGCCCCTATCCTCAGTTTCATTACCTGTTCCTTCACTGTTGTCTTTCTCCTGATGTGGCTGTGCAGCAATTTGGGTTGGGTTGCTGTGTGTGTGTGTAATTACCTAAGTGTAGTTACAGGATGAGAGCTACGCTCGTGGTGTCCTGTCTTCCCAACACTTTTTGTCATATAACGTTTTGAAACTACTGACGGTCTTGGCCTCCACCACCTTCTCACCAAACTTGTTCCAACCGTCTACCATTCTGTTTGCGAAAGTGAATTTTCTTATATTTCTTCGGCATCTGTATTTAGCTAGTTTAAATCTATGACCTCTTGTTCTCGAAGTTCCAGGTCTCAGAAAATCTTCCCTATCGATTTTATCAATTCCTGTTACTATTTTGTACGTAGTGATCATATCACCTCTTTTTCTTCTAGTTTTGGCATATTTAATGCCTCTAACCTCTCCTCATAGCTCTTGCCCTTCAGTTTTGGGAGCCACTTAGTAGCATGTCTTTGTAATTTTTCCAGTTTGTTGATGTGCTTCTAAAGATATGGGCACCACACAACCGCTGCATATTCTAGCTTTGGCCTAACAAAAGTCGTGAACAATTTCTTTAGTATATTGCCATCGATATATAGGCATAAGCTCCTCGCACAACGTTCTTAATGTGGTCCTCAGGTTATAGTTTTCTATCTAGAACCACCCCTAGATCTCTTTCTTTATCAAAATGCTTTAAAGATTTCTCACATAATATATTGGTTGCGTGGGGTCTATGGTCTCCTATTCCACATTCCATAACATGGCATTTATTAACATTAAATTCCACTTGCCAAGTGGTGCTCCATATACTTGTCCAGGTCATCTTGAAGGGCATGACAATCATCTAAGTTTCTTATCCTTCCTATTATCTTAGCATCATCAGCAAACATGTCCATATAATTTTGTATACCAACTGGTAGATCATTTATGTAGACAATAAACATCACTGGTGCAAGAACTGAACCCTGTGGTACCCCACTTGTGACATTTCTCCAGTCCGATACATTGCCTCTGATTACTGCCCTCATTTTCCTATCAGTCATGAAATTTTTCATCCATGTTAGAAGCTTACCTGTCACCCCTCCAATATTTTCCAGTTTCCAGAACAACCTTTTATGTGAAACTCTGTCGACGGCCTTTTTTTAAGTCCAGATAGATGCGGTCAACCCAACCATCTCTTTCCTGTAAAATCTCTGTGGCGTGTGTGTGTGTTTACTCACCTAGTTGTACTCACCTAGTTGTGCTTGCGGGGGTTGAGCTCTGGCTCTTTGGTCCCGCCTCTCAACCGAGAGGTGGGACCAAAGTGTGTGTGTGTGTTTGTGTATGAATACGTACGTACGTTCTCCCTCACCTATACTCACCTAGCTGTAATTACGGTGCTGAGCTTCAGCCCTTGAGTCTCGCCTCTCATCCTTGACTGGACCAGCAGGCAGGTGCTGGAGCCTCAGAGTTGTGTTACATGTAATCTGCCTCTAGAGCGTCCCAGTCGTTGATATTCCATTGCTAATGAGATGCAAACTTTGTCTAACATCCACTCATTACAATTATTCCGTCTTCGTGATAGCCTGGTGGACAGTACGGGTATTACCATAGATAACATTCGTAAATATCACACACCAATGTTATATATGATAACATTCGTATGTGACGGATGAATCATGGTGTGAGGCGCATGTTGTTTAATGCTGGGGAAATAAGTTACTAAGTTAGATGATTCCTTCAGCATGAGAGCGTGATGGTGTTGGTGGAGAAGGTCCTTGTGAGGCACCACCGTCCGCTGCCACCTTCACCACCTGCACCACCACCACCACTGACGCCACCACCACCACTGACGCCACCACCACCACTAACGCCACCACCACCACTGACGCCACCACCAGCACTGACGCCACCACTACCACCCCTGCCATCGAACGTCGAGAGGAAATTTGATGTTGGGATCTATCACTCACCACCGCCACCACCACCACCACCACCGCGACAACCAACACCACCACCACCTGCACGACCACCACCATTGCGACAACCAACACCACCACCACCTGCACCATCACCACCATTGCGACAACCAACGCCACCACCACCTGCACCACCATAGATTCCACCAACACCACCACCATCACCACCACCGTCAGGTGTTCACAAACAAAACTGAAGCACTTCCAGCACTGACATCTGGGACATTCAATCACCCGTGACAGTTAA
>NC_091179.1:32896815-33061815 GCF_040958095.1 Procambarus clarkii
TAAATCTCGCAACCGTAGTAAATAGAAGAAACAGAGGGGATATGATCACTATATTCAACATACTGAGAGAAATAGACAACATAAGATAAGTCATCTTCCTTAAATAGAGAAAAAAGAAGAACATGAGGACATAAGCGGACTCTGGAAAGCAATTGATTAGAAGCAATGTAAGGATTTTTTTTATATATACAAGAGTTGTTGCATTCTTGTACAGCCACTTCAGCATTTCAAGCAAGTCCTTAATCCCAAGTTCCCCGAAATACGACCCCGACGAAGAATAGTTTAACAACCAGAAACCCATTTTACTATTGAGTTAAACAGAGGCTACAGTTAAGGATTTGCGTCCAGTAAATCCTCCCCAGCCAGGATACGAACCCAGGACAAAGCGCTCAAGGAACGCCAGGCGAGCGTCTTACCACTACGCCACTGAGACTGCAAGTTGCTTGAGACCAGTACAGGTGGCCGACATGTGAGACGAACTGAAAGACAAAATGGAAACTGCTAGATCCTTTCCACCACAATCTGCAGCACCAGCAGCACCACCACCATCAGCACCACCACCACCATCAGCTGCACCACCACCATCAGCAGCACCACCAGCAGCACCAAGAGCACCAGCAGCACAAGCAGCACCAGCAGCACCACCACCATCAGCACCACCACCACCATCAGCTGCACCACCACCATCAGCTGCACCACCACCATCAGCAGCACCACAACCATCAGCTGCACCACCACCATCAGCAGCACCACCAGCAGCACCAAGAGCACCAGCAGCACAAGCAGCACCAGCAGCACCACCACCATCAGCTGCACCACCACCATCAGCAGCACCACCACCATCAGCAGCACCACCACCATCAGCTGCACCACCACCATCAGCTGCACCACAACCATCAGCTGCACCACCACCATCAGCAGCACCACCACAATCAGCAGCACCACCACCATCAGCTGCACCACAACCATCAGCTGCACCACCACCATCAGCAGCACCACCACCATCAGCAGCACCACCACCATCAGCTGCACCACAACCATCAGCTGCACCACCACCATCAGCAGCACCACCAGCAGCACCAAGAGCAACAGCAGCACAAGCAGCATCAGCAGCACCAGCAGCAGCACCAACACTACCAACACTACCAGCAGCACCAGCAGCACCAAAAGCACCAGCTGCAACACCAGCAGAACCAGCAGCAGCACCAGCAGCACCACCACCATCACCACCATCATCAGTATCAGCAGCACCACCACCATCAGCAGCACCAGCAGCACCGCCACCACCAACAGCAGCACCAGCAGCAACACCACTACCACCAACAGCAGCACCACCAGCAGCACCAGCAGCAGCACCAGCAGCACCACCACCAGCAGCACCAGCAGCAGCACCAGCAGCACCACCACCAGCAGCATCAGCAGCACCATCACCACCACCACCAACAGCACCACCACCACCACCAGCAGTAGCACCACTACCATCAGCAGCAGCACCAGCAGCACTACCACCATCAGCATCACCACCATCAGCAGCACTACCACCATTAGCAGCACTACCACCATCAGCAGCACCACCACCATCAGCAGCACCACCACCATCAGCAGCACCACCACCATCAGCAGCACCACCACCATCAGCAGCACTACCACCATTAGCAGCATCACCACCATCAGCAGCACTACCACCATCAGCAGCACCACCACCATCAGCAGCACTACCACCATCAGCAGCACTACCCCCATCAGCAGCATCACCACCATCAGCAGCACTACCACCATCAGCAGCACTACCACCATCAGCAGCATCACCACCATCAGCAGCATCACCACCATCAGCAGCACTACCACCATCAGCAGCACTACCACCATCAGCAGCACTACCACCATCAGCAGCATCACCACCATCAGCAGCATCACCACCATCAGCAGCACTACCACCATCAGCAGCACCACTACCATCAGCAGCACCACTACCATCAGCAGCACCACCACCATCAGCAGCACTACCACCATCAGCAGCACTACCACCATCAGCAGCACTACCACCATCAGCAGCACCATCACCATCAGCAGCATCACCACCATCAGCAGCACTACCACCATCAGCAGCACTACCACCATCAGCAGCACTACCACCATCAGCAGCATCACCACCATCAGCAGCACTACCCCCATCAGCAGCACTACCACCATCAGCAGCACTACCACCATCAGCAGCACCACCACCATCAGCAGCACTACCCCCATCAGCAGCATCACCACCATCAACAGCACTACCACCATTAGCAGCACTACCACCATCAGCAGCACCACCATTATCAGCAGCACCAACACCATCAGCAGCACTACCACCATCAGCAGCACTACCACCATCAGCAGCACTACCCCCATCAGCAGCATCACCACCATCAGCAGCACTACCACCATTAGCAGCACTACCACCATCAGCAGCACCACCACCATCAGCAGCACCACCACCATCAGCAGCACTACCACCATCAGCAGCACTACCACCATCAGCAGCACTACCCCCATCAGCAGCATCACCACCATCAGCAGCATCACCACCATCAGCAGCACTACCACCATCATCAGCACTACCACCATCAGCAGCATCACCACCATCAGCAGCACCACCACCATCAGCAGCACCACCACCATCAGCAGCATCACCACCATCAGCAGCACCACCACCATCAGCAGCACCACCACCATCAGCAGCACTACCACTATCAGCAGCACCACCACCATCAGCAGCATCACCACCATCAGCAGCACTACCACCATCAGCAGCACTACCCCCATCAGCAGCACTACCACCATCAGAAGCACCACCACCATCAGCAGCATCACCACCATCAGCAGCACTACCCCATCAGCAGCACTACTACCATCAGCAGCACTACCACCATCAGCAGCACCACCACCATTAGCAGCACTACCCCCATCAGCAGCATCACCATCATCAGCAGCACTTCCACCAACAGCAGCACTACCACCATCAGCAGCATCACCACCATCAGCAGATACCACCACCATCAGCAGCACCACCACCATCAGCAGCATCACCACCATCAGCAGCATCACCACCATCAGCAGCATCACCACCATCAGCAGCACTACCACCATCAGCAGCATCACCACCATCAGCAGCATCACCGCCATCAGCAGCATCACCACCATCAGCAGCACCACCACCATCAGCAGCATCACCACCATCAGCAGCATCACCACCATCAGCAGCATCACCACCATCAGCAGCACCACCACCATCAGCAGCACTACCCCCATCAGCAGCATCACCGCCATCAGCAGCATCACCACCATCAGCAGCACCACTACCATCAGCAGCACCACCACCATCAGCAGCATCACCACCATCAGCAGCATCACCGCCATCAGCAGCATCACCACCATCAGCAGCACTACCACCATCAGCAGCATCACCACCATCAGCAGCACCACCACCATCAGCAGCATCACCACCATCAGCAGCATCACCACCATCAGCAGCACTACCACCATCAGCAGCATCACCACCATCAGCAGCATCACCACCATCAGCAGCATCACCACCATCAGCAGCACTACCACCATCAGCAGCATCACCACCATCAGCAGCATCACCACCATCAGCAGCACTACCACCATCAGCAGCATAGCCACCATCAGCAGCATCACCACCAACAGCAGCACTACCACCATCAGCAGCATCACCACCATCAGCAGCACTACCACCATCCGCAGCACCACCACCATCAGCAGCACCAGCAGCACCACCACTACCATCAGCAGCACCACCATCATCAGCACTATGACCTATTCAGCACTACCACCATCAGCAGCACCACCACCATCAGCAGCACCAGCAGCACCACCACCACCATCAGCAGCACCACCACCAACAGCAGCACCACCACCATCACCACCGCCATCAACAGTACCACCACCATCAGCACCACCATTAACAACACCACCACCACCACCACCATTAGCTGCACCACCACCATTAGCAGCACCACCATCATTAGCTGCCCCACCACCATCAGCAGCACCACCACCATCAGCAGCACCACCACCATCAGCTGCACCACCACCATCAGCAGCACCACCACCATCAGAAGCATCACCACCATCAGCAGCATCACCACCATCAGCAGCATCACCACCATCAGCAGCACTACCACCATCAGCAGCATCACCACCATCAGCAGCATCACCGCCATCAGCAGCATCACCACCATCAGCAGCACCACCACCATCAGCAGCATCACCACCATCAGCAGCATCACCACCATCAGCAGCATCACCACCATCAGCAGCACCACCACCATCAGCAGCACTACCCCCATCAGCAGCATCACCGCCATCAGCAGCATCACCACCATCAGCAGCATCACCACCATCAGCAGCACCACCACCATCAGCAGCATCACCACCATCAGCAGCATCACCGCCTTCAGCAGCATCACCACCATCAGCAGCACTACCACCATCAGCAGCATCACCACCATCAGCAGCACCACCACCATCAGCAGCATCACCACCATCAGCAGCATCACCACCATCAGCAGCATCACCACCATCAGCAGCATCACCACCATCAGCAGCACTACCACCATCAGCAGCATCACCACCATCAGCAGCATCACCGCCATCAGCAGCATCACCACCATCAGCAGCACTACCACCATCAGCAGCATCACCACCATCAGCAGCATCACCACCATCAGCAGCATCACCACCATCAGCAGCATCACCACCATCAGCAGCACTACCACCATCAGCAGCATCACCACCATCAGCAGCATCACCACCAACAGCAGCACTACCACCATCAGCAGCATCACTACCATCAGCAGCACTACCACCATCAGCAGCACTACCACCATCAGCAGCATCACCACCAACAGCAGCACTACCACCATCAGCAGCATCACCACCATCAGCAGCACTATGACCTATTCAGCACTACCACCATCAGCAGCACCACCACCATCAGTAGCACCAGCAGCACCACCACCATCAGCAGCACTACCACCAACATCAGCACCACCATCAACATCAGCACCACCATCAGCAGCACCATCAGCAGCACCACCACCAACAGCAGCACCACCACCATCAGTAGCACCACCACCATCAGTAGCACCACCACCACCACCACCATCAGTAGCACCACCACCACCACCACCAACAGCAGCACCACCACCATCAGCAGCACCACCATCAACATCAGCACCACCATCAACAGCAGCACCACCACAATCAACAGCACCAGCACCAGCACCATCATCTGCACCACCACCAGCACCACCACCATCAGCACCACCACCATCAGCTGCACCACCACCATCAACAGCAGCACCACCACCATCAGCAGCATCACCACCATCAGCAGCACTACCACCATCAGCAGCATCACCACCATCAGCAGCATCACCACCATCAGCAGCATCACCACCATCAGCAGCACTACCACCATCAGCAGCATCACCACCATCAGCAGCATCACCACCATCAGCAGCACTACCACCATCAGCAGCATAGCCACCATCAGCAGCATCACCACCAACAGCAGCACTACCACCATCAGCAGCATCACCACCATCAGCAGCACTACCACCATCCGCAGCACCACCACCATCAGCAGCACCAGCAGCACCACCACTACCATCAGCAGCACCACCATCATCAGCACTATGACCTATTCAGCACTACCACCATCAGCAGCACCACCACCATCAGCAGCACCAGCAGCACCACCACCACCATCAGCAGCACCACCACCAACAGCAGCACCACCACCATCACCACCGCCATCAACAGTACCACCACCATCAGCACCACCATTAACAACACCACCACCACCACCACCATTAGCTGCACCACCACCATTAGCAGCACCACCATCATTAGCTGCCCCACCACCATCAGCAGCACCACCACCATCAGCAGCACCACCACCATCAGCTGCACCACCACCATCAGCAGCACCACCACCATCAGAAGCATCACCACCATCAGCAGCATCACCACCATCAGCAGCATCACCACCATCAGCAGCACTACCACCATCAGCAGCATCACCACCATCAGCAGCATCACCGCCATCAGCAGCATCACCACCATCAGCAGCACCACCACCATCAGCAGCATCACCACCATCAGCAGCATCACCACCATCAGCAGCATCACCACCATCAGCAGCACCACCACCATCAGCAGCACTACCCCCATCAGCAGCATCACCGCCATCAGCAGCATCACCACCATCAGCAGCATCACCACCATCAGCAGCACCACCACCATCAGCAGCATCACCACCATCAGCAGCATCACCGCCTTCAGCAGCATCACCACCATCAGCAGCACTACCACCATCAGCAGCATCACCACCATCAGCAGCACCACCACCATCAGCAGCATCACCACCATCAGCAGCATCACCACCATCAGCAGCATCACCACCATCAGCAGCATCACCACCATCAGCAGCACTACCACCATCAGCAGCATCACCACCATCAGCAGCATCACCGCCATCAGCAGCATCACCACCATCAGCAGCACTACCACCATCAGCAGCATCACCACCATCAGCAGCATCACCACCATCAGCAGCACTACCACCATCAGCAGCATCACCACCATCAGCAGCATCACCACCATCAGCAGCATCACCACCATCAGCAGCATCACCACCATCAGCAGCACTACCACCATCAGCAGCATCACCACCATCAGCAGCATCACCACCAACAGCAGCACTACCACCATCAGCAGCATCACTACCATCAGCAGCACTACCACCATCAGCAGCACTACCACCATCAGCAGCATCACCACCAACAGCAGCACTACCACCATCAGCAGCATCACCACCATCAGCAGCACTATGACCTATTCAGCACTACCACCATCAGCAGCACCACCACCATCAGCAGCACTACCCCCATCAGCAGCATCACCGCCATCAGCAGCATCACCACCATCAGCAGCATCACCACCATCAGCAGCACCACCACCATCAGCAGCATCACCACCATCAGCAGCATCACCGCCTTCAGCAGCATCACCACCATCAGCAGCACTACCACCATCAGCAGCATCACCACCATCAGCAGCACCACCACCATCAGCAGCATCACCACCATCAGCAGCATCACCACCATCAGCAGCATCACCACCATCAGCAGCATCACCACCATCAGCAGCACTACCACCATCAGCAGCATCACCACCATCAGCAGCATCACCGCCATCAGCAGCATCACCACCATCAGCAGCACTACCACCATCAGCAGCATCACCACCATCAGCAGCATCACCACCATCAGCAGCATCACCACCATCAGCAGCATCACCACCATCAGCAGCACTACCACCATCAGCAGCATCACCACCATCAGCAGCATCACCACCAACAGCAGCACTACCACCATCAGCAGCATCACTACCATCAGCAGCACTACCACCATCAGCAGCACTACCACCATCAGCAGCATCACCACCAACAGCAGCACTACCACCATCAGCAGCATCACCACCATCAGCAGCACTATGACCTATTCAGCACTACCACCATCAGCAGCACCACCACCATCAGCAGCACCAGCAGCACCACCACCACCATCAGCAGCACCACCATCAGCAGCACCACCACCAACAGCAGCACCACCACCATCACCACCAACAGCACCACCACAACCACCATCACCAGCACCACCACCGTCAGCAGCAACACCACCAGCACCACCGCCATCAACAGTACCACCACCATCAGCACCACCATCAGCAACACCACCACCACCATTAGCTGCACCACCACCATTAGCAGCACCACCATCATTAGCTGCCCCACCACCATCAGCAGCACCACCACCATCAGCAGCACCACCACCATCAGCTGCACCACCACCATCAGCAGCACCACCAGCAGCACCAAGAGCACCAGCAGCACAAGCAGCACCAGCAGCACCACCATCATTAGCTGCACCACCATCAACAGCAGCACCACCACCAACAGCAGCACCACCACCATCAGAAGCACCACCACCATCATCAGCAGCGCCACCATCAGTAGCACCAGCAGCACCACCACCATCAGCAACACCACCACCAACAGCAGCACCACCACCATCAGAAGCACCACCACCATCAGCAGCAGCGCCACCATCAGTAGCACCAGCAGCACCACCACCTTCAGCAGCACTACCACCAACATCAGCACCACCATCAACATCAGCACCACCATCAGCAGCATCATCAGCAGCACCACCACCAACAGCAGCACCACCACCATCAGTAGCACCAGCAGCACCACCACCATCAGCAGCACTACCACCAACATCAGCACCACCATCAACATCAGCACCACCATCAGCAGCACCATCAGCAGCACCACCACCAACAGCAGCACCACCACCATCAGTAGCACCACCACCATCAGTAGCACCACCACCACCACCACCATCAGTAGCACCACCACCACCACCACCAACAGCAGCACCACCACCATCAGCAGCACCACCATCAACATCAGCACCACCATCAACAGCAGCACCACCACAATCAACAGCACCAGCACCAGCACCATCATCTGCACCACCACCAGCACCACCACCATCAGCACCACCACCATCAGCTGCACCACCACCATCAACAGCAGCACCACCACCATCAACAGCAGCACCACCACCATCAGCAGCACCAGCACCAGCACCATCAGCTGCACCACCACCATCACCAGCACCACCACCATCAGCAGCAACACCACCAGCACCACCACCATCAACAGCAGCACCATCAGCACCACCATCAGCACCACCACCATCAGCACCACCACCATCAGCAGCTCCAACACCACCACCATTAGCTACACCACCACCATCAGCAACACCAGCAGCACCACCATCAGCACCACCACCATCAGCAGCACCAACACCACCACCATTAGCTACACCACCACCATCAACAGCACCAGCAGCACCACCATCAGCACCACCACCATCAGCAGCACCAGCACCACCACAATCAGCTACACCACCACCATCACCAGCACCACCACCATCAGCAGCAACACCACCAGCACCACCACCATCAGCAGCAACACCACCAGCACCATCACCATCAGCAGCACCAACACCACCACCATTAGCTACACCACCACCATCAGCAGCACCAGCAGCACCACCATCAGCACCACCACCATCAGCAGCACCAGCACCACCACCATCAGCTGCACCACCACCATCACCACCACCATCAGCAGCAACACCACCAGCATCACCACCATCAACAGCAGCACCACTATCAGCAGCACCAGGAGCACCACCATCAGCACGACCACCATCAGCAGCACCAACACCACTACCATTAGCTACACCACCACCATCAGCAACACCACCACCATCAACAGCAGCACCACCATACCTGGTTGATACCAGGTTGATGGGGTTCTGGGAGTTCTTCTACTCCCCAAGTCCGACCCGAGGCCAGGCTTGACTTGTGAGAGTCCATCAGGCTGCTGCATGGAGCGGCCCGCAGGCTCACATACCCACCACAGCCCGGTTGGTCAGGTACTCCTTGGTGAAAACAGTCTAGTTTTTTCTTGAAAATGTCACCACCACCAGCACCACCACCACCACCATCAACAGCAC
Organism: Procambarus clarkii; assembly: GCF_040958095.1. NCBI lineage: Eukaryota > Metazoa > Arthropoda > Malacostraca > Decapoda > Cambaridae > Procambarus > Procambarus clarkii. The sequence goes on from NC_091179.1 coordinate 32,906,478, forward strand.
CACCACCACCAGCAGCTTCACCACCATCAACAGCAGCACCACCGCCACCATCAGCAGCACCACCACCAACAGCAGCACCACCACCATCAGCCTCACCACCACCATCAGCAGCACCACCACCATCAACAGCACCAGCAGCAGCACCACCACCATCATCAGCAGCATCACCACAATCAGTAGCACCACCACCACCGTCAATAGCACCAGCACCACCATTAGCCGCACCATCACCACCATCAGCAGCACCATCACCATCAGCAGCATCACCACCGTCAGCACCACCACCACCATCAGCACCACCACCACCATCAGCACCACCACCACCATCAACCGTGCCATCACCACCATCAGCAGCACCATCACCACCATCAGCAGCACCATCACCACCATCAGCAGCACCATCACCACCATCAGCAGCATCACCACCGTCAGCACCACCACCACCATCAGCACCACCACCACCATCAACCGTGCCATCACCACCACCACCTGTGGGAAAATCTGGCTCCAGAAATAAATTAAATATATAAATTGTAATAAATTAAGAGAACCAGTGCCTCTGGATCTCAAGAATAATTAATACTATAATGCGAGAGCATTAAGTGAACTGAAGAATAATAATTAAATTAAAGAGCCAAATCCGTCCACACTCTTTAGGGGTTATAATAGTTTAAAATAACTAATGCGTTAATTGCACAATGAAATGAATTCTAATACGCATCTAAAAATGCCATTAAGATATCAAGAATATCAATAGTAATTATGTGGCAAAATCTAAATGGTTAGTAAAATGTGATCTTGCATTAACGATCAAGAATTAATTAAATGTTAGTAAATACTACTAAGGAGTTAACAGCGGCTTAGCTGCATGGCAGAAATAGGTGTACGCGTAAGGGCAGTCACGTCAACATACTTGTCGAAACATGCTGTCCTGGAACAACGTGGATTGGAAGATTATCTCCCTCTTGTCACTATAGCACAAGCTGAAAACACAGTTAGAATGTAAGAAATGTCTATACCAAGGTGAATATACAACTACAGTATTTCTGAATGAAAGGTGGGGACATGTTCGAGCATAGGACTAACTTTTTGTGATCAGGATGCATTTGTCGCATCGTGATCACAAATGAACAAATATCTGTAGGACTTAGCTAAATTACGCTCGCCGGGACGAGTATCTGATGGTTGACGGAGTCACTCCTGAACCTTGGCATCCACTGCTGCAAGGATGAATGCGTGAGCTCCTAGACGCTGCCTGTGATTGTGATCAGCAATATGGCCCGAGTCATAAATACTCATACTCCGCCTAAGTGAAACAGAAACAAGCAACACTTAGTGGGCCAGCCAGAGGCTTAGGGCCCGCGCAGGAATATCCCTGAAAAAAAAAAAAAAAAAAAAAAGCAATATGGCTGTTGTCGCTCTCCTCCTCCTTCTCTCACCAGTCTCGCCTGCGCAATAGCACGGAGAGTTAATATGGAGAATTCTTCTCCTAATAATTTCTCAACCACGTTAGAGAACAAGGCTAGTGTTTATTATAGAGGAACTAATATTATTTGCATTCTCGTCGAATAATAATTAATATAAAATAGAGTTCATATAGACGAAAGGCGAAAGGAGAAATTCTGTTCTCCGTGATTCTCTGGGATAACAGTGGGTACTGTTATATAGTGATCCTCAGTTAATAACGCGGTATTATTTGATCACTGGTTGACACAGTATCAGTTAATAATTCTTAGGAAAGAATACTGATATGAAGGGAGTACTAATCTCTGAAATGTAGATGTTACCTTTCTTTCTGCTGAGTTGTCTGACGCAACATCGCCATGAGGAGGAAAGATTTGGCAAAATAATTACGAAGTAGGAATGGAATTAATATTGTTAATCTACAAATTAATAATATTAGTAAATTACTGTTGTTAATACAAGGATGATTTATTGAAGTACTAAAAATGATGAATAAGTGTTGGATATTTCCAACATATCTCCTGGGGGGGGGGGGGGGAGATCTCGGGTCGCCGTTCAGGTCTTAGTACTGACGTACCTGTCTCTCTACCCTAAAGTTATATTCATTGGGTTAGTATGTTAGTACGTACAGAACGGATGTCCCGTATCTGTGTAACTGATGTGACTAAGTCTTTATGGGAACATAAATTAATGTTAAAATTATTAAATAATTAACTCATCTAAAATCAAGAAACCTCTAGAATCAATGACTAGTGTCGCTAAGACGTGTAATGGTTGAATTACTTAATCACTTAAGTGTTCTGCAGACTCAGAAAATATTCTCAATAACATCGCTATGATCTGCAATAAGGCAGAAGAAAATATTATATAAGTTATAATCTACATTGTTATACATTAATTAAAGAATGTAAAGAATTAATCATTGTATCATTCAAGATCAAGGAGACTTCGAAACTACAGTGAGGTCACTGTCTAGGGTCACCATGACTTGAAACTGTTGAGTTACTAGACAATAATTCGTCACTGAAGCATCATGATCATCTCAAACTCAAATGAGGAATTGTCTGCACTTAAGCAGAATTAAATATGGTTTAAATTTGCACTATAGTGCAGTAGTCATTTTAGACTAATAATATAACTAAGTTGCTAACCTAGCTAAGTGTTATTTAATATTAGAGGACTGAATGTGATTATTCATTAAAATCAAGGAAGACTCTTGAGTCGACAGTGAGATAAGTAGCTTAGTCATAGTGACTTGTAGCTAATTGAATTACAGCTCACAGGCTTTTCACTGAAAACTCATTAATTCATCCTCAAATTAAATGAGAAATTAATTTTATTTAATCAGTCTCTATTAATAGTCAACTGTATATAATTGTGAGTACAGACTCAGCTGATACTCAATTGACACTAGCTAATGTCCCTAATACCTACCTAAATAGATGGTTTATTTTCCCCAAACCTACCTAAGTATAGGGTTATGCTAATTGTGACAACTTACTAATTGTTGGTAGTGTCACTCTAGCTCAATGGTGGGCAGTTGAGCCGCTCGTGTTACGTTAGGCTACAGTGCTATAGCCCTTTAGAGACTTAACAAACACCTAGTCTAACTATATTATTTATGAGTAGTAGGTCCTACTCGGTTTATAGGTATTATACTACAATACTATAGTCCTCCTGAGACTTTATGAAGCATGTAACTTGAAATTCGTGGTGAGCAATAATAGTTGCACAGGTTATCATGGTGAGCAATAATAGTTGCACAGGTTATCATGGTGAGCAATAATAGTTGCACAGGTTATCATGGTGAGCAATAATAGTTGCACAGGTTATCATGGTGAGCAATAATAGTTGCACAGGTTATCATGGTGAGCAATAATAGTTGCACAGTTTATCATGGTGAGCAATAATAGTTGCACAGGTTATCATGGTGAGCAATAATAGTTGCACAGGTTATCATGGTGAGCAATACGTTGCAAGTTATCATGGTGAGCAATAATAGTTGCACAGGTTATCATGGTGAGCAATAATAGTTGCACAGGTTATCATGGTGAGCAATAATAGTTGCACAGGTTATCATGGTGAGCAATACGTTGCAAGTTATCATGGTGAGCAATAATAGTTGCACAGGTTATCATGGTGAGCAATAATAGTTGCACAGGTTATCATGGTGAGCAATACGTTGCAAGTTATCATGGTGAGCAATAATAGTTGCACAGGTTATCATGGTGAGCAATAATAGTTGCACAGGTTATCATGGTGAGCAATAATAGTTGCACAGGTTATCATGGTGAGCAATAATAGTTGCACAGGTTATCATGGTGAGCAATAATAGTTGCACAGGTTATCATGGTGAGCAATAATAGTTGCACAGGTTATCATGGTGAGCAATAATAGTTGCACAGGTTATCATGGTGAGCAATAATAGTTGCACAGGTTATCATGGTGAGCAATAATAGTTGCACAGGTTATCATGGTGAGCAATAATAGTTGCACAGGTTATCATGGTGAGCAATAATAGTTGCACAGTTTATCATGGTGAGCAATAATAGTTGCACAGGTTATCATGGTGAGCAATAATAGTTGCACAGGTTATCATGGTGAGCAATACGTTGCAAGTTATCATGGTGAGCAATAATAGTTGCACAGGTTATCATGGTGAGCAATAATAGTTGCACAGGTTATCATGGTGAGCAATAATAGTTGCACAGGTTATCATGGTGAGCAATACGTTGCAAGTTATCATGGTGAGCAATAATAGTTGCACAGGTTATCATGGTGAGCAATAATAGTTGCACAGGTTATCATGGTGAGCAATAATAGTTGCACAGGTTATCATGGTGAGCAATAATAGTTGCACAGGTTATCATGGTGAGCAATAATAGTTGCACAGGTTATCATGGTGAGCAATACTAGTTGCACAGGTTATCATGTTGAGCAATAATAGTTGCACAGGTTATCATGGTGAGCAATAATAGTTGCACAGGTTATCATGGTGAGCAATACTAGTTGCACAGGTTATCATGGTGAGCAATAATAGTTGCACAGGTTATCATGGTGAGCAATAATAGTTGCACAGGTTATCATGGTGAGCAATGATAGTTGCACAGGTTATCATGGTGAGCAATAATAGTTGCACAGGTTATCATGGTGAGCAATGATAGTTGCACAGGTTATCATGGTGAGCAACAATAGTTGCACAGGTTATCATGGTGAGCAATGATAGTTGCACAGGTTATCATGGTGAGCAATGATAGTTGCACAGGTTATCATGGTGAGCAATAATAGTTGCACAGGTTATCATGGTGAGCAATAATAGTTGCAAGTTATCAGGGTGAGCATTAAGCGTTTTAATTATCATGGTGAACAATAATGCATTCAAATTATCATGGGGAACAATAAGGTGCTCGAATAATGCTAGTGAGCAATAATATGCTCAAGTGATCATAGTGAACAACAACAGGCTCGGATGATAGTGAGCAACAAGGGGCTCGGATGATAGTGAGCAACAAGGGGCTCGGATGATAGTGAGCAACAAGGGGCTCGGATAATAGTGAGCAACAAGGGGCTCGGATGATAGTGAGCAACAAGGGGCTCGGATGATAGTGAGCAACAAGAGGCTCGGATGATAGTGAGCAACAAGGGGCTCGGATGATAGTGAGCAACAAGGGGCTCGGATGATAGTGAGCAACAAGGGGCTCGGATAATAGTGAGCAACAAGAGGCTCGGATGATAGTGAGCAACAAGGGGCTCGGATGATAGTGAGCAACAAGAGGCTCGGATGATAGTGAGCAACAAGGGGCTCGGATAATAGTGAGCAACAAGAGGCTCGGATGATAGTGAGCAACAAGGGGTTCGGATGATAGTGAGCAACAAGGGGCTCGGATGATAGTGAGCAACAAGTGGCTCGGATAATAGTGAGCAACAAGAGGCTCGGATGATAGTGAGCAACAAGGGGCTCGGATGATAGTGAGCAACAAGGGGCTCGGATGATAGTGAGCAACAAGAGGCTCGGATGATAGTGAGCAACAAGGGGCTCGGATAATAGTGAGCAACAACAGGCTCGGATGATTGTGAGCAACAAGGGGCTCGGATGATAGTGAGCAACAAGGGGCTCGGATGATAGTGAGCAACAAGGGGCTCGGATAATAGTGAGCAACAAGAGGCTCGGATGATAGTGAGCAACAAGGGGCTCGGATGATAGTGAGCAACAAGGGGCTCGGATGATAGTGAGCAACAAGAGGCTCGGATAATAGTGAGCAACAAGAGGCTCGGATGATAGTGAGCAACAAGGGGCTCGGATGATAGTGAGCAACAAGGGGCTCGGATGATAGTGAGCAACAAGGGGCTCGGATAATAGTGAGCAACATGAGGCTCGGATGATAGTGAGCAACAAGGGGCTCGGATGATAGTGAGCAACAAGGGGCTCGGATGATGGTGAGCAACAAGAGGCTCGGATGATAGTGAGCAACAAGAGGCTCGGATAATAGTGAGCAACAAGAGGCTCGGATGATAGTGAGCAACAAGGGGCTCGGATGATAGTGAGCAACAAGGGGCTCGGATGATAGTGAGCAACAAGGGGCTCGGATAATAGTGAGCAACAAGAGGCTCGGATGATAGTGAGCAACAAGGGGCTCGGATGATAGTGAGCAACAAGGGGCTCGGATGATAGTGAGCAACAAGGGGCTCGGATAATAGTGAGCAACAAGAGGCTCGGATGATAGTGAGCAACAAGGGGCTCGGATGATAGTGAGCAACAAGGGGCTCGGATGATAGTGAGCAACAAGGGGCTCGGATAATAGTGAGCAACAAGAGGCTCGGATGATAGTGAGCAACAAGGGGCTCGGACGATAGTGAGCAACAAGGGGCTCGGATGATAGTGAGCAACAAGGGGCTCGGATAATAGTGAGCAACAAGAGGCTCGGATGATAGTGAGCAACAAGGGGCTCGGATGATAGTGAGCAACAAGAGGCTCGGATGATAGTGAGCAACAAGGGGCTCGGATGATAGTGAGCAACAAGGGGCTCGGATGATAGTGAGCAACAAGAGGCTCGGATGATAGTGAGCAACAAGGGGCTCGGATGATAGTGAGCAACAAGGGGCTCGGATGATAGTGAGCAACAAGGGGCTCGGATGATAGTGAGCAACAAGGGGCTCGGATAATAGTGAGCAACAAGAGGCTCGGATGATAGTGAGCAACAAGGGGCTCGGATGATAGTGAGCAACAAGGGGCTCGGATGATAGTGAGCAACAAGGGGCTCGGATAATAGTGAGCAACAAGAGGCTCGGATGATAGTGAGCAACAAGGGGTTCGTATGATGATGGTGAGCAACAAGGTTCTCGAATTAGCGTTGGGAACAATAAGGTGTTCAATATCACGGGTGAGCAATAAGGCATTCGAATTATCGTGGGGAGAAATAATGGGTTCAATTATCACAGTGAACAGTAATGCGTTCAAATTATCATAGGGAACAATAATGCGCTCAAATATTTCGTTAATTCATAGGTGAGCTGTTGAGTCAGCTCGATTTATTGGGGTTAAATTACTGCAGGATCCTTCTTGAGGGATAGCTAAGCACAGAATCTATGAAAGACTCAGGGGTCAGGGGGGGGGGAGCAGTAAGCAAGCTCATGTTAAGCATGTTAGGTTACAATACTTAACGTTTATGTTAATTCATTAAATGATTTGAACCTAAGGTTGCTGGAAAGAATTAATATTGTTATTACGGCTAAACGTGCTTAGAAGATAATTTGTAATGGTTTATCCCAACCTATATGATTCACAGTTTAATAGTTTTCTCTTATATGTTCACTTACAAATTTGCAAGTTTGCAATCGTGCTCGGGCTGCGCTTCTACAAAAAACGTTCCTAAGATTGCTGAAGAGCAGAAGCGAAAAGGAAACAGCTCAAACAAAAATAAAGCAGATAAATCACTAGATCCTAGTGAAGAAAACATTGAATAAATGGTTGTCTGGTTAAGACTAATATAAGGCTTTCTTGGCAGACCTTAAGCGCTGGATTATTTTCGACCTTGGTCCTGGTGAATTTACAGGTGTGGAAGCTCTTGATGACTGCATGTTACTGCTAAATTCATTGGGTGCTAGAATCTCTAGCCTAATTTAATTAATTTACATAGGGAGACTGAGTGTGGTCAATTATTACTGTCGAGAATAATTCTGGATCTACTGTGAGGTCAGAGGCTTGGTCGCTGTGACATGCACCTGGCTAGGCTGCGGAGCAATGAATTTCCACTGAGGTTCATAGAAACATCTCTGCGAATATTAATTGTACCAGACCCAATCTGGGTTTAATATTCAGCTGAGTTTCTCCTTTATGCTTGTTGTTGGAGAATTAATTTACTGCAGATTAATTTCTATTAACATTGTTGCCAGCAGGCATAGCCTTGTTCAGGTTTAAAAGTTTACTTGTAACTAAGTAGCCACCTGCAGATTGGAGCAAATTCATGCCCCGTTGTTTAACATGACCAGTAATAAACTGGCAGTAGTAGTCTGCTCCTGCTAGTAGATTCACATTGTTGAGGCGATCAGACGTTAACTGGTTGTCAGCCAGTTTAATTCCATTTTTCTGTAGGAAAATGGCTGGGTACCCTAGACCTTTAATATTTAGGTCAAATGGTATTTATCTACCACTATGGCCTGAATAGACCTGACATAACAACCTAGGCGTACGAGCGGTTGTACTACTGAATATTCTTGGGATTCTTCTATCATGAACCCTGACAGGTTTAATTTTACCTGTGTGATTGGTTTTAATTTAAGTGCTTCTGCCGCTTTCTGAGTAATGAAAGTTTTCTGGGACTCTTGATCGGAGAGGCCACGTGCGGTGATCTTCGCCCCTTTATTCTTTACTTGAAGTTGGGCAGTTGGCAATATTGCATCGACTTGAGATGCTGGTGATATTACGCTGTAAGCTTCCCGCACCTTGCAGCAGTGTACTTGTGCAGAGTCTCTACCTCCTATTCTAGGGTTAAAATAATTTGATTTGACAAATTTGCACAGTGCAACATGATATTTGCCCCTTCTACACCTATTGCAGGTGTTCAGTGGGGTTTCACTGCTGTTAGTATTATGAGGTTTGAGATACCGAGTACATCTGTGTAACTGTTGAAGTCGGCTGACTCGGGTGTTTCTATTAGAGTAATTTGTTCCTTTGTACATATAATGGTTTTGATGGCAAAACAAACATAACCCTCGACCTACAGCTCGTTTAAGGGTCACCGGTTTAGGTGATACTGCAACTACAGGTTGTGAAGGCTTTGCTGCTTGCATGTGTTTGTGGTTTTGTTTCTTCCAACTAGGGGTGGAAGTGTTTATTTTACTCTTGGGAGTAATTATTGGGCTCTTGGGAGCACTTATTAGACTCTTAGGTCTCACTGATGAATCAGTGTTTGACCTGTTGGTATTTGTTACGGCTCTATTGGGTCGCAACTGGGGTTCTTCTCTGATGTTAGTAGAGTTTGGGTATCCGGCCCCAAGTTAGTAGTGGCTTTCAAGGGGTGTGTTCCGTAACGCAAGAAAATTAAAGGGGAAGGGATACAAATACACTAAATTAAATATATAATTATTCCACCACCATAAATAAATATCTCACAGTCACTCGCTGGGTCTATAACTACACTTATGTACAATAGCTTGCCTTCCTCCGAAGACTCAGGATGTTTCACGGTGCTCACGATGAGTAGCCCTGGTTCTCTTCTTTGTGGCCCACGATGAATCCTTCGATTCTCTCGGCGAGTCTACCCTGGCCACAGGCCAGCCAAATCACAGTCCCACTGGGTGCACCATCGTGGAGGCCTTCAACCACAAATCCAGCCTGTAGCTGGCAGGTTCCAATCAGCTCCGCTGCGTAGGCCACTCCACTACCGATACTAGGGTTGCGAGCCCTAGGCAGGGGCCTCGTGTGATTCCACAGATCACTCTCCTCACCACAGTGGCTAGTCTCTTTCACCAGTCAACCCCCGGGTACGACGAATCCTCAACTCTGCCACGTCACAGGCAGGCTAACACTCTCAGCAGTGGTCGTCCGGGAGCAACTCACAGCTTCTGCAGCAAACACGTGGAGAGACTTTGGCTGCTTTGGGTAGACTGCCTCATAGTCCAATACAGCAGTCCCAGGTCGACTCTGTAATCAGACACGTCATCAGTACTAGTTACACTCTAGGGCACCTCACTTACCGGCTTAGACACAAACGTCCACCTATCCACTCCATAGATGGCGTTGCTGTCTAAGCGGTCACCTCACCAGAGGTCAGCAGTGGCTATGTCACGAGCTGATTAAGACGGGAAACCAGCCCCTGTGGCCGGTATATCTCGTCCTCACCAGATGGCGTCGTCCATTTGGAGGGGGTTTCGGGAGCTCACCCACAGATGGCGTGGTCGTCACTGCTCCGGGCTCGGACGCTGGACTCGGGTCCGTAACAGTATTACATTTATTATTAGTACCCTTATTACCTAATGACTGTGTTACTTTAGGAGTTTCAATTAAGGAACTAAATGTGGGTACAGTTTCTGTTGATTCAGAATAGGCATTAAGTGCCTGGGTTGCTTGTTTATTATTGATTACCACACAGACCATTCAGTACCATTCAATTTACAATACCATTCTGGTATGAATACAATTCATTTAGCACTTCGCTAGACAATTTTCTCTGGATGACAGTTTTAGTCATCCACTCAGCAGCACTTCACTGCTGAAGGATCTTAATAGTGACTCGAGCTGAAAACTAAAAAACTTGTAAAGAGTCAACTGATTGATCTGGTTGAGATAAGTCCAGTAGCTGGTGCACGAGATTTATGATAGTCTTCTCATTGTCAGCACTTTTCTTAGAGAGCTGGATGGCTTGATTGATGCTAATGGGTTCAGCAACACCTCTAGGAGGCTGGTTTGAGTGATTAGGACCATCACTAGTTTTGGTTAAGGCTTCTTGCTTAGGCTCAGCTTAAATTTCAGCTTCAGCTTTTAATACAGCTTCAGCTTTTAATACAGCTTCAGCTTTTAATCCAACTTCAGCTGCTGTTGCAGCTTTAGCTGCATCTTCTCTTTCAGTTTCACTATCTGTTGCAGTTTCATCTTCAATTGCAGCTTCACTTGTTTCTCTGGGTTCATGTGGGAAGCTTATTAATTCAGTAGCCTCATGTATTGAATTCACAGAATCCATGAAACATATGAATGAGCTTTCTGAAAGCTGTTCCGATTCTGTTAATAGATCATTATGTGAAGTTGTATTAGATGAGACTGTAAAAAATGAAGGTCTATCTATAATTATTGATCCAGTGTAAAGATCTAATATAATTAGAGGAATCTCCTCATCTTGAGGTAGCTCATTTATTTTCTCTGAGCTGGGTGCTTGCTAGGGTATAGGTAACCTTGAAAAATGTTCCAACCCAGTAGAAACATTTTCTGTTGCAAGCACTTTGTAATAATGATCTACCTTAGCCTGAATTTTGCCTTCATTGTTGGCAAGGTCAGATTCAATTACACTAATTTCGTCTGGGTCAGTATTACTGAAGAGTATATTTCTATAAGACCCGGTTATATCCTTTACTTGGTCAAATGTTTGGCTAGCCACTTTTGTGGAAATTCCTAACTTGATGATGTCAACTGGATCTGTTTCTATCCAGTTGCCCCATTTGTTGAGTAGTCTTGACAAGTGACTTTGAAGACTTTTCAATGTGCTTCCATTTTTTTCTGGAGTAGCCATGTTGGCTATGGGTTTGAACCTTATAGGGTTTATATAGCTATTTTGAAAGCTATGGTACTTGCTCATATATGTAGAGCAGGTATGGATATTAACAGCCTAATATTTAATTTCTTGGTTAGGCTGATTTTAATTATACATCGTATAGTGGCTAGCTTATCTACCTAACAGAAGCTAATATTTGAGTAGTATTTAAGTGCCACATAGGTAATACGTCCGGTTAGCTCTTCAATTATCATCAGTTGGTATAGTGACACTCTGTAGCACTCAAAAGGTAGATACAATGAGAAATATAATGAAATATGTGTACACAATTGTGTTAAAAGTAAATTCACCCTACAAATGGTTTGCACAACATTAAATAATGATACACTAGCTCTGTCTAACAGTATTAGTTAGGTAATAATCCTACCTAATATGTAGCTAAATAGTTTAGGCTGAATTTATACAAATTTTAGTACAATTATAGTCTAAAAATATCCTACCTCTATTGGGTTGGCATAAACTACAGTAAATGTGGCGCAAATTATTTGAATATATAGTGGTGCAATGTTTTTTGGGATTTTGAAAATTTTGATATATAGTATATACATTTGTAGGAAATACGTGTATAAGAAATTTAATTAACACAAGGTTATTAATTGAGTGTGGCAGTATTTTATTGCCGTAAATTATATCCTAACACCTGACAATACTTCCTAATCTATGAGTATAATATTATCAGGGTTAGTAAATGATTAGTTAATTTATAATTAATTATATAGGACCAGTAATTTGGGTTCATATACTGGACCCTAAAATTTTTATGAATTTAATGTGATCTATCCGGTTCGAAGTCGACCAAAAAAATATGTGGGAAAATCTGGCTCCAGAATAATAATAATACAATAATATTAATATTATCGAAAGCTCACTCACATTAAGGGAGATATAAATTGAATTTATGAATTGTAATAAATTAAGAGAACCAGTGCCTATGGATCTCAAGAATAATTAATAATATAATGCGAGAGCATTAAGTGAAGTGTAGAATAATAATTAAATTAAAGAGCCAAATCTCTCCACAATCTTTGGGGGTTATAATAGTACAAAATAACAAATGCATTAATTGCACAATGAAATAGACGCTAATATGCATCAAAGTATGACATCGAGATATCAATAATAATTATGTGGCAAAATATAAATGGTTAGTAAAATGTGATCTTATATTGAAGATCAAGAATTAACTAAATGTTAACAAATGTCACTAAGGAAGTAACAGCGGCTTAGCTGTTAACTCCTGCAGATTTTTTTTATTTATACTTTTACATGCAAGCATGCGTATAAATACAACAAAACGAGAATAAAACAAACAGAACACAAAACAAATTACAATCATAAAAGTACCAAATGACAAATTCACAAAACACCGGCCTGAAGGACCGACAACAATAAACACAAACACAATGCAATACAGTACAGGAATAACAACATTGCAAGACACGAAGGTAACGGTAGCCTGACATGCAAGCATGCATATAAAAACAATAAACCGAGAACAAAACAAACATAACAAATCATAAATTACAAAATCACAAAAGCACAAAAGTACAAAATATCAAAGACATAGAATACCGGCCTGAAGGGCCGACAACAAAAACACAACAAAAGGCACAAACAAAATGCAAAAGATTACGAAAATAACAACAGTACAATACACAGTACCCAAACCCGCACCCAACCATCGAAACAACACAAAACAAGCCTACCCGCCCGGGAAACCACACACGGACAGGTACCAATACATAATGACAATAAGAAGAAAGGAAACAGAAAAATATAACACATAAACAAAAGGAAATTAACATCAGCAATTCATGATAACGGGAACAAAAACAGGCATGGCCACACAAGCATCCCGAAGGGCCCACAACCACTCCCCAAACAAGCGCACACCGGAATTCACAGAAACCGGAAATACGGAGCACGCAGGAACCAGGAAAACAAACCCGGCCCACCCACACACACACGCAACCTCACCCCACAACCACACACACACGCAACCTCACCCCACAACCACACACACACGCAACTTCACCCCACAACCACACACACACGCAACCTCACCCCACAACCACACACACACACGCAACCTCACCCCACAACCACACACACATAATGGACACAATCCCACAACACATAGCAAACAAAATAAATCACTTTAAAGGAGAACAAACCTCAATGGAAGGTGAATATTTCTCAGGGAACTCAAACACAGGATATTTCTTCTTAAAGGCCTCCCATATCAAATACTCCATGTTGGTAGGGGAACAATTCCCCTGCTTCAGGGGGGTAGGGGCTGCATAAACTCAGGAATCACTAAATCAGGCAGAAACGGCAGCTCCCGGAGCTGGGCAACAGAAATCACATAACGAGGTAGGGGCTGGCAAACCACCTCCATCATGGAAGCAGAAGATACCAAAGAAGCGTACGTAGGCCGCCGAGACGGCCTCGCCGCCGGATGCACAGGAGAAGGCGAAGGCTGCCGAAATGGTAACACCACTCTTTACACGGCAGGAGATGCAAAAGAGACAGCCGGAGACGGAAAAGGCGGTAAAACCGCCACCGATGAAACAAGGATCAAGGGTGAGGACACGAAACACCCAGAGCGAGCAGCCTTTTTCAATACCATCACCAGGTCACCACGCTCACCATCAACCTCATCAGGGGAAAACTATCCCTCCATGAAGAACCGGAACCATCCGACGAGGGCGACGCCCAGGAAGCAAGCTCCACAGGCCCCACACCAGAAGGGAAGTCCGAGTTACCACCGTCAGCCACAGGCACATGTACTTCTACCACCACCGTAGAATGTGATGCAACCGGAACCACCCTGCTATCGCCGGAAGATGCAGGTCGTCGAAATCTCTCACATCAGCCCAGGCAGAAGAAGAATGCCGGGAACGCTTGGGCTCTGGCCGCACATCATCAGATCCGGAGGCCGACCCGGAGACACGGGCATCAAAAGCCGTGCGAACCGACGCTCTCTGAAGGACGGCAGCATCCTCAACCACATGGGGTACCATGCCGAGCACTGGAGGATGCCCTGTATCCACCCCAGGACCCAGCACAGCCGAGACACATGGCGAGGGTGCAGGGACATGTGCAGCAGTTGGAGAAGACGTAGACGACGTACAGAGATCAACCGGAAGACCCACGGGACTATCAGGGACACTAACGGGAGCAGGCTGAACATCCGAAGGCACCACAACCCCTGAAAGAGGGGCCACCACAGCAGGAGATGCGTCGGGTGCCACAGGGGGCCCCCAGCAGCCAACGGGATGGACACAGCCCCACCCACCGAATCCTTCTCCACAGTGAGCAGCGGAAAATCCTCCTCATGGAAGAGGTTCACGGGGGCGATGGCAGCCTCAGAACACTGCAGCCTGATGCCCCAGCAGGCCACACGGAAAACATGTCCGCGGTTGTCGGGAATAATACACCCGAACATAATACCCGAGGAGCCGGATGGAGGATGGAATGTCCATCCTCAGGCGCATCCCCAGGGTCCGAATGTTCGTTCGCAAACCCTGGAACTTCCCTGAGGAAAGCTTGTGCAGACTCACACTGACGACAGCTCTAAACCTCCCGAAGTAACGCCGCTGGAGGTCCTCGGGAAACTCCATGGGCGCCCTATGAACACTCACGTACGTCAATACACCACTCCGATCAGAAATCTCCACAGTGCTGGCACCACCCGGCAGGGGCAAGGATCGTCCCTCGAAGAGTCGGAGAAAAACCTGGTACTCCACGTTCCCCATAAATTTGACAATCACTCGATGAGCGGTAACCAGTTCAATACCGTAAATCACATCCACGGGGACACAGAGCATGTCACACATTACAAGTTCAACCTCAGGATAGCAGGCACGACCAGAAAATTCCAGGCCTATAGAGTGCACATGCACAACTGGGGGTAGAGGTCCCCCCCCCCCCCCCGTCACGAAGAGTCACCGACGAACACCCAAGCAACACTTGCCGACAAATGCAGGGAGGGCAGCTTCCTGCAGAAATAGGTGTATGCGTAAGAGCAGTCACATCAACATGCTTGTCGAAACTTGCTGTCCTAGAACATGCGTGAATGGAAAGATTATCTCTCCTCTTGTCACTACGGCACAAGCTGAAAACACTGTTAATATGTAAGAAATACCTATACCAAGGTGAATATTCAAATATTTCTGAATGAAAGGTGGGTACATGTTCGAGCAAAGGACTAACTTTTTGTTATTGGTGTCCTCGTATTTTAACGACGAGCTAACTACGCACTTGTCGCATCGTGATGACAAATGAACAAATGTCTGTAGGTCTTAGCAAAATTACGCTCGCCGGGACGAGTGTCTGATGGTTGACGGAGTCACTCTTGAACCCTGGCATCCACTGCTCCTAGGATAAGTATTCTTTCTTAGGAAAGAATACTGATATGAAGGGAGAATGGAACTTAATTCTCTGAAATGTAGATGTTATCTTTCACTCTGCTGAGTTGTCTGATGCAACATCGCCATGAAGTAGGAAAGATTTGGCGAAGTAATTACGTAGTAGGAAAGGTATTAATATTGTTAATCTACATATTAGTAATACTAATAAATTACTGTTGTTAGTACAAGGATGATTTATTGAAGTACTAAAAATGATGAATAAGTGTTGAATATTTTCTACAACACCACCATCAGCAGCACCACTACCATCAGCAGCACCACCACCACCACCACCACCAGCAGCATCACCACCATCAGCAGCACCACCACCACCACCACCACCAGCAGCATCACCACCATCAGCAGCAGCACCACCACCACCACCACCAGCAGCATCACCACCATCAGCAGCATCACAATCAGCAGCACTACCACCATCAGCAGCAGCACCACCATCAGCAGCACCACCACCACCACCAGCAGCATCACCACCATCAGCAGCATCACCATCAGCAGCACTACCACCATCAGTACCAGCACCACCATCAGCAGCACCAGCAGCACCAGCAGCAGCACCAGCAGCAGCACCATCAGCAGCAGCAGCACCATCAGCATCACCACCATCAGCAGCACTACCACCATCAGTACCAGCATCACCATCAGCAGCACCACCACCAGCACCACCACCTCCAAAGAATGTTGTTGTATTGCCGTATAAGAAGAACAATAACAACAGGAAATACAATGTTGTAATGCAATGGATGTTACAATGCAATGGAAACAAGCGATATGTATGCAAGAAACCTAACAAGATATTCCAATAGATCTAAAAAACAAATGCATGGAGACCAAGGTTGTGAGTGGCAAGGGGGCCGGAGTTAATCAGTGACGGGGTGAGAAAACACCTCGTGGGGGCTTTGATGCAACAAAATCAATGATCAGACAAAATATCGACGTGGCTGCTGAAGGAACCCGCGCAGCCAATTCTCTCATCCACTAACCAGCACTTTCACTAACGCGGTGAGAATAACTTGACCTACCTCATCCCTTTGTGTGTACTTATTCCTCAATAAGCCGATTCCAATTTCTTTCACTTAAGCACCCGAGATAGAAGGTCTAGTAATCTTGAAAAACTCAAAATTCTTTCTAGCATTATAAAATAATGAGAAGAAGCGGGATGAACTAAAATATTGACCAGTGTCACATGACATATTGACCAATGTCACAGGATGTATTGACCCGTGTCACGAGCTGTATTGACCAGTGTCACAAGATGTATTGACCAGTGTCACATGATGTATTGACCAGTATCACAGGGTGTATTGACACGTGTCACAAGACTAATGGCCTGTGTCACAAGATGTATTGACTAGTGTCACATGACGTATTGACCGATGTCACAAGATATATTGACCAGTGTCACAGGATGTATTGACACGTGTCACAAGACTAATGACCTGTGTCACAAGATGTATTGACCAGTGTCGCAAAATGTATTGACCAGTGTCACAAGACGTATTGACTTGTGTCACAAGACATATTGACCAGTGTCACAAGACATATTGGCCAGTGTCACAAGACATATTAACCAGTGTCAAAAGACGTATTGACCTGTGTCATATGACATATTGACCAGTGTCACAAGACATATTGACCAGTGTCACAAGACATATTGATCTGTGTCACAAGGTTTATTGACCGGTGTCACAAGTCGTATTGACCTGTGTCACGAGATATATTGACCAGTGTCACAAAACATATTGACCAGTGTCACAAGACATTGACCAGTGTCACAAGACAAATTGACCAGTGTCACAAGACATATTGATCAGTGTCACATGATGTATTGACTTGAGTCACAAGACGTAATGACCTGTGTCACAAGATGAATTGACCTGTGTCACAAGACATATTGACCTGTATCACAAGACGTAATGATCTGTGTCACAAGACGTTTGGCCAGTGTCACAAGACATATTGACCAATGTCACAAGACATATTGACCAGTGTTCTAAGACATATTGACCTGTGTCACAGGATGTATTGACCTGCGTCACAAGATGTATTGACAAGTGTCATAGGATGTATTGACCGGTTTTACAAGATGTATTGGCCAGTGTCCCAAAACATATTGACCAGTGTCACAGGATGTACTGACCCGTTTTACAAGACGTATTGACCTGTGGCACAAGACGTATTGACCAGTGTAACAAGACATATTGACCTGTGTCACAAGACGTATTGACCAGTGTCACAAGACATACTGACCAGTGTCACAAGACATATTGACCTGTGTAACAAGACATATTGACCTGTGTCACATGACGTATTGACCAGTGTCACAAGACATATTGACCAGCGTCACAAGACGTATTGACCTGTGTCATAAGACATATTGACCAGTGTCACAAGACATATTGACCAGTGTCACAAGACATATTGATCAGTGTCACAAGGTTTATTGACCGGTGTCACAAGACGTATTGACCTGTGTCACGAGATATATTGACCAGTGTCACAAAACATATTGACCAGTGTCACAAGACATTGACTAGTGTCACAAGACAAATTGACTAGTGTCACAAGACATATTGGTCAGTGTCACATGATGTATTGACTTGTGTCACAAGACGTAATGACCTGTGTCACAAGATGAATTGACCTGTATCACAAGACATATTGACCAGTATCACAAGACGTAATGATCTGTGTCACAAGACGTATTGACCAGTGTCACAAGACATATTGACCAGTGTCACAAGACATATTGACCAGTGTTCTAAGACATATTGACCTGTGTCACAGGATGTATTGACCTGCGTCACAAGATGTATTGACAAGTGTCATAGGATGTATTGACCGGCTTTACATGATGTATTGGCCAGTGTCCCAAAACATATTGACCAGTGTCACAGGATGTACTGACCCGTTTTACAAGACGTATTGACCTGTGTCACAAGACGTATTGACCAGTGTAACAAGACATATTGACCAGTGTCACAAGACATATTGACCAGTGTTCTAAGACGTATTGACCAGTGTCACAAGAAATATTGACCAGTGTCACAAGACATATTGACCAGTGTTCTAAGACATATTGACCAGTGTCACAAGACATATTGACCAGTGTCACAAAACATATTGACCAGTGTCACAAGGTTTATTGACCGGTGTCGCAAGACGTATTGACCTGTGTCACGAGATATATTGACCAGTGTCACAAAACATATTGACCAGTGTCACAAGACATTGACCAGTGTCACAAGACAAATTGATCAATGTCACAAGACATATTGATCAGTGTCACATGATGTATTGACTTGTGTCACAAGACGTAATGACCTGTGTCACAAGATGAATTGACCTGTGTCACAAGACATATTGACCAGTATCACAAGACGTAATGATCTATCAGAAGACGTATTGACCAGTGTCACAAGACATATTGACCAGTGTCACAAGACATATTGACCAGTGTTCTAAGACATATTGACCTGTGTCACAGGATGTATTGACCTGCGTCACAAGACATATTGACCAGTGTCACAGGATGTACTGACCCGTTTTACAAGACGTATTGACCTGTGTCACAAGACGTATTGACCAGTGTAACAAGACATATTGACCTGTGTCACAAGACGTATTGACCAGTGTCACAAGACATATTGACCAGTGTCACAAGACATATTGACCTGTGTAACAAGACATATTGACCTGCGTCACAAGACGTATTGACCAGTGTCACAAGACATATTGACCAGTGTCACAAGACACATTGACCAGTGTCACACGACACATTGACAACTGTCACAAGACGTATTGACCAGTTTCATAACATGTATTGACCAGTGTCACAAGACGTATTGACCAGTGTCACAGGATGTATTGACCCATGTCATGAGACGTATTGACCAGTGTCACAATACGTATTGACCAGTGTCACAAGACACATTGTCAATGTCACAAGACGTATTAACCAGTCTCACCAGACATATTGACCAGTGTCACAGGATGTATTGACCCGTGTCACGAGACATATTGACCTGTGTCACACGACACATTGACAATGTCACAAGACGTATTGACCAGTGTTACAACATGTATTGACCAGTGTCACAACATGTGTTGACCAGTGTCACAAGACATATTGACCAGTGTCAAAAGACGTATTGACTAGCGTCACAAGACATATTTTCCAGTGTCACACGACATATTGACCAGTACCTCACGACATATTGACCAGTAACACAAGACATATTGACCTGTGTCACACGATATATTGACCAGTACCACACGACGTTCTGACCAGTGTCACTCGATATATTGATCAGTGTCACACGAGATAATGACCAGTGTCTCAAGACATATTGACCAGTGTCAAAGACATATTGACCAGTGTCAGAAGACATATTGACCAGTGTCCCAAGACGTATTGACCAGCGTCACAAGACATATTGACCAGTGTCACACGACATATTGACCAGTGTCACAAGACATATTGACCAGTATCACAAAACATACTGACCAGTTTCACAAGACATAATGACCAGTGTCACAAGACGTATTGACCAGTGTCACAAGACATATTGACCAGTGTCACAAGACATACTGACCAGTGTCACAAGACATATTGACCAGTGTCACAGGACGTATTGTCCAGTGTCACATGACATATACCCGATGTCCTGTGCTACAATAGAATAAGGTCGGGATGAAAATAATGAAGCACCTGGAGAGGTTAAACGTTGTAGAGCCGGAATCAAGAGTTTAAAGAGGTAAGGTCATACATGACAACCGTAGTCGAGGTATATGACAGGATTAATAATATTTTAATAACATAATAATATTGTTATTATTATATAATAATAATAATGGCATTATTATTAATGTTAAACTGGGTACGATACCATTGTCACAGATTGTCAAGACGCATTATATACTACAGTAAATGCTGGTGGACGCGATGGAACAAAGTGTTGGGATGACTAAAAAGACACTGAACAGAACAAAAGAATACCTGACAGACCGAAAACAAATGCTCTCAATCATAAAAATAGTATCAGCTTAGAGGGAAGTAATAAGGTATGAAGCTGGACTTGCTGCTGCTCGTACTTTATGGTAATGATTTACCTAAGAGAGTAAGCTCATGCATGTCAGTGTTTGCAGATGGCGCAAAACTAATGAGGAAGAATGAGGAAAATAATTTGAGGACCTTGATAAACCTCCAGAAGTGGGCAGACAAATGGATATTAGAGTTCAATCACAACAAGTGTAATGAAGACGGAAAGGAGACATCATACTAGAAGAAATTTGAACAATAATAGGCATCGGTAGGAGAAAAGTATTTGAATGAATATAATTCCTGCGCTGACAACAGAGACACACGTATATATCCTGGAACGTCCCTTGTCGTTCAGGTCGAGAATCACAGGTCCACGGGCGTTGTGTAAATACGCGTCTTCTCCGATCTCGCTCCCAGAATTTGCAGTTTCTCTAACCAAGATGCTTCCCTTCCATTCACCAGTGTATGTGACCCAGTCACTAGCAGCTCTGCGTTCCATTGGTGCCCAATGGCGGAGTACCACCTGTGCTCCCGCCATGTCGACGGGACAAGGCGGGAGCCTTGTCCTTCCAAGACTATCAGGCCACAGTCCTCGGCGCCCTTACACCGTAGTACACCGTTCCAAGTACTTCTTGGAAGTATACTAGTCTTTTGTAGTAACTATGACACACGCAAGGCTGCATGAATCCACTGGGCGAGGTTCCTAAACCTCCAAACTTTAGGGCCACTTCGTCGAATGCCTGCTCTCTGCAAAGGGCTGTGTGACTCTGAGCGCCCAGCGCCTTCAGCCTTTAGGCGCCGCCTGCCCAGTGACATAACAGCCCGAGGGCTGGCCCCCCATTGGTCAGCTTCATCACGTGACCTGGACTAGCCAATCACCAGGCTGCTGGCGCCCTCACGTCTTATCGGAAAGCTGATATGTCCCCAAGTGGGCATTTGACAACACCTCGACATCCTCACAGACCGACATCACCTCAGCACTGAAACAAGGATTATCAAGAAACTAACAACATTATATGGAGGACCTATGGCAATTCCACGACCAAGAGATGGCTTCCTGAACCTTGCAGGAATAAACTTCACTGAGGACCAAGTCACTCTCCTAAATCTGGGCATAAACTGTCACGTTATGTCCAGACCGAGTGAGATGGCCCGGAAAGTAGAGTTGGAAATTCTGTTGGACGACATATTCGACCTCGAGACACAAAAGAAGGTCACTACCAAAGATACCTTACAAGCAGAACTTATTGCAGAAGGAGGAAAGAATCGAGGCAATTACAGAAGCACCATACTGTCCCCCGAGCTCAAAGCGGCAGCTAAAAGCCTTCGTGAGAACAAGGAGATAGTTGTCAGGAGAGATGACAAGTCGCCAATATATATCATTCTTAAAAAAGACGAATATCTGGCGAAAATGAACCTCATACTCTCTGACCAAACTAAGTTCCAAAGGGTAACGAAGGACACTACAGCCGAATTGAAAGCAAAGGTCAACAAACTGATCGAAACTGTGAACGCCAAGAAATCCGGACTCCACCTGCCAAAGATTATTGGGGAATATGAACCTGGATATGCGTATGGAAATGTCAAGACACACAAGCCTGGAAACCCACTTCGGCCAATTATTAGCCAGATACCCACACCCACGTACAGACTGGCGAAGCGACTCAACGGCCTGCTGACTCCTTATGTTCCTTACGCCTTCAGCCTGAAGTCTCCAAAGGAATTTGTTGACTTACTGCGGGGCACACGGGCCACAGGGATAAGAGCCTCGTTGGACGTAGAATCGCTGTTTACCAATGTACCTGTGGACGAGACCAATCGGGATGATAGCCGACAGAGTGTATCGTGATCCAGCCTGTACTCCTCTTGACATACCAGAAAATATTCTGAGGAAACTACTCCAAGCTTGTACTAAAGAGGCACCCTTCTTGAGCCCGGATGGGCACATGTATAAGCAAGTAGATGGGGTCGCCATGGGTTCTCCCCTAGGTGTCCTGTTTGCAAACTTCTACATGGGTACCATCGAGCAAAAAGTCTTAGTCGACATGAACTTGAAACCGGCCATATACTGCAGGTATGTTGACGACATTTTTACACAGGTACCTGATGTCAGACATCTGAAGGAGGCATTTGAGCAGAGTTCCGTGCTGCGTTTCACTTACGAGATGGAAAAGGATGGGAAGCTGCCCTTTCTAGATGTAACAGTCATGGAAAAGAGCGGAGGTTTCCACACTGCAGTCTACACTAAGGAAACGAACATAGGAATGTGCCTAAATGCCAACAGCGACTGCCCAGACAGGTACAAGAGGAGTGTTGTTAACGCATATGTCGACCGTGCTCTCAGCCACAGCTCAGAATGGAAGCAAGTCGACGAAGAACTCTGTAGGGTAAGGCAGGTCCTAGTCAACAACGGCTTCTCCAATGGTTTCGTCGAAGACATCATAAGAAGGAAAGTGAAAAGTCATGCAACCTCTGAAGAGACAACTAACACAACACCTATACCCCCTATTAGACTATTTTACAGGAACTTCTTTCCACAGCTCATAAAACGGAGGAAAGGGTCCTGAAAGATATTGTTAATAGAAACGTTATCCCTACAGACAAAAATCAGAGGATACAACTGACGATTTACTATAAAACCAGAAAAACGGCCAGCCTACTCATGAGAAACTCTCCAGACACAAAGCAGAACGCTTTAAAAGAGACCAACGTCGTCTATGCCTTCAAATGCCCACTTGGGGACTGTAAGCTCCAAAAAAAGCAGTATATAGGCAAGACAACAACATCTCTTTCTAGGCGTTTAACGATGCATAAGCAACAGGGCTCCATTAAGGAACATATAATCTCTTCCCACAACCAAACCATCGCCAGAGAAATCCTAGTACACAACACAGAAATCATCAATAGATACAGCGATAGCAGACGGCTTGACGTTTGCGAGGCACTGCACATTAAGAAGTCAACACCAGCAATCAACAGCCAATTAATGCACAACTATATTCTACCCACCTCAAGACTCCGCTCCAATATAGAAGCATCAAGAAATATGGACCAATAGGCTTTCTACAATCACTTCCATTTCAATACCCATTGTTTCGTGTTTTGTCTTGTGTTGATGAAATTAATACCCTATTAAATACCACCTCACTCAAATGTAGATATAAACAAATCGGAGATATGTAAGTTCTATTCAGTTGTGTATGTGTAAAGTCTTTGAAAATGTAATAAGTTTTACGAAACGCGCTCAAGTGTCGTGTCAGACTAGAAATAAAATAAATAGAATTTTGGAGAATTGATTTTTGAATTACCACCAACAGTGAAAAGAAATGTACGAAAGATTGAGAAAATTCGTGTTAGAATTATTAATCTTACTTTTTCTGTCATATTTAATAATATATATATATATATATATATATATATATATATATATATATATATATATATATATATATATTATATATATATATATATATATATATATATATATATATATATATATATATTTATATATATATATATATTTATATATATATATATATATATATATATATATATATATATATATATATATTGTGACGGTAACGCGTTGGTGTTCGGCTGTTCAAAAGCTAGGGGTATGGCCTCGTCACATATAGAAACAAAAAATAGAAAATCTGGAACTTCGTCTGTGGTAAGGTAATGAGAAGACACACAAAACACAAGTAAATTTAACAATGAAATTTTAATTACGTTAGAAATGCAAAACATGAATAAAATGGACATACAAATTCGTATAATAAAATCAATCAATTAAAATAGTAAGAATAATCAAATGACAAAATGAAAAGTTCCGTTAAGACAAGTGAGTAATAACAAGTGAACAATATACAATCAAATAAGAGGTGCAGGAATATTGGCTTTAAGCTATCACCTCTCTTAGTACACGTAAGCCACAGCTTAGTCTACCAACGAGACGTGTTAACCTGATGAAAGCACTGGATATTCTGAGGACTGAGGTCGTGGCGGCCCCAGACATCAAGTAGTGTGGTGGGTGGAGTGCAGTTGCAACTGGACCCGCAGCCAATCAGCGATGAGCAGGCGACAAAACAGGTAGTTTGGTGGTTCGAGGTGGAGCAGGTGTTCCTGGCTGCATACGTTTTGCGCTTCTGGCAAAACTTGGTGTTGTTGTCGTTGTTGGATATTTCTTCCATATTAGTTTTATATAGATGTATGGCGACGTATTTTGGAGGGAAGAGCAGGCTCAATCTCTTGAAGGAGATTATCGTCACAAAATATATATATATATATATATATATATATATATATATATATATATATATATATATATATATATATATATATATATATATATATATATATATATATATATATATATATATATATATATATATATATATAACTGAAAACTCACACCCCAGAAGTGACTCATATATATATATATATATATATATATATATATATATATATATATATATATATATATATATATATATTGGTGTATACTGGCAGCAGGTTTTCTTTCAAACATGTTTCATTGAATATGACCGCATAGGAGCTGCCTCGTATGGGCCAATAAGCCTTCTGCAGTTACCTCTATGTTTCACCTCACATTTATCCCTTATATTTTCCCCCATGTTTTCACCCTGATTGTATTATCACCTGACCCAGTGCGGGTATAAAATCAACTAGTGTTGTAAGATCTGTTCACTTAAGAATGAACCATGGAGGTTCGAAACGTTGCGCAAATTATATAAATAAGTGTAATACACTCTATAGTAAATCACTTCTTTTCTTCACCTTAAAAGTACGAAAATGAGTTTTGGAGAACTCGTATTTCAATTAAGCCCTGATGCTAAGAAAATAGTTAGAGGGATAGAAGCCCTAAACCAGAAAATAATAAATACAGAATATGCGGTCGTATTCAATGAAATATATATATATATATATATATATATATATATATATATATATATATATATATATATATATATATATATATATATATATATATATATATATATATATATATATATATATATGTCGTACCTAGTAGCCAGAACGCACTTGTCAGCCTACTATGCAAGGCCCGATTTGCCTAATAAGCCAAGTTTTCATGAAATAATTGTTTTTCGACAACCTAACCTACCTAACCAAACCTAACCTAACTTTTTCGGCTACCTTACCTAACCTAACCTATAAAGATAGGTTAGGTTAGGTTAGGTAGGGTTGGTTAGGTTCGGTCATATATCTACGTTAATTTTAACTCCAATAAAAAAAAATTGACCTTATACATAATGAAATGGGTAGCTTTATCATTTCATAAGAAAAAAATGTGAGAAAATATATTAATTCAGGAAAACTTGGCTTATTAGGCAAATCGGGCCTTGAATAGTAGGCCGAGAAGTGCGTTCTGGCTACTAGGTACGACATATATATATATTTATATATATATTTATATATATATATATATATATATATATATATATATATATATATATATATATATATATATATATATATATATATATATATATATATATATTGTCAGTAGAACAACTAAGACTTGCAAGCTTGCAAGGCACTTTAACAAATAAATAAAGACTGTTTCAAGGGAATCTGCACATGTTATCAGGTGCTAGTACTCCCCTGAGCAACACAGGCACGGCATCTGCTCCTCGTCTGCAACACGACTACGTACTGAATTATGAAGACAAAGCTACGGGGACCGATTAAGGTAACTCAGTATTACAGCTTCGCAGAAACGAAAGATAATAGGGGACTTGATCATTATATACAAGATTCTGACGGGAATA
Source organism: Procambarus clarkii (assembly GCF_040958095.1). NCBI lineage: Eukaryota > Metazoa > Arthropoda > Malacostraca > Decapoda > Cambaridae > Procambarus > Procambarus clarkii. Next base: position 32,932,993 of record NC_091179.1, read on the forward strand.
GACAATGTGTATCATCACTACTGACCACTAAGACATCAACACAGCCACCTCCCACCACCAAATATCACCATTACATATCATTGCCACCGACAAATTTAGCTTCATTCAAGTGATTAATAATGCTGCCATCTCCACCAGCCACCATCACAATCACCTGCCACCACCACCACCATTCCCTCCCATCACTACCACCATTCCCACCCATCACTACCACCACCACCACCATTCCCACCCATCACTACCACCACCACCACCCCCACCCATCACTACCACCACCACCACCCCCACCCATCACTACCACCCGCTAAAACTACCACCCATCGTCACCACCATTAAATACCACACACGCCATCCACTGCCACGCCCAATCCCAACCAAGAGCCCCCAACCATTACGAAGAGCCCCCAACTCCAACCAAGCGCCACGTAACAACTACGAAGTACCACTACCCACTACCACCGTTATCTACCAACACCACAATTTACCACTGCCACCCGGGATCCACTCCCACCACTCTCACAAACTCGTCTGTGTACAACTCGTTGCCACCACCCAGTGACATCCATTGCTGCCACCCACCACACCACCACCCCCACCACCATCACCACCACCACCACCACCACCACCGTCAGCTCAATATTTCCGTCGTGGTGTCGTTATGTGTCTTATCAACACAATGCTTCTCACTCTTTGTTTCCATAGTTTATTAAGTTTGCTCTTGATTTTACCAAATCCGTAATTGAGTCCTGCCATATTCCTTTTGAATCCCATATAAGATACTGAGTGAAATAGACGACGGTGGCAAGGACAGTCTCTTTAAACTGAAAAAGGGCAGAGAAAAATCACATAGGTGGGAGTTGGAACCAAAAATCAGTCGAAAAAATATTACGAAAATGCTTGACCCCTCCATGGATGATCAAAAAATTTGAATACACTAAAAGAAGTCAGAGACTCCACCTCCATCCATAACCTAAATGATGCAAATAACATAGTAGGTTCAAGATGACTGGAAAGGTAGGGCATAAATAGGTAGATCTTACTTCCCTGAAGTTACTTTTAACGTGGGTGGCATGTCTTCCTAATAAAATAATTATCTCTACTTTAGATTCTCATTATTTTTAGTTTCTTTCTGGGTCCATCCGCTCACTGTCTCACTACTCCAATTATCTTGTTTTTCTCCCCTCTGTATTTTCCGTAGTCGTCTCGGAATATCCGGAATATCCGGTCGTGTAATTTATAATCATATTTAGTTTTTATTGTACAGAACTAAATGCCAAAACATATGTCAATACAGATACCCTTAGTGTAATTATGTTGTTAAGGTAAAGATTATTTAAGTCTAACGAGCAGTATGCAAATTGTTTTAAACTTTTTGTTCATGTGGTAGGTAACAATGTGCATTCTAATTATGCTTATCTCCTTGTTAATGATGAAACAGAAGTCAGATATCACGCATCAAGAGACAAACTCATTCATGTTTTAAATTTAACGCTAATGATTTGCTAATTATTTTTCGTCTGGTACATACACTGAAATATTTTATAAGTAGGGAAAGAACATTTTGTTAAACAATTACGTAAAATTTTTGATGCAATAGTTACTGAAGTGTGAAGATTATGCTTATAGAGTATTGAGTGCATGTGATAATATTTATATACTGTAAATAATTATTGTAGCAGGTGAGGTTTATAACAAAGCAGAAGTAGAATGCTTGTCTGAGAAAAATAATAATAAAATATATTTTTGTAAACATTATCTTATTACCTAAACTGTTTTCTCGTATTTTGTATGTTATGGATATATTGTTTTCTCTCAGTAATGTCATGTACAAAAATCACCACCAATTACTTAGTTTCATTTACCTTTTGCACTATATGATATCAAACGGATCTCTAACCACGTTCAAAGAGCACAGAAGAAACCGTATATATGCTGGGTTGCCATTATATAAATATATATATATATAATACCCTAACCTTGTATAAAAACAATGTATCGGATATGTACTAATAAATATCACAAAGGATTTCCTGCATCATTAGTGTATATGAATGTTACACTCTGCAGAAAACCTTTTATATCATAATATATATTCACACAGAAATCTCATTAACGTGATATATATATCAATGGGAAAATCCACTAGGGCGATGAGGTGGGCGCGAACCGACGACCGTGGCATTGTCAAGCCACATACTCTACTTCTTTCTGTGTGGTTTCTGTGTGTTTCTGAAGTTGGGACGTAAGGTGTGGAACCACTCTGCCCTTCCACCCGAGTGCTTGTGGGCATACGTGAACACTGGAACTGGCTTCAGTAGAAGCCTCCAGACTTCCTGTGATTTCAGTAGAAATACGGTTGTATGACTTTTACAAGTCATACAACCATATTTCGAGTCTAGTGGTAGAGTATGCGACATGACAATGCTGTGGTCGTAGATTCGTGCCTCCACCCCCCCCCTCCCTATAGCCCAAGAGGATTTTATCATTATAAATATTCACAAGGAAATCACATTGACGTGAAATCATGAGAAAATCATTGGAGCAGTCCGGGGAATCGAACCAAGGCACCATACCCCTAGGCCACGACATGCTAAACACAGCATATTGTGGTTCAGGGGGTATGGCGCGCGTCTGGTATTAACCAGAAGGTTGGTTTGATGACGGTGCTTCCAACTTGGCCTAGTAAGCCAAATCAGCATATTCATGTTAGATGTACTTGCTAAGTTTGTTTTACTTCAATGTATCAAAAATTCTTGTAATTTATGTTAAAGTGAATGTTTCCTTCAATTCCTCTGAAACAAATTTGCTTATGAAATTAATTTGGGTGTTTGGCCAATCAACCTCGAGGGTTATTAAGGCCACCACAAAAGTTTACCGACACAATTGTATGTTCACTGAGCATGGGCTACACCACTTAGTGTATAAATAACATGTCGATAACACTTATATTTATATCAAGTTGATAGAGTACCCGGCAGTGTCTGGGTCAACCCCGAAAGGATGCGCCATGGAAGCAGACCCTAACGCGCCTACGACAGCACCACCCCTCCCCTACACCAACCAGTAACCCTGCAAGATTTACTTATTTTAACACCAGGTGTCTGGTCTTCAAACCTGGAAAAAAACTAAGATGTCCTATTTTGTAGATATGAGTTACCGAGAATGCTCTAGTATTTATATATTCCAAAGATGTTCTAGTATTTATATACTAGCAGTACCCGGCCACAGCAACCTTCCCTGTCCCCCATTCCTCCCCACCATTACCCTTCCCCCTCACCCGTCTCCTCGGCCTCCCCAATCATTCCCGACTCCACCATCCCCGTCTTCCCCACCATTCCCCACTCCACCATCCCCGTCTTCCTTCCCACCATGCCCCACTCCCCTGTCCCTGTGTCCTCTCCACCATTCTCCATTCCCCCCTCTCCTCGTCCCCACCATCCCAAACTCCCCCATCCTCTCGTCCTTGCCCACCATTACCCACCTCCCTTATCCCCTCGTCCTCCCCACCATCTCTCACTTCCGTCCCCTCTTCCTCCCCACCATTCCCCACTCCCTCGTCCGATGCCTTCCCTAATGGTCTAATGTTCCCATCAGAAAATTGAGAACATCAAGTGATCTGATGTTCCCATCACTGAAGTATAAGAAAAACAGTTAAAAAATGAAATGAAAATATGAAAATATAAAAATTGCTTTGAAATTTTCACACAACGTTCCATTCGCATCCAAGCGGGTTTTTATATGCATACTATATAGATGTCACGTCTGTGACGGGAAAAAAACATGTTTTTTTTTTTAAACTGTTTTTTTCATGTGTTTTTCATGTGAGAGAAATCTTCGAAACCTCTTTACTCTTTGCTTTGAAATTTTGACATAGGGTTGCATTCGAATAGGCGCATGTTTTTATATACCTACTATATACATGCCCCACCTGTGACAGGAGAAAACATGCTTTTTTTGGAAAACAGCGCCATCTGTTGGATGTAAGAGCAACACATGCTGTAATCTCCCAAAGTTCTTCACCGATTGCTATGAAATTTTGACACAACGTTCCACTCGAATACGCGCTTGTTTTTATATACCTACTGTATAAATGCCACGCCTGTGACAGGTAAAAACATGCTTTTCTTGAAAAAACGGCGCCATCTGTTGCATGTAAGCGCAACACACATGCTATACTACATATGTTATAATTCCATTTCAATGTTTCCTATTGCATTCATAAAATGAATTGTGTTGGTTTCCGTTTATTTTCATTTTGATTTAATTATTTTATGTGACATTGCTTCGGAATTTAGCTTTGTTGTTTACCATACCGTTCATTTCGTGAGTATAAGTATAGATGCCACACCTGTGACAGGTAAAACCATGCTTTTTTTTAAACAGTGCCATCTGTTGCACTCAAGCGCGACTCATGCTATACTAAGTATGTTACGATTCCATTTCAATGTTTCCGAGTGCATTGATAAATTGAATTTTTCATTGATTTTGATTTATTTTCATTTTGATTTAATTATTTTGTGTGACATTGCCTTGGAATTGAGCTGTGTTGTTTACCATAACGTTCATATCGTAAATATAGTTTATTTTTATTTTTTCTTGGTTTTTCATTTGTTTTTTTTAACTTCTTATTTTTCAGTGATTGGAACATCATATCATTTGATGTTCCAATTTTCTGATTGGAAATCAAAATCTATGAAAATTCAATTTATCAATGCAATCAGAAACATTGGAATGGAATTGTAATATATTTAATATAGCATGTGTGATGCTCTTACATGCAACAGATGGCGTTATTTTTCAAGAAAAGCATAGTTTTACCTGTCACAGGTGTGGCATCTATATAGTAGGAATATAAAAAGACGCGCCTATTCAAATGCAACAGTTAGTTAGTTAGTTTAGTTCATTTATTATGCACCCTATACCCATCTTGTGGGCGGTAGTGGAAAGGGTTACAGAGGCACATAATGGGCTCAGGGACTGAACCCCACAATTCATTTAGCTAAGCAAGTTACAATCTTGATGAGCTAGTTACAAAATTCAATATAAGTCATCACATCAACAATGGGTTCGAGATCGACCACAAGTACAGTTTCTAAATTAAGCAACTGACATATGTGGAGAGCTAGTGTCAAAATTTATATGTTTGTCCTGCACACCGCCCCCCATCCAGTGGGCAGCGGTGGATAGGTTACAATCACTTAGTTACTACCTACAGTTAGCAAACTGGGGATATTTGGCTAAAATTTCTGGTAGCAGATCATTTTGAATGAAATATTGACACATCGCTGGAACATTGGTTATAGAATTGTCTCTAAATTCACGTATCTTTTCGCACTCCATCACATAGTGACGGAGGGTGTGCGAATAATTTTGTTGACACAGTTTACATTTGGTCAGGTCTACATCAGCAGATAAAGAGAATTCCCAGAGATACTTGTAACCGAGTCTAAGCCGAGCAGTAGTAACATCTAGAAGTCTGCTGATTTTATTGGATGATCCATAGATGTGTGGCTCCTCTTGCATGATAGTATGATGATAGATGGAATTACTGGTGTCAATTTCACTTTGCCTCAGATCTACAAGATCTTGTTGAAGTTCTCGGTGTACTGCTGCTCTCAGATTGCTCATTGACAATCCAAGGTAACACTCAACGGCTCCTTTAAAGGAAGATTCTTTGGCTAACTTATCAGCTCTATCATGCATTCGGAGGCCAACATGAGATGGAGACCACATGAAATGGACTCTGTTATCATCCTTAATAATTTTGTTGTATTTGTGTCTAGCTTCGGACACGAGCATGTTACAGTTATGTCTTAAAGAGTTGAGAGCATTTAAGGATGATAAGGAGTCACTTACAATTAATGTATCAAGTTTTGAGACTTGTACACATTTCAGTGCAAGGATCAAGGCAAATAGTTCAGTCTGAAGGGTAGAGGCCCAGTTGTTTATACGGACTCCCCACTCAAAGTATAGGCCATCGCCCATTGTCAGGACAACTGCACTTCCAGCTGCACCCGTGGAGCGGTGTAGGGAACCATCAGTGTATATAATTTGAGAGAGAGAATGATCTGTGGACAGAGCATCAATATGGCTTCAGGCGTCGAGCTTTGCCTCAAGACGAAGCTTGGGCTGATCTCTAATTTGCTTCTTGGGTGAAAAGGGAGGGATTAAAACTGGAAAGGGTGTAACCTCCCACGGTGCAGGAAAGTGCCGTTGTTGTTTCTCTTGGTACAAATCATGAACCCCATACATTCTGAGTTGAGTTCCAGTTTTTGTTATCCATTTGGAACAATGCTGATCTTCAATAAAGAAATTCTGGAGGGTTTCTGTGCAAGGATTAGGATGAGTTAGCCTAAGCATTTTTATACCAATTTGACAGTTAATTTCAGTAACACGATCAACAACGCTCAGAATATTAAGTTCCTTTCTCATATTAAGTATCTTTGTGGTACGAGGGCACCCAAGGATTATCTTCAAGGCTTCGTTCTGCAATTTTTCAAGCCCTACAACCTTTCTTTCAGGCATCCAAACAAGCAGAGGTGCAGCATAATCCACTAAAGATCTGATGTTTGCAAAGTACATCCTTTTGACAATTCTGACATTGGCACCATAGCCTGAGTGATAACCTGCAACAGCCTTGAGAGCTCGGAGCCTCTCTTTAAACTGACGACAGAGTCTGAATACAACAGGACCATACAGTGGCACCTCAAGACCAAGGTATTTGAATCTGTTTACATAGTCAAGTTGGGAGCCATCAGACAGTTGCATCTTGCGAACAGCTCCTCCCTGCCTGGGTGGGCGCCGATTTAGTATCTTTGTTTTCTCTGCTGAGATAATTAAACCTAGGTCCTGACATGAGTCTAATACAGAGTTAAGAGTGTTCTGCGTGTTAGCATACCCAGTGGTGTGTATCATTATATTATCAGCATAGCTAATGATGTGGACGTTGGGTTTGCTCGGTATAGAGTTTAACAGCGTGTTTATTAAGATATTAAATAAGGTAGGACTGAGGACACCACCCTGCGGGGTACCTAGTTCAAAGTCTCTTGTTACACTCCTATGCCCCTGGAAAACAAATGCAACATTGTTTCAAAATCTAAAAGCAATTGGTGAAGAACTTTCGGAGAGTACAGCGTGTGTTGCTCTTACGTCCAACCGATGGCGCTGTTTAAAAAACAAATGTTTTTCCTGTCACAGGTGAGGCATCTATAGAGTAGGTATATAAAAAGACGCGCCTATTCGAATGCAACGTTGTGTCAAAATTTCAAAGCCATCGGTAAAGAGGTTTCGAAGATTTCCCTCACATGAAAAACACAGTTTTTCAGAAAAATACATGTTTTTTTTTTTACCGACGTGACATCTATATAGTATGTATATAAAAACCTGCTCGGATACGAATAAAAATTTCAAAGCAATCGGTGAAAGTCTTTCGGAGATTAGCGGTCATGCACAAACGAACATATCACAAACGAACATATGAAAACACAGGTCTTCAAAAAAGCATGTCTATTTTCCCGTCACAGACGTGACATCTTTATAGTATGTATATAAAATTCTGCTCGGATGCGAATGAAACGTTGTGATAAAATTTCGAAGCAATCTGTGAAAGACTTTTGGAGATTAGCAATTTTGAACAAACGAACATTTACATTTTTTTTATATAGTAGCTGTACCCGGCAACGCGTTGCTGTGGCTCAGCAACCTTCCCCCTGTCTCCCAGTCCTCCCCACCATTCCCCCTCCCCCCGTCCTCCCAACCATTTCTTACTTCCCCGTCCCTTCGTCCTCTGAACCATTCCTCACTCCACCGTCCATTCGTCCTCCTAAACATTTCCCACTCCACCGGTCTCTCGTCCTCTCCACCATCTCCTACTCCCCCGTCTCTTCGTCCTCCCTACTATTTCCCCCTTCCCTGTTCCCTCCTCATCCTCCTCTGCACATAACTCACTCTCCTGTCCTCTTGTCTTTCCCACCATTATCTATTTCCCGTCCGCTCGTTCCCACCATCTCCAACTCTCCCGTCCCCTCGTCCTCCCCACACCCTCGTCTGATGCATTCTCAAATGATCTGATGTTCCCATCACTGAAGTATTAGAAAACCAAATAAAAAAGAAATGAAAAACAATGAAAAAAAAACAAAAAAACAATCTATACTCACGAAATGAATGGTATGGTAAACAATACAGCTCTATTCCAGGCAATATCACACAAAATAATTAAACCAAAATGAAAATGAATCGAAATATATGAAAGTTTAATTTATCAATGCAATCGGAAACATTGAAATGGAATCGTGACATATTTAGTAAAGTGTGTATGGCTCTTATGTGCAACAGATGGCGTTGTTTCTTAAAAAAAAAGAATGTTTTTACCAGTCACAGGTGGGCATCTATACTTATACTAACGGAATGAACGGTATGGTAAACAACACAGCTCAATCCAAACACAATGTAACACAAATTAATGAAATCAAAATGAAAATAAATCAAAGTCAATGAAAATTCAATTTATTAATGCAGTCGGAAACACTGAAATGGAATTCATAACATAAAAATTCAAATTCAAATTCAAATGTTTATATAGGTAAAATACATACATACAAGGGGTGATACCAAAAATTGATGAATTTATAGATAGAGCTAGTACATACAATGCCTAAAGCCACTATCTATATCTATCTATTAAACAAAAAAACATGTTTTTATCTATCACAGGTGTAACATGTATATAGTAGGTATATAAAAATATGCACATATTCGTATAGAACGTTGTGTCAGAATTTCAAAGCAATCGGTGAAGAACTTTGGGAGATTACAGAGTGTATTGCTCTTACGTCCAACAATGTTATAATGCCTAACAACATTATATGAAGGACCTATGGTGATTCCACGACCCAAAGATGGCTTCTTGAACCTTGATGGAATCAACCTCACTGAGGACCAAATCACTCTCCTAAATCTGGGTATAAACTGTCATGTTATGTTCAGACTAAGTGAGATGACTCGGAAAGTGGAGTTGGAGATCCTATTGGATGACATATTCGACCTCGAGATGCAAAAGAAGGTGACCACTAAAGACACCTTGCAATCAGAACTTATTGCAGAAGGAGGAATGATTCGCGGCAACTACAGGAGCACCATACTGTCCCCCGAGCTCAAAGCGGCAACTAAGAGCCTTCGCGAGAACAAGGAGATAGTCGTCAGGAGCGGTGACAAATCGCCAATATACGTCATTCTCAAAAAAGACGAATATCTGGCAAAAAGGAGCCTCATACTCTCTGACCAAACTAAATTCCAAGGGGTAACGAAGGACACTACAGCCGAATTGAAAACAAAGGTAAACAGATTGATCGAAACTGTGACCGCCAAGAAATCCGGACTCCACCTGCCAAAGGTTATTAGGGAATACAAACCTGGGTATGCGTATGGAAATATCAAGACCCACAAGCCTGGAAACCCACTTCGGCCAATCATCAGCCAGATACCCACACCCTCGTACAGACTGGCTAAGCGACTCAACGGCCTGCTGACTCCTTACGTACCTTGTGCTTTCAGCCTGAAGTCTCCAAAGGAATTTGTTGACTTACTGCGGGGAACACGGGCCACAGGGATAAGAGCCTCGTTGGACATAGAATCACTGTTTACCAACTTACCTGTGGATGAAACAATTGGGATGATAGCGGATAGAGTGTATCGTGATCCAGCTTGTACTCCTCTTGACATACCAGAAAACATACTAAGGAAACTACTCCAAGCTTTCACTAAAGAGGCACCCTCCTTGAGCACAGATGGGCATATGTATAAGCAAGTAGATGGGGTCGCCATGGGTTCTCCCCTAGGTGTCCTGTTTGCAAACTTCTACATGGGTACCATCGAGCAGAAGGTCTTAGTAGACATGAAATTTAGACCCACCATATACTGCAGGTATGTTGACATTTTTACACAGGTACCTGATGTCAGACGTCTGCAGGAGCTGAAGGAGGCATTTGAGCAGAATTCTGTGTTGAGTTTCACTTATGAGATGGAGAAGGATGGGAAGCTGCCCTTTCTAGATGTAACAGTCAAAGAAGGGAGCGGAGTCTTCCACACTGCAGTCTACACTAAGGAAACTAACATAGGAATGTGCCTCAATGCCAATAGTGACTGCCCAGACAGGTACAAGAGGAATGTTGTCAACGCTTACATCGACTGTGATCTCAGCCACAGCTCAGGATGGAAGCAAGTCGGTGAAGAACTCTGTAGGGTAAGGCCGGTCCTAGTCAACAACGACTTCTCCAATGGTTTCGTTGAAGACATCATAAGAAGGAAGGTGAAATGCCATGCAACCTCTGAAGAGTCAAACTAACACAACACCTGCAAAGCCGCTTCAACCCAACCAAGAGTCTCTTCACTCACCAAGAAAAGAGTCTCCACTCCAGCCAAGAAGACACAAGCTGTCGGGAAAATCAGCACTGTAAAAATCCCCATGGACTCAATGATTCCACTATAACGGAACAATGGACAATCTTAAAATTATACAATGGAATATTCAAGGATTCAAAAACAAAGCACAAACACCCAGAGCAGTGCTTCTCAAGGACAGCACTGATATTGTTCTACTTCAAGAAACACTCACCAAGACTGGCAAAAATATCAATATCCCAGGATATCAAGGTTTCCACTGCCCTATGGCACAAGGTGGCACCAAAGGCAATATCAATTCTAGTAAAAAATCATATCCCAGGATATCAAGGCTGCTATTGAGTTCTAGTTGGCTTCTAAATTGGTTTCTTTGGGCTATTCTTCGGTTCTTCTTCTTTTGTTTGCCTTTCCGTTTCCTACAATTTGCCATGGTGGTTCGTTGAGGGTTGAGTAATCTTCAGCAATTTTCCTTGCTCTTGCTACTAGATCACTGTGTCCTTCTAACGTTAATAATTTCAGAAGGATGGTTAGGAAAGTCATTGTTACGGACCCGAGTCCAGCGTCCGAGCACGGAGCAGTAACGACCGCGCCATCTGTGGGTCAGCTCCCGAAACCCCCTCCAAATGGACAATGCCATCTAGTGAGGACGAGATATACCAGCCACAGGGGCTGGTTTCCCGCCTTAATCAGCTCGTAACATAGCCGCTGCTGACCTCTGGTGAGGTGGCGTTTAGACAGCCACGCCATCAATGGAGTGGATAGGTGGACGTTTGTGTCTAAGCCTGTAAGTGAGGTGCCCTAGAGTGTCCCTAGTACTGATGACGTGTCTGATTACAGAATCGACCTGGGACTGCTGTAATGGAAGTTGGATCAGTCTACCCAAGGCAGCCGTAGGATCTCCACGAGTTTGCTATAGAAGCTGTGAGTCACCCCCCAGATGAACACTGTTGTGTTAGCCTGCCTGTGACGTGGCAGTTGAGGAATTGTCGTGCCCGGGGCTGACTGGTGGAGAAGACTAGCCACTGGGGTGTTGTGGTGAGGAGAGTGATCTGTGGAATCACACGAGGCTCCTGCCTAGGGCTCGCAACCCTAGTATTGGTCGTGGAGTGGCCTACACAGCGTAGCTGATTTGAATCTGCCAGCTACAGGATGGATTTGTGGTTGAAGGCCTCCACGACGGTGCACCCAGTGGGACTGTGATTTGGCTGGCCTGTGGCCGGGGTAGACTTGTCTAGAGAATCTGAGGATTCATCGTGAGGCCACGAGAAGAGAACCAGGGCTACTCATCGTGAGCACCGTGGAACATTCCGTGTCTTCAGAGGAAGACGAGTGACTGTACATTATAGTGTTTATACCCCCCCGTGTGACTGTTTATATATTTATTTATTGGTGGTGGTGAATATATATTTAATTTTGTGTATTTGTATCCCTTCCCCTTTAATTTACTTGCGTTACGGAACACACCCCTTGAAAGCCACTACTAACTTGGGGCCGGATACCCCAAACTCTAATAACATCAGAGAAAGAACCCAGTTGCGACCCAATAGGGCCGTAACAGTCATATCCTGGGGGGACATGGCTGCACTGTAGTAAAAGAGTAACTGAGGGAGTGACAGTAACTGTGTATTGCTACACTCAGCGACTTCATTTTTTAACAAACTACAGATCTCGTTAGATTTATACAAGTACGGGGTCAAGTGAAAAGACAAGTAGAATAAAGGAAAAGACAAGGGGATAAAGGGGGGACGAAGCACATACACTGATTAATCAGGTGTAATAGGCCTATTATATTGAGCAGTGTCTTCTGTGTTGACATCGTTATGTTCCGGTCTTGTTCTTACTCTCATAGTGGGTAGAGTAAATATTTCCGTAATTTTGGTATTCATGGTAAGTTGTTCTATTCTTATGTGGATTGCTTCAAGAATTTGTAATCTTCTTACATCTTGGGTTTTGTCTATTACACAAGTGTTTTATTCAACATTTCTCTTGTTAGGATGATGTCATGGGCTTGTCTCATGTGATTCCTAGAGGAACCAGATTGAAGATGACAGGTCAAACGCCTCTTCAGCTTGGTCGACGTCATACCTATGTACTTACATTGAAGGTTACATCCTTCTGTTTTGGTTTTGTATCTTTGGGGATACTACAATTCTACCAGAGGTGGTACCCCTATATATATATATATATATATATATATATATATATATATATATATATATATATATATATATATATATATATATATATATGTATATATATATATATATATATATATATATATATATATATATATATATATATATATATATATATATATATATATATATATATATATATATATATATTTTCATCAACACAACACGTGTTGATGAAATTAATACCCTATTAATGCCACCTCTTGTTCTGTCTTGTGTTAATGCCACATCACCCCTTCCACCTCACTCATATGTAGATATAAAATCGGAGATGCGTAAGTTCTATTCAGTTGTGTATTTGTGAACTAAAGTCTTTGAAAATGTAATAAGTTTTACGAAACGCGCTCGTGTCACGTCAGACTAGAAATAAAAATGAATTTTGGAGAATTGATTTTTGATTTACCTCCAACAGTGAAAAGAAATGTACGAAAGATTGAGAAAATTCGTGTTAGAATTATTAATCTTACTTTTTCGGTCATATTTAATATAATATGTCTACAGGAAAGACTGCTACCAAAATATACTAATATATATATATATATATATATATATATATATATATATATATATATATATATATATATGTATATATATATATATATATATATATATATATACATATATATATATATATATATATATATATATATATATATATATATATATATATATATATATATATATATATATATATTCCTGAATAAATATATTTTCTCTAACTTTTTTCTCATGAAATGATAAAGCTATCCAATTCATTATGTATGAGGTATTTTTTTTTATTGGAGTTAAAATTAAAGTAGATATATGACCGAACCTAACCAACCCTACCTAACCTAACCTAACCTATCTTTATAGGTTAGGTTACGTTAGGTAGCCGAAAAAGCTAGGTTAGGTTAGGTTAGGTAGGTTAGGTAGTCGAAAAACAATTAATTCATAAAAACTTGGCTTATTAGGCAAATCGGGCCTTGCATAGTAGGCATAGAAGTGCGTTCTGGCTACTAGGTACGACATATATATATATATATATATATATATATATATATATATATATATATGTCGTACCTAGTAGCCAGAACTCACTTTTTGGCCTACTATTCAAGGCCCGATTTGCCTAATAAGCCAAGTTTTCCTGAATTAATATATTTTTTCTAATTTTTTTCTTATGAAATGATAAAGCTACCCATTTCATTATGTATGAGGTCAACTTTTTTTTATTAGAGTTAAATTAACGTAGATATATGACGGAACCTAACCAACCCTACCTAACCTAACCTAACCTATCTTTATAGGTTAGGTTAGGTTAGGTAGCCGAAAAAGTTAGGTTAGGTTAGGTTAGGTAGGTTAGGTAGTCGAAAAACAACTAATTCATGAAAACTTGGCTTATTAGGCAAATCGGGCGTTGCATAGTAGGCTGAGAAGTGCGTTCTGGCTACTAGGTACGACATATATATATATATATATATATATATATATATATATATGTCGTACCTAGTAGCCAGAACTCACTTTTTGGCCTACTATTCAAGGCCCGATTTGCCTAATAAGCCAAGTTTTCCTGAATTAATATATTTTTTCTAATTTTTTTCTTATGAAATGATAAAGCTACCCATTTCATTATGTATGAGGTCAATTTTTTCTTATTGGAGTTAAAATTAACGTTGATATATGACCGAACCTAACCAACCCTACCTAACCTAACCTAACCTATCTTTATAGGTTAGGTTTGGTTAGGTAGCCGAAAAAGTTAGGTTAGGTTAGGTTAGGTAGGTTAGGTAGTCGAAAAACAATTAATTCATGAAAACTTGGCTTATTAGGCAAATCGGGCCTTGAATAGTAGGCTAAAAAGTGAGTTCTGGCTACTAGGTACGACATATATATATATATATATATATATATATATATATATATATATATATATATATATATATATATATATATTATATATATATATATATATATATATATATATATATATATATATATATATATATATATATATATATATATATATATGTCGTACCTAGTAGCCAGAACGCACTTCTCAGCCTACTATGCAAGGCCCGATTTGCCTAACAAGCCAAGTTTTCCTGAACTAATATATTTTCTTTAATTTTTTTCTTATGAAATGATAAAGCTACCCATTTCTTTATGTATGAGGTCAATTTTTTTGTTATTGGAGTTAAAACTAACGTAGATATATGACCGAACCTAACCAACCCTACCTAACCTAATCTAACCTATCTTTATAGTTTAGATTAGGTTAGGTAGCCGAAAAAGTTAGGTTAGGTTAGGTTAGGTAGGTTAGGTAGTCGAAAAACAATTAATTCATGAAAACTTGGCATATTAGGCAAATCGGGCCTTGCATAGTAGGCTGAGAAGTGAGTTCTGGCTACTAGGTACGACACATATACATATATATATATATATATATATATATATATATATATATATATGTCGTACCTAATAGCCAGAACGCACTTCTCAGCCAACTATTCAAGGCCCGATTTGCCTAATAAGCCAAGTTTTCATGAATTAATGTTTTTTCGTCTACCTAACCTACCTAACCTAACCTAACCTAGCTTTTTTTGGCTACCTAACCTAACCTTACCTATAAATATAGGTTAGGTTAGGTTAGGTAGGGTTGGTTAGGTTCGGTCATATATCTACGTTAATTTTAACTCCAATAAAAAAAAATTGACCTCATACATAGAGAAAAGGGTTGCTTTATCATTTCATAAGAAAAAAATTATAGTAAATATATTAATTCAGGAAAACTTGGCTTATTAGGCAAATCGGGCCTTGAATAGTAGGCTGAGAAGTGAGTTCTGGCTACTAGGTACGACATATATATATATATATATATATATATATATATATATATATATATATATATATATATATATATATATATATATATATATATATATATATATATATATATATATATATATATATATATATAATGGAAGGGAGTATCACCTCTAGCTGGAAGAAGGGGGACCCATAGCCTCTGAGGAAACCACGCATAACGCATTAGAGGGAATGTTTAGATCCCCTCCAATACAGTTTCTGTGTGCTTTTCTCCTACCACCCCCTTCCTTTTTTATTTTTTGTGCTTTATTATGTATTTGATGGTTACAAGATATACATGGGTTGATACAAAAATAATAATACAAAAAGGTGCTTAAAGGTTATGGATCTTATGGATTGGTCAGTCTTGGCGCTTTGCGCGTTCATGCAGCTTTCTCACACATGTTAGACTCAGTGCGGCCCGTGCATGCGCCAGAATTTGATGAAAAACTGTACCCAAATGGATCCATGAGTGTCGTCGGGGGTTGGTCAGTCAGGGAGCTTAGTTAATAAGCGCCAAGACTGACCAATCCTTATAGACGATCATTGGTGCGGTGTTCACGGTACTGTGTACGTTTAGGGGTGATCCTGGACGGCATGGGTTCGAATCCTGGCCGGGTCAAAGAGTTCTTCGTGATATATGGCTTGCGCGTTCATGCAGCTTTCTCATATATATATATATATATATATATATATATATATATATATATATATATATATATATATATATATATATATATATATATATATATATATATATATATATATATATATAAGCCTATACTTGCATAAACCACAAGTGAAGATTAACAATCTTTGGACAACACCCACCAGTGGGACTCGAACCCAGAAAGCACAACTACCTTCAGTAGCTGGCATAACTAGTATGCTTTAACCCACTACGCCATCAGACCTTACAAAAGAAGTAGATAGTTCGAGATATATATCTCAAACATCTCCACCTCCCGAAGGCACCAGATGAGTGAGGGGTCAGTCTGCATTTTTCGTCAAGCCACTGTCAATGTGAGAGAACTCGTGTCCAGCTTATAAGCCTATACTTGCATAAACCACAAGTGAAGATTAACAATCTTTGGACAACACCCACCAGTGGGACTCGAACCCAGAAAGCACAACTACCTTTCAGTAGCTGGCATAACTAGTATGCTTTAACCCACTACGCCATCAGACCTTACAAAAGAAGTAGATAGTTCGAGATATATATCTCAAACATCTCCACCTCCCGAAGGCACCAGATGAGTGAGGGGTCAGTCTGCATTTTTCGTCAAGCCACTGTCAATGTGAGAGAACTCGTGTCCAGCTTATAAGCCTATACTTGCATAAACCACAAGTGAAGATTAACAATCTTTGGACAACACCCACCAGTGGGACTCGAACCCAGAAAGCACAACTACCTTCCAGTAGCTGGCATAACTAGTATGCTTTAACCCACTACGCCATCAGACCTTACAAAAGAAGTAGATAGTTCGAGATATATATCTCAAACATCTCCACCTCCCGAAGGCACCAGATGAGTGAGGGGTCAGTCTGCATTTTTCGTCAAGCCACTGTCAATGTGAGAGAACTCGTGTCCAGCTTATAAGCCTATACTTGCATAAACCACAAGTGAAGATTAACAATCTTTGGACAACACCCACCAGTGGGACTCGAACCCAGAAAGCACAACTACCTTCCAGTAGCTGGCATAACTAGTATGCTTTAACCCACTACGCCATCAGACCTTACAAAAGAAGTAGATAGTTCGAGATATATATCTCAAACATCTCCACCTCCCGAAGGCACCAGATGAGTGAGGGGTCAGTCTGCATTTTTCGTCAAGCCACTGTCAATGTGAGAGAACTCGTGTCCAGCTTATAAGCCTATACTTGCATAAACCACAAGTGAAGATTAACAATCTTTGGACAACACCCACCAGTGGGACTCGAACCCAGAAAGCACAACTACCTTCCAGTAGCTGGCATAACTAGTATGCTTTAACCCACTACGCCATCAGACCTTACAAAAGAAGTAGATAGTTCGAGATATATATCTCAAACATCTCCACCTCCCGAAGGCACCAGATGAGTGAGGGGTCAGTCTGCATTTTTCGTCAAGCCACTGTCAATGTGAGAGAACTCGTGTCCAGCTTATAAGCCTATACTTGCATAAACCACAAGTGAAGATTAACAATCTTTGGACAACACCCACCAGTGGGACTCGAACCCAGAAAGCACAACTACCTTCCAGTAGCTGGCATAACTAGTATGCTTTAACCCACTACGCCATCAGACCTTGCAAAAGAAGTAGATAGTTCGAGATATATATCTCAAACATCTCCACCTCCCGAAGGCACCAGATGAGTGAGGGGTCAGTCTGCATTTTTCGTCAAGCCACTGTCAATGTGAGAGAACTCGTGTCCAGCTTATAAGCCTATACTTGCATAAACCACAAGTGAAGATTAACAATCTTTGGACAACACCCACCAGTGGGACTCGAACCCAGAAAGCACAACTACCTTCCAGTAGCTGGCATAACTAGTATGCTTTAACCCACTACGCCATCAGACCTTACAAAAGAAGTAGATAGTTCGAGATATATATCTCAAACATCTCCACCTCCCGAAGGCACCAGATGAGTGAGGGGTCAGTCTGCATTTTTCGTCAAGCCACTGTCAATGTGAGAGAACTCGTGTCCAGCTTATAAGCCTATACTTGCATAAACCACAAGTGAAGATTAACAATCTTTGGACAACACCCACCAGTGGGACTCGAACCCAGAAAGCACAACTACCTTCCAGTAGCTGGCATAACTAGTATGCTTTAACCCACTACGCTATCAGACCTTACAAAAGAAGTAGATAGTTCGAGATATATATCTCAAACATCTCCACCTCCCGAAGGCACCAGATGAGTGAGGGGTCAGTCTGCATTTTTCGTCAAGCCACTGTCAATGTGAGAGAACTCGTGTCCAGCTTATAAGCCTATACTTGCATAAACCACAAGTGAAGATTAACAATCTTTGGACAACACCCACCAGTGGGACTCGAACCCAGAAAGCACAACTACCTTCCAGTAGCTGGCATAACTAGTATGCTTTAACCCACTACGCCATCAGACCTTACAAAAGAAGTAGATAGTTCGAGATATATATCTCAAACATCTCCACCTCCCGAAGGCACCAGATGAGTGAGGGGTCAGTCTGCATTTTTCGTCAAGCCACTGTCAATGTGAGAGAACTCGTGTCCAGCTTATAAGCCTATACTTGCATAAACCACAAGTGAAGATTAACAATCTTTGGACAACACCCACCATTGGGACTCGAACCCAGAAAGCACAACTACCTTCCAGTAGCTGGCATAACTAGTATGCTTTAACCCACTACGCCATCAGACCTTACAAAAGAAGTAGATAGTTCGAGATATATATCTCAAACATCTCCACCTCCCGAAGGCACCAGATGAGTGAGGGGTCAGTCTGCATTTTTCGTCAAGCCACTGTCAATGTGAGAGAACTCGTGTCCAGCTTATAAGCCTATACTTGCATAAACCACAAGTGAAGATTAACAATCTTTGGACAACACCCACCAGTGGGACTCGAACCCAGAAAGCACAACTACCTTCCAGTAGCTGGCATAACTAGTATGCTTTAACCCACTACGCCATCAGACCTTACAAAAGAAGTAGATAGTTCGAGATATATATCTCAAACATCTCCACCTCCCGAAGGCACCAGATGAGTGAGGGGTCAGTCTGCATTTTTCGTCAAGCCACTGTCAATGTGAGAGAACTCGTGTCCAGCTTATAAGCCTATACTTGCATAAACCACAAGTGAAGATTAACAATCTTTGGACAACACCCACCAGTGGGACTCGAACCCAGAAAGCACAACTACCTTCCAGTAGCTGGCATAACTAGTATGCTTTAACCCACTACGCCATCAGACCTTACAAAAGAAGTAGATAGTTCGAGATATATATCTCAAACATCTCCACCTCCCGAAGGCACCAGATGAGTGAGGGGTCAGTCTGCATTTTTCGTCAAGCCACTGTCAATGTGAGAGAACTCGTGTCCAGCTTATAAGCCTATACTTGCATAAACCACAAGTGAAGATTAACAATCTTTGGACAACACCCACCAGTGGGACTCGAACCCAGAAAGCACAACTACCTTCCAGTAGCTGGCATAACTAGTATGCTTTAACCCACTACGCTATCAGACCTTACAAAAGAAGTAGATAGTTCGAGATATATATCTCAAACATCTCCACCTCCCGAAGGCACCAGATGAGTGAGGGGTCAGTCTGCATTTTTCGTCAAGCCACTGTCAATGTGAGAGAACTCGTGTCCAGCTTATAAGCCTATACTTGCATAAACCACAAGTGAAGATTAACAATCTTTGGACAACACCCACCAGTGGGACTCGAACCCAGAAAGCACAACTACCTTCCAGTAGCTGGCATAACTAGTATGCTTTAACCCACTACGCCATCAGACCTTACAAAAGAAGTAGATAGTTCGAGATATATATCTCAAACATCTCCACCTCCCGAAGGCACCAGATGAGTGAGGGGTCAGTCTGCATTTTTCGTCAAGCCACTGTCAATGTGAGAGAACTCGTGTCCAGCTTATAAGCCTATACTTGCATAAACCACAAGTGAAGATTAACAATCTTTGGACAACACCCACCAGTGGGACTCGAACCCAGAAAGCACAACTACCTTCCAGTAGCTGGCATAACTAGTATGCTTTAACCCACTACGCCATCAGACCTTACAAAAGAAGTAGATAGTTCGAGATATATATCTCAAACATCTCCACCTCCCGAAGGCACCAGATGAGTGAGGGGTCAGTCTGCATTTTTCGTCAAGCCACTGTCAATGTGAGAGAACTCGTGTCCAGCTTATAAGCCTATACTTGCATAAACCACAAGTGAAGATTAACAATCTTTGGACAACACCCACCAGTGGGACTCGAACCCAGAAAGCACAACTACCTTCCAGTAGCTGGCATAACTAGTATGCTTTAACCCACTACGCCATCAGACCTTACAAAAGAAGTAGATAGTTCGAGATATATATCTCAAACATCTCCACCTCCCGAAGGCACCAGATGAGTGAGGGGTCAGTCTGCATTTTTCGTCAAGCCACTGTCAATGTGAGAGAACTCGTGTCCAGCTTATAAGCCTATACTTGCATAAACCACAAGTGAAGATTAACAATCTTTGGACAACACCCACCAGTGGGACTCGAACCCAGAAAGCACAACTACCTTCCAGTAGCTGGCATAACTAGTATGCTTTAACCCACTACGCTATCAGACCTTACAAAAGAAGTAGATAGTTCGAGATATATATCTCAAACATCTCCACCTCCCGAAGGCACCAGATGAGTGAGGGGTCAGTCTGCATTTTTCGTCAAGCCACTGTCAATGTGAGAGAACTCGTGTCCAGCTTATAAGCCTATACTTGCATAAACCACAAGTGAAGATTAACAATCTTTGGACAACACCCACCAGTGGGACTCGAACCCAGAAAGCACAACTACCTTCCAGTAGCTGGCATAACTAGTATGCTTTAACCCACTACGCCATCAGACCTTACAAAAGAAGTAGATAGTTCGAGATATATATCTCAAACATCTCCACCTCCCGAAGGCACCAGATGAGTGAGGGGTCAGTCTGCATTTTTCGTCAAGCCACTGTCAATGTGAGAGAACTCGTGTCCAGCTTATAAGCCTATACTTGCATAAACCACAAGTGAAGATTAACAATCTTTGGACAACACCCACCAGTGGGACTCGAACCCAGAAAGCACAACTACCTTCCAGTAGCTGGCATAACTAGTATGCTTTAACCCACTACGCCATCAGACCTTACAAAAGAAGTAGATAGTTCGAGATATATATCTCAAACATCTCCACCTCCCGAAGGCACCAGATGAGTGAGGGGTCAGTCTGCATTTTTCGTCAAGCCACTGTCAATGTGAGAGAACTCGTGTCCAGCTTATAAGCCTATACTTGCATAAACCACAAGTGAAGATTAACAATCTTTGGACAACACCCACCAGTGGGACTCGAACCCAGAAAGCACAACTACCTTCCAGTAGCTGGCATAACTAGTATGCTTTAACCCACTACGCCATCAGACCTTACAAAAGAAGTAGATAGTTCGAGATATATATCTCAAACATCTCCACCTCCCGAAGGCACCAGATGAGTGAGGGGTCAGTCTGCATTTTTCGTCAAGCCACTGTCAATGTGAGAGAACTCGTGTCCAGCTTATAAGCCTATACTTGCATAAACCACAAGTGAAGATTAACAATCTTTGGACAACACCCACCAGTGGGACTCGAACCCAGAAAGCACAACTACCTTCCAGTAGCTGGCATAACTAGTATGCTTTAACCCACTACGCCATCAGACCTTACAAAAGAAGTAGATAGTTCGAGATATATATCTCAAACATCTCCACCTCCCGAAGGCACCAGATGAGTGAGGGGTCAGTCTGCATTTTTCGTCAAGCCACTGTCAATGTGAGAGAACTCGTGTCCAGCTTATAAGCCTATACTTGCATAAACCACAAGTGAAGATTAACAATCTTTGGACAACACCCACCAGTGGGACTCGAACCCAGAAAGCACAACTACCTTCCAGTAGCTGGCATAACTAGTATGCTTTAACCCACTACGCTATCAGACCTTACAAAAGAAGTAGATAGTTCGAGATATATATCTCAAACATCTCCACCTCCCGAAGGCACCAGATGAGTGAGGGGTCAGTCTGCATTTTTCGTCAAGCCACTGTCAATGTGAGAGAACTCGTGTCCAGCTTATAAGCCTATACTTGCATAAACCACAAGTGAAGATTAACAATCTTTGGACAACACCCACCAGTGGGACTCGAACCCAGAAAGCACAACTACCTTCCAGTAGCTGGCATAACTAGTATGCTTTAACCCACTACGCCATCAGACCTTACAAAAGAAGTAGATAGTTCGAGATATATATCTCAAACATCTCCACCTCCCGAAGGCACCAGATGAGTGAGGGGTCAGTCTGCATTTTTCGTCAAGCCACTGTCAATGTGAGAGAACTCGTGTCCAGCTTATAAGCCTATACTTGCATAAACCACAAGTGAAGATTAACAATCTTTGGACAACACCCACCAGTGGGACTCGAACCCAGAAAGCACAACTACCTTCCAGTAGCTGGCATAACTAGTATGCTTTAACCCACTACGCCATCAGACCTTACAAAAGAACGTCTGATGGCGTCCCACTGTCCCACTGGTGGGTGTTGTCCAAAGATTATTAATCTTCACTTGTGGTTTATGCAAGTATAGGCTTATAAGCTGGACACGAGTTCTCTCACATTGGCAGTGGCTTGACGAAAAATGCAGACTGGCCCCACACTCATCTGGTGCCTTTGGGAAGTGGAGATGTTTGGGATGTATATATATCTCGAACTCTCTACTTCTTTTGTAGGGTCTGATGGTGTAGTGGGTTAAAGCATACTAGTTATGGCAGCTACTGGAAGGTAGTTGTGCTTTCTGGGTTCGAGTCCCACTGGTAGGTGTTGTCCAAAGATTATTAATCTTCACTTGTGGTTTATGCAAGTATAGGCTTATAAGCTGGACACGAGTTCTCTCACATTGACAGTGGCTTGACGAAAAATGCAGACTGACCCCACACTCATCTGGTGCCCTCGGGAAGTGGAGATGTTTGGGATGTATATATATCTCGAACTCTCTACTTCTTTTGTAGGGTCTGATGGTGTAGTGGGTTAAAGCATACTAGTTATGGCAGCTACTGGAAGGTAGTCGTGCTTTCTGGGTTCGAGTCCCACTGGTGGGTGTTGTCCAAAGATTATTAATCTTCACTTGTGGTTTATGCAAGTATAGGCTTATAAGCTGGACACGAGTTCTCTCACATTGACAGTGGCTTGACGAAAAATGCAGACTGACCCCACACTCATCTGGTGCCCTCGGGAAGTGGAGATGTTTGGGATGTATATATATATCGAACTCTCTACTTCTTTTGTAGGGTCTGATGGTGTAGTGGGTTAAAGCATACTAGTTATGGCAGCTACTGGAAGGTAGTTGTGCTTTCTGGGTTCGAGTCCCACTGGTGGGTGTTGTCCAAAGATTATTAATCTTCACTTGTGGTTTATGCAAGTATAGGCTTATAAGCTGGACACGAGTTCTCTCACATTGACAGTGGCTTGACGAAAAATGCAGACTGACCCCACACTCATCTGGTGCCCTCGGGAAGTGGAGATGTTTGGGATGTATATATATCTCGAACTCTCTACTTCTTTTGTAGGGTCTGATGGTGTAGTGGGTTAAAGCATACTAGTTATGGCAGCTACTGGAAGGTAGTTGTGCTTTCTGGGTTCGAGTCCCACTGGTGGGTGTTGTCCAAAGATTATATATATATATATATATATATATATATATATATATATATATATATATATATATATATATATATATATATATATATATATATATATATATATATATATATATATATATATATATATATATATATATATATGTCGTACCTAATAGCCAGAACGCACTTCTCAGCCTACTATGCAAGGCCCGATTTGTCTAATAAGCCAAGTTTTCATGAATTAATTGTTTTTCGACTACCTAACCTACCTAACCTAACCTAACCTAACTTTTTCGGCTACCTAACCTAACCTAACCTATATAGATAGGTTAGGTTAGGTTAGGTAGGGTTGGTTAGGTTCGGTCATATATCTACGTTAATTTTAACTCCAATAAAAAAAAATTGACCTCATACATAATGAAATGGGTAGCTTTATTATTTCATAAGAAAAAAATTAGAGAAAATATATTAATTCAGGAAAACTTGGCTTATTAGGCAAATCGGGCCTTGCATAGTAGGCCGAAAAGTGCGTTCTGGCTACTAGGTACGACATATATATATATATATATATATATATATATATATATATATATATATATATATATATATATATATATATGTCGTACCTAGTAGCCAGAACGCACTTCTCGGCCTACTATGCAAGGCCCGATTTGCCTCATAAGCTAAGTTTTCCTGAATTAATATATTTTCTCTAATTTTTTTCTTATGAAATGATAAAGCTACCCATTTCATTATGTATGAGGGCAATTTTTTTTTATTGGATTTAAAATTAACGTAGATATATGACCAAACCTAACCAACCCGACCTAACCTAACCTAACCTATCTCTATAGGTTAGGTTAGGTTAGGTAGCCGAAAAAGTTAGGTTAGGTTAGGTTAGGTAGGTTAGGTAGTCGAAAAACAATTAATTCATGAAAACTTGGCTTATTAGGCAAATTGGGCCTTGAATAGTAGGCCGAGAAGTGCGTTCTGGCTATTAGGTACGACATATATATATATATATATATATATATATATATATATATATATATATATATATATATATATATATATATATATATATATATATATATATATATATATATATGTCGTACCTAGTAGCCAGAACTCTCTTCTCAGCCTACTATTCAAGGCCCGATTTGCCTAATAAGCCAAGTTTTCCTGAATTAATATATTTACTATAATTTTTTTCTTATGAAATGATAAAGCAACCCTTTTCTCTATGTATGAGGTCAATTTTTTTTTATTGGAGTTAAAATTAACGTAGATATATGACCGAACCTAACCAACCCTACCTAACCTAACCTAACCTATATTTATAGGTAAGGTTAGGTTAGGTAGCCAAAAAAAGCTAGGTTAGGTTAGGTTAGGTAGGTTAGGTAGACGAAAAAACATTAATTCATGAAAACTTGGCTTATTAGGCAAATCGGGCCTTGAATAGTAGGCTGAGAAGTGCGTTCTGGCTATTAGGTACGACATATATATATATATATATATATATATATATATATATATATATATATATATATATGTCGTACCTAGTAGCCAGAACGCACTTCTCTGCCTACTATGCAAGGACCGATTTGCCTAATAAGCCAAGTTTTCTTCAATTAATTGTTTTTTGACTACCTAACCTACCTAACCTAACCTAACCTAACTTTTCGGCTACCTAACCTAACCTAACCTAACCTATAAAGATAGGTTAGGTTAGGTTCGGTCATATATCTACGTTAATTTTAACTCCAATATATATATATAAATATATATATATATATATATATATATATATATATATATATATTTATATATATATAAATATATATATATATATATATATATATATATATATATATATATATATATATATATATTTTGGTAGCAGTCTTTAATGTAGACATATATTATTAAATATGACCGAAAAAGTAAGATTAATAATTCTAACACGAATTTTCTCAATCTGAGAATAAAAATGAATTTTGGAGAATTGATTTTTGATTTACCTCCAAGAGTGAAGCGTAATGTACGAAAGATTGAGAAAATTCGTATTAGAATTATTAATCTTACTTTTTCGGTCATATTTAATAATATATATATATATATATATATATATATATATATATATATATATATATATATATATATATATATATATATATATATATATATATATAACCGAAAAGGAAGTTTAATAATTCTAACACGAATTTTTTCAATATTTCAGTATAATGCACAACTATATTCTACCCACTTCAAGACTCCCAACCAATATAGAAGCAGCTAGTGGAAGTATGGGTAAATAGGCCCTCTGCTGTTACTTCCATTCTTATGCTCTCATATCCAATTAATACCCGCAGCTTCGTGTTCTGTCTTGTATTTGTCACGAGTTTGTTCACCTTATCCAAAACTGTTGTACCATATCACCTCACCCAAATGAGAGTATAAGTATGACGGATTTGCTGACTCTGTTTAGTGTATTCAGATTACAGTTGTGTGTGTAAACTAATGTCTTTGAAAATATAATAAGTTATTACGAAACGCGTTCAAGCGTCGCGTCAGACTAGAAATAAAAATGAATTTTGTATATTGGATTTTTCAATTTCCATCAACAGTAAAAAGAAACATAAGAAATGTTGAGAAAAATCGTGTTAGAATTATTAATCTCACTCTTTCAATCATATTTAACAACATATGTTTACAAGAAAGGCTGCTACCGAAATATATATATATATATATATATATATATATATATATATATATATATATATATATATATATATATATATATATATATATATATATATATATATATATATATATATATATATATATGTATATATTTGTGATTGGTGTCAATCTAAAATTTATCGATTCGGTATAAGCTGCATTTTCTAAAATTCCCTTTACCATCATGAAAATAAATTACAGAACCGGTAGCCCAATAGCTGTTGATGTGTCCATATTCCCCAGTCTCGTGTGTCGATATTGGGAATTATATTCTTCCGATACGTTCACTAAGGGAGATGCAATGTTTCAATGCCGGACGAGTCGTGTGTTCGAACAGAGGAACAACAACGAGGATGTGGGTAGTGGGAGGTACTGAGGTAGGAAAGACTGGAAAGGGGGGGGGGAGGTGTGGGGAAGAGGCTTTAGAGAGGTATACAACATACAATTTCCTCTAGTGACTTTTGTTACTAGACGGGTTCACCATAGCCCGTGCTACTTGGCACCTTTTTTTTCGAGCAGCTGAATCTGAAAACAAAAACAAAAAAAATCTAGTGACTGACAACATCACCAGCAGCAGCAGCAGCTCAGTGAAGATAATGTACGCCACATTACAGTCCTTCTAACTTCTGTACAACAGCTCTAGCTAAAGGTCGCCAGTTCAGCCTGTAAAGTTGATGAAATCTAATTCGTAAAACAATAAAACAAAGAATTTTAAGATGAATGGGAGAATAACGAATGTTACGATCTAGGGAGCGTAACTTGTGAACGCTTTCATGAAGTATTTCTTTTTAATGTCTTGTAATTTTAAACAACGCAACCATTCAAACTTACAACATCGAGGTACACATCAGAAAAAGAGCTAACAAATCAAATGGGCAAAATTCTTTGTGGCGAATGGAGAAGTGTAAGTCTTTGACTCGGGTTGGTCCACTCCCATATGGCTTTATACACAAGAAAGAAGACACACAACCCATATCGGAAAACAAAACAAGTGACGACGTTTCGGTCCATGTTGGAGTTTAATCAAATCGACTTCATTACGGTCCAAAACAGACCGGGACGTCGTTCCTGCCTCTATTTGCAGATGTATGGGTTTCATGGATGCCTATAATTATCAGTAAAGTTACTGTGACCTACTGTCTGCATAAGAATGTATCTTAACCATAATAAACCTTCTAGCCTTGTTAGAAGTTTTACTATCATGGTAAAGATCCACCACTTCAGACAATTAGATCCTGCAGCATTAGCTAACCCAACCTTTCTACAAGAAATGACACACTAACGATATGGTATTTCATCGGTTAGAAGATTAGCTAAATGAAACTCATTGAAATACTAATATAATTTTCAATATAAGCATTATAACATGAAAAGAACTTTCAGAAAAAAATTATGCACGAGACAGAAATTCTTGACACTTCAATAATCACTCATAAACGAGTCCTTCACCAAAAATACCATCTAATCACTTGTAATGGGTATAATCCTAGTATTCAGTGGACATTATCAAAAATATCTTAAATGGAAAGAATTGCTTTTAACACCTCGTAAATTTAAGATGGCTACCACTGGCCCACATGTGAATTTACATACTTACTAGATAATTTAATACCTGGTTTTTAATACTGCTTTTAAACTACCTAAAATAAGACAATTGCCTAGGATACGCTCTGCTATTAAAAGAATAATAGGGAAAATAACTGTAAAACTAACAATAAGGGATATCGGTGGAACAAGTGAGGAGCTGATATCAACACAGACAACCATTATAAGACTTGCAGGTTTTCAGTTAAGCTGACTTCACTAGGAAGGTATTGGGTTATGTCAGGCTTACAGTTAAAACTTAGTTCACTAGGAAGGTATAGCGTTATGTCAGGCTTACAGTTAAAACTTAGTTCACTAGGAAGGTATAGCGTTATGTCAGGCTTACAGTTAAAACTTAGTTCACTAGGAAGGTATAGCGTTATGTCAGGCTTACAGTTAAAACTTAGTTCACTAGGAAGGAATAGGGTTATGTCACTCTCTGAAGCAAAATACTTCGCTGTCGTAAAGCACACTTGAGTCGTACTTAGGACCTTGGAACACGATCCGCCAATCTGCTTACAACCTATTACAAAATTACTGCTGGGTAAACAATGGCGAACATTTAAGGGATTGGTTCCAAGTTAATTCAGGCTGGCAAGGAATCGAACGCAGACCAACTCAAATGAAAGGCGCGTAGTGCCTTAACAGGGAAACACAAATTAAGACATTGCAATAGTGAGTAAGCTAGGGAACAGTGATCACAAAGAAATCAGATCTAGTATAGAATGTAGTAGATTTGTAGGGGAAAATTCTGTTAATGTGCCAGATCTTCGAAAAGCTGATTTTAATAGAGTAAGAAAATTTTGGGATGAAATAGATTGGAAAATCTTGGGCAAAGGGGGTGGGCCGGTCTTGGAGCGAGACGTGAACCCAGCGATGGGTGATGTAAAAGGAATTTCGATGAGGATTCAAAATATGATCTATATTAAAATATTCTAAGCAAAGCACAGGAACGTAGTATACCATTCAAATTGAATAGATCGAATACTAAAGAACTGAAATGGATAACAAAAGATCTGAAGAATCTTATAGGTAGAAAGAGAGCTTGGCACAAAAGGATTAAGAAAGGGAAGTCAGTTTAGAACATACGAGTCATAAATACTCATACTCCGCCCAAGTAAAACAGGAACAAACAGCACTTAGTGGGCCAGCCAGAGGCTTAGGATAAGTCCATTCAAAACTGTAACAGGTCAGATAACGGATAATGACGAAGAGATGAGTAGTATTTTTAATAAATAAATCTCTGTATTTACTAAAGAGGATCTTAACACTCTACCTTCAGCTAATCAAGCCTTTGTGGGTGGGGACGAGGATAGGTTGACTGGTTTAGCAGATACCAGTGTGGATGTTATTGAACAAAGAGTGAAACTCAAACCAAACAGATCCCCAGGGCCGGACAGATTGTTTGCCAGGGTGCTTAAAGAATGCAAAGAGGAGCTTTGCGAGCCACTGTCTACCTTATTTAATAAATCATTAGAGTCAGGCAGAGTGCCCGAGTCGTGGAAGGATGCTAATGTGGTACCATTTTTTACGGAAGGAGATAGATCACTTGCGTCAAATTATCGGCCAATTAGGCTAATGTCAATTGTGGGAAAGTTACTTGAATCGATAATTGCAAACACCATTCGTCTTCATCTCGAAAAACATAAATTAATAAATGATTCACAATCAGGGTTTTACAAACGGCCGTACATGTTTAACAAATTTGCTATCATTTTATTCCAGCATAGTTGAGGCAGTTGATAGTGGTAAGGATTGTGATGTTTTGTACCTTGACTTTAGCAAAACTTTTGACACTAGGGCCTCTGTTATTTATAGCTAGCTGTACCCAGCCATGCGTTCCTGTGACTCAGCAACACATGTGTGTTGTCAGCCCGTCCTCCAAACAAAGACCCAAAAGTAATTCCATGCACCCGCCAAACCCCTTAGCCTTATTACCTTATTAAGCCTTATTACGAACATTCATGCATTGATTCTTTGGTTTTAAATTCTTACTAATCATAACTCCCAGATCCCATTCGCAATCCGACTTCGCAATCTCAACACCATCTAGCTCGTACCTTGTAACTTTATCATCATTACCTAGCCTCAGAACTTTACATTTATCAGCATTAAACTGCATCTGCCAATCTTTAGACATTTCAAAACCCTATTTAAATCAACTTGAAATTATAGTGAGTCTTCTTCCTTGTTAATTTCCCTACCGATTTTTGTATCATCGGCAAATTTGCAAATGTTGCTACTCAAACCTGAATCTAAATCATGTATATATATATTATAAACAGCAGAGGGCCCAGGACAGAGCCTTGAGGCACTCCACTTACAACATTATCCCTCTACTCTAACTTAATACTCCAACTTAACCCCATTTATACTAACTCTCTGTTTGCTTTGGACTAGCCATACCCTAATCCAACTTAATATAGCACCTCCAATACCAAGAGCCTCTATCTTTTTAATCAGTCTTTCATGTGGCACTGTATCAAAAGCTTTGCTAAAGTAGGTACACAACATCTCAATCCTTACCACTATCAACTTCCTCAACTATGGTAGAATAAAAAGATAGCAAATTTGTTAATCCGTCCCCTCGTCCTCCCCACCATTCCCCACTTCACCATCCCCTCTTCCTTCTCACCATGCCCCACTCCCCTGTCCCTTTGTCCTCCCCACCATTCTCCACTCCCCCTTCCCTTTGTCCCCACCATCCCAAACTTCTCTGTCCCCTCGTCCTTCACCACTATTACCCCCTCCCTTGTCCCCTCGTCCTCCCACCATCTCTCACTTCCGTCCCCTCGTCCTTCCCACCATTCCCCACTCCCGCGTCTGATGCCTTCCCAAATGGTCTGATGTTCCCATCAGAAAATTTGGAACATCAAGTGACCTGATGTTCCCATCACTGAAATATAATAAAAACAGTTAAAAAATGAATTGAAAATATGAAAAAATATAAAAATAAACTATACTCACAAAATAAACGGTCTGGTAAACAACACAGCTCAATTCCAACGCAATTCACACATTATAATTAAATGAAAATGAAAATAAATAAAAATCTCTGAAAATTCAATTTATCAATGCAATCAGAAACATTGAAAAGGAATTGTAACATATCTAGTTTAACATGTGTGTTGCTCATACATGCCTCAGATTGCGTTGTTTTTCAAGAAAAGCATAGTTTTACCTATTACAGGTGTGGCATCTTTACATATACTTACGAAATGAACGGTAAGGTAAACAACACAGCTCAATTCCAACACAGTGCCACACAAAATAATTCACTAAAAAAATAAAATAAATCGAAATCTATGAAAATAAAATTTATCAATACAATCGTAAACATTGAAATGGAATTCGTGACATATTTAGTATAGCGTGCATGTTGCCATTATGTTCAACAGATGGCGTTGTTTTTTAAAAACGCATGTTTTTACCTGTCACAAAGGGTGGCATTTATATAGTATGTATATAAAGGGTGCACCTATTCGAATGTAACGTTGTGTCAAAAATTCAAAGCAATTGGTGAAGAACTTTCAGAGATTACAATGTGTGTTGGTCTTATGTCCAACAGATGGCGCTGTTTAAAAAAAAAACATGTCTTTTCCTGTCACAGGTAAGGCATGTATATAGTAGATATATAAAAAGACGCACCTATTCGAATGCAACGTTGTGTCAAAATTTGAAAGCAATCGGTTAAGAGGTTTCGAAGATTTCACTCACATGAAAAACACATGAAAAACACAGTTTTTCAGAAAAAGCATGTTTTTTTTTACCGTTACAGAAGTGACATCTATATAGTATGTATATAAAAACCTGCTAGGATGCGAATGGAACGTTGTGTGAAAATTTCAAAGCAATCGGTGAAGAACTTTCGGAGATTAGCGATTTTAAACAAACAAACATTTCCATTTTTATTTATATAGATGAGAAAATTTCCGTTTAGAATGAACAGCGAGTATAAACTTATGAATGCGTCTGTTGGGTCATCTGCTGGATGTAATGGACTTGAGTCGAGGACGGGTTGGCGTTGCTGAGCCACTGCAACTTTCCCCTGTTCCCCAGTCCTCCCCAGCATCCCCCACTCAAGCGTCCTCTTAACCATTCCCCACTCCACCATCCCCTCGTACTCCCGCACCATATTCCACTCCCCCGTCCCCTTGTCCTCCCTACCATTTTCCCTATCCCCAGTTCCCTCATCCACCCCACCATCCCCCCACTCCCCTGTTTCCTGGTCTTCCCAACCATTCTCCATTCCCCTGTCCCCTCGTCCCCACCAGCCCCAACTTCCCGGCCCTCTCGTCCTCCCTACCATTACTCCTCTCCCACTTGTCCTCCACACCATTACCCTCTCCCCTGTCCCCCATCGTCCTCCCCACCATCTCTCACTCCCGTCCCCTCGTCCTCCCCACCATTCCCTACTCCCACATCCAATGCATTCCCAAATGATCTTATGTTCCATCACTGAAATATAAGAAAAACAGTTAAAAAAAGACTTGAAAAACAATGAAAAAAATAAAATAAACTATACTCATATAATGAACGGTATGGTAAACAATACAGCTTAATTCAATCGCAATGTCACACAAAATAATTAAATTAAAATGAAAACAAATCAAAATTCATGAAAATTCAATATGTTAATGCAATCAGAAACATTGAAATGGAATCGTAACATATGTATTATAGTGTGTGTTGCTCTTACGTGCAACAGATGGCACTGTTTCTTAAAAAATGTTTTTACCTGTCACATGTGTGGCATCTATACCTATACTTATGAAATGTTTGTATGGTAAACAACACAGCTCAATTCCATCGCAATGTCACACAAAATAAGTAAATCAAAATGAAAATAAATCAAAATCTATGAAAAATCAATTTATCAATTCAATCGGAAACATTGAAATGGAATCGTAACATATTTAGTATTGAAGGGTGTTATTATTACATGCAACAGATAGTGCTGTTTAAAAAAAAAACGTTTTTACCTGTCACAGGTGTGGCATCTAAATAGTAGGTATATAAAAAAAACACGATTATTCGAATGCAATGTTGTGTCAAAATTTCAAACAATCGGTGAAGAACTTTTGGAGATTAAAACATGTGCTGCTCTTACGTCCTACAGATGGCGCTGTTTTTTTTTAATCAAGTTTTTGCCTGTCACAGGTGAGGCATGTATATAGTAGGTATATAAAAAGACACGCCTATTCGAATGCAACGTTGAGTCAAAATTTCAAAGCAATCGGTAAAGAGCTTTTGAAGACTTCCCTCACATGAAAAACACCCGAAAACACAGTTTAAAAAAAAACATGTTTTCCCCCGGCACAGATGTGTCATCTATATAGTATGTATATAAAAATCCACTCGGATTCGAATGGAACATTGTTTAAAAATTTCAAAGCCATTCGTGAAGAACTTTCCAAGATTAGCGATTTTATTAGATATATGACAGTGTCAGACCATGGAGGAAAAATTGAAACAGGAATTTCTTTAAGTACTTTCGTATATTAATACATCTTCAGAAGGAATCCTCCTTGATTCCTCCTGAAGATGTACTAATATACGAAAGTACTTAAGAACATAAGAACATAAGAACAAAGGTAACTGCAGAAGGCCTATTGGCCCATTCGAGGCAGCTCCTATTCTATAACCACCCAATCCCACTCATATACTTGTCCAACCCGCGCTTGAAACAATCGAGGGACCCCACCTCCACCACGTTACGCGGCAATTGGTTCCACAAATCAACAACCCTGTTACTGAACCAGTATTTACCCAAGTCTTTCCTAAATCTAAACTTATCCAATTTATATCCATTGTTTCGTGTTCTGTCCTGTGTTGATACTTTTAATACCCTATTAATATCCCCCCGGTTATGTCCATTCATCCACTTGTAAACCTCTATCATGTCACCCCTAACTCTGGTCGCCATATTATAGAATGGATATAAATTCACTTGAACGTGTCCAGCGTAGGATGACTAAGTTAATTCCCCAAATTAGAAATCTTTCATATGAAGAAAGATTAACAAAGCTTAAGTTGCATTCACTGGAAAGGCGAAGAGTTAGGGGTGACATGATAGAGGTTTACAAGTGGATGAATGGACATAACCGGGGGGATATTAATAGGGTATTAAAAGTATCAACACAGGACAGAACACGAAACAATGGATATAAATTGGATAAGTTTAGATTTAGGAAAGACTTGGGTAAATACTGGTTCAGTAACAGGGTTGTTGATTTGTGGAACCAATTGCCGCGTAACATTGTGGAGGTGGGGTCCCTCGATTGTTTCAAGCACGGGTTGGACAAGTATATGAGTGGGATTGGGTGGTTATAGAATAGGAGCTGCCTCGTATGGGCCAATAGGCCTTCTGCAGTTACCTTTGTTCTTATGTTCTTATGTTCTTATGCCCTAATCCAGCTTAATATAGCACCCCCAATACCATGAGACTCTATCTTTTTAATCAGTCTTTCATGTGGCACTGTATCAAAATGCCTGTTTCAATTCTTTCTCCGTGGTCTGACACTGTCACATTTTTCATCATGTGGTAATTTACACATATATAGATATGTGTAAATTTACACATATCTATTTCGTAAATTTCGTGATTTACACATATATAGATAGATTCATTATTTAGATTCAGTTTTGAACAGCAATATTTGCCAATTTGCCGATGATTCAAAAATCGGGAGGGAAATAAACAAGGAAAAAGACTGACTATTTCTTCAAGACGATCAAAATACGGTTTTGAAATGGTCAAAAGATTGGCAGATGCAGTTTAATGCTGACATAAGAACATAAGAACACAGGTAACTGCAGAAGGCCTATTGGCCCATACGAGGCAGTTCCTATCTATAACCACCCAATCCCACTCGTATACATGTTTAACCCACGCTTGAAACAATCGAGGGACCCCACCTCCACCACATTACGCGGTAATTGGTTCCACAAATCAACAACCCTGTTACCAAACCAGTATTTTTCTAGAGTTACAAGATACGAGCTAGGTGGTGTTGAGATTGCAAATTTCGATTGCAAAAGTGATCTGGGAGTTATGATTAGTAAGAATTTAAAACCACAAAATCAATGCATAAATGTACGTAATAAGGAAAATAGGACACTGGGATTTGTTAATCGAAGCGTTAGTAACAAGACACCTGGTGTTAGTCTTCAGCTATATCTTTCTCTGGTTAGGCCCCATTTACATTATGCTGTTCAGTTTTGGTCGCCGTATTATAGAATGGATTTAAATTCGCTCGAACGTGTCCAGTGTAGAATAAAGTTAATTCCCCAAATTAAAATCCTGTCATATAAAGAGAGATTAACAAAGCTTAAATTGCATTCACTGGAAAAGCGAAGAGTTAGGGGTGACATGATAGAGGTTCACAAGTGGATGAATGGGCATAACAAAGGGGATATTAATAGGGTATTAAAAGTATCAACGCGAGACAGAACATGAAACAATGGGTATAAACTGGATAAGTTTAGATTTAGGAAAGACTTGGGTAAATACTGGCTCGGTAACATGGTTGTTGATTTGTGGAACCAGTTACCACGTAACGTGGAGGTGGAGTCCCTCGATTGTTTTAAAAGTTTGTTGGACATGTATATGAGTGGGATTGGGTGGTTATAAATAAGAGCTTCCTCGTATGGGCCAATAGGCCTTCTGCCGTTACCTTTGTTTTTATGTATGTTCTTAATTGTTGCAGCAGTATAAGAATTATAACTAATGGATATGATTTAAACAGGATTGTAGATTTATATAGAAATCTCATTAGATTTATAAACATTTATTTGGTCAAATGGGATTTGACCTAAATAAAATTTTGTTTAAAATTCATAATAATTTTATTTTATCCCACTGCATTTAGATATTTTGTAAAAGACTTACGAATTTCAGTGCCAGGCGAGAGCGATATTGCCTATGTTGTTCAGGTGTTATGGTTAATGAAAGCAAATTTTGGCTAATGACAGCATTGTGCATTCAGTTGTCTGACACCAACTGATAGTAAAAAAAAAACCTGCTATTGAATTGTGTTTTTATTACTTTATTTCGTATGTGCGAAGAATGCATTGTATGAGTTCCATAATATAAACATGAAGATCTACTGATCATTCTTTTTTAAATTCTGATGAACGAAATTATTTATTTATGAAATTCATGAACTAAAATCGTAGTTTGTGTTGTATAAAGAGGCTATTTCTTTTCTACTAGGAATTAACCAACTGTCTATTAGAGAACCTAAAGTAGTGTGAGGGACATGAATAAAAAGACGTATAGTAAGAATGTCCTGAATAGGAACCAAGGAGTATAAGATTTATAAGGTACTTGAATCTGTTGCTGTATATCTATATTAAGAAAAATGTAGATGTTTGTTTGTTCAAAATTGCTAATCTCCGAAAGTTCTTCACTAATTGCTTTGAAATTTTGACATAACGTTCTATTCGCATACAAGCGTGTTTTTATACACATGCTTTATTGATGTCACGTCTGTGACAGGTAAAAACATTTGATTTTTAACTGTTTTTCATATGAATTTTCATGTGAGGGAAATCTCCGAAACCTATTTACCAATTGTTTTAAGTCTTTAGTAGTAGGCGAAAAACCAATGGCATACTGCCGTTATGAAGATGACATATTCGTCATAGTAAAAAACTCAGATGAACTAATTGATCTAAAAGCCATCTAGAGAGAGAGAGTCAGTACTCTGTTTTACCCTTGAAAATAATGAAAATAAGTATACACCAGCATATATACTAAGCCTACATACATAGGATTATGGGTAAATACTGGTTCGGTAACAGGGTTGTTGATTTGTAGAACCAATTACCGCGTAACGTGGTGGAGATGGGGTCCCTCGATTGTTTCAAACGTGGGTTGGACATGTGTATGAGTGGGATTGGGTGGTTATAAATAGGAGCTGCCTCGTAGGGGCCAATAGGCCTTCTGCAGTTACCCTTGTTCTTATGTTCTTATGTTCTTTTGTCTAAATGGTAGGAGTGAGTCCCCCCCCCCCCCCAAAGATACAAAGCCAGTGTTCTCAACGCTTATACTCGTCGAGCTCTTACCCAGAATAACCCAAGATGTTGGCATCAACTTAACACGAAGAAGGAAGCCCTCCAAGCCCCTAGATAGCAGGCTGAACAGCAGTTAAATAAATTGGCCCAGTACGACATCCCCAACTAACTCAAGCAAACCACCAACAGTGAACTACTCAACCTAAAACAACACCACTAAACCCGTGTAGAAACCAAGACCCTCCGAAAGTTGGCAGCCCTAAACGGTTGACAGTTAAAGATCCCTCGTCCAAAAGATAGCTACAAAGATCTCACAACTTACGATCTTACTCAGGACCAACAGGACTTCTTGAATCTTGTTGTAAACTGTCAATTCTTATTAAAACCAAAAAAACATCAAAAAACACTTTGAAATCGAAACGCTTCTAGACGACGTTCAAAAGTTAGAAGACAACAAAAAAGTCTTCACCGCTGACACACTTTAGGCTGAACTCCTAACAGAGATGCGGAAAAAACGAGGAACATATTCATCAACATTTTTAACCCCACGATTCAGAGAAGCAGCACCAAAACTAAAAAATCTGGAAGGTGTAACAATAAGAAAAGCCGACAAGACAGCAGCATACGTGTTGATCCCTACTCAAGAATATATGAATAAAATTAGCGACATCCTCAGTGATGACACTAAATTTCAACGAATTACGAGGAACCTTGTGGTAGACCTTAAACACAAAGTGAGCAAAACTATTACTGCAATCAATGCGAAGAGAGTTAGCTTTCGTTTCACCAAACTCCAAGGTGACTATAGCTTAGGATATGCCTTTGGCATTGTAAAGACACTTAAACCAAGAACCTCCAACCAACCACCTGGCAAAAAGGCTTAACGAGCGATTTTAACTCCATACACTCCCAGCAACAATAGACTACAATCATCACCAGATTTCCTGGAAATAGTTAAAACTACACAGCCCGATGGAATTATTGCTTCCCTGGACGTCGAATCCCTATTTACCAAAGTTTCGGTCGACACCATCATAGAAATTATACTGTACAGAGTATACAGAGACGAGAGCACCCCCAAATTAGACATACCCGAGCCACACTTGAAGAGCCTTCTCGAGGCTTGTACAAAGGAAGCTCCTTTCATCACTCTGCAAGGTAACATTCGCTTATTTTTTACATGGGAACCGTCGAATATAATCTTTAGTAGTAGGCAAAAACCAATGGTACACTGCCGTTATTTAGATGACATATTCGTCATAGTGAAAGTCCCAGATGAACTAATTATAAGAACATAAGAACAAAGGCAACTGCAGAAGGCCTATTGGCCCATACGAGGCAGCTCCTATCTATAACCACCCAATCCCACTCATATACATGTCCATCCCGCGCTTGAAACAATCGAGGGACCCCACTTCCACCACGTTACGCGGTAATTGGTTCCACAAATCAACAACCCTGTTACCGAACCAGTATTTACCCAAGTCTTTCCTAAATCTAAATTTATCCAACTTATACCCATTGTTTCGTGTTCTGTCTTAACATAAGAACATAAGAACAAAGGTAACTGCAGAAGGCCTATTGGCCCATACGAGGCAGCTCCTATTCTATAACCACCCAATCCCACTCATATACTTGTCCAACCCGTGCTTGAAACAATCGAGGGACCCCACCTCCACAATGTTACGCGGCAATTGGTTCCACAAATCAACAACCCTGTTACTGAACCAGTATTTACCCAAGTCTTTCCTAAATCTAAACTTATCCAATTTATATCCATTGTTTCGTGTTCTGTCCTGTGTTGATACTTTTAATACCCTATTAATATCCCCCCGGTTATGTCCATTCATCCACTTGTAAACCTCTATCATGTCACCCCTAACTCTTCGCCTTTCCAGTGAATGCAACTTAAGCTTTGTTAATCTTTCTTCATATGAAAGATTTCTAATTTGGGGAATTAACTTAGTCATCCTACGCTGGACACGTTCAAGTAAATTTATATCCATTCTATAATATGGCGACCAAAACTGAACTGCATAATCTAAATGGGGCCTAACTAGAGCAAGATATAGCTTGAGAACCACACCAGGTGTCTTGTTACTAACGCTGCGATTAATAAATCCAAGTGTCCGATTTGCCTTATTACGAACATTTATGCATTGATCCTTTTGTTTTAAATTCTTACTAATCATAACTCCCAGATCCCTTTCGCAATCCGACTTCGCAATCACAACACCATCTAGCTCGTATCTTGTAACTCTATCATCATTACCTAACCTCAGAACTTTACATTTATCAGCATTAAACTGCATCTGCCAATCCTTTGACCATTTCAAAACCTATCTAGATCAACTTGAAGTGATAGTGAGTCCTCCTCCGAATTAATTTCCCTACCGATTTTCGTATCATCGGCAAATTTGCAAATGTTGCTACTCAAACCTGAATCTAAATCATTTATATATATTATAAACAACAGAGGTCCCAGGACAGAGCCTTGAGGCACTCCACTTACAACATTTTCCCACTCTGACTTGATTCCATTTATACTAACTCTCTGTTTCCTTTGGTATAGCCATGCCCTAATCCAGCTTAATATAGCACCCCCAATACCATGAGACTCTATTTTTTTAATCAGTCTTTCATGTGGCACTGTATCAAAAGCTTTGCTAAAGTCAAGGTATACAACATCGCAATCCTTACCACTATCAACTGCCTCAACAATGCTAGAATAAAAAGATAACAAATTTGTTAAACATGAACGGCCATTTATAAAACCATGTTGCGACTCAATTATTAATTTATGTTTTTCAAGATGAAGACGAATTTTATTTGCTATTATAGATTCGAGTAACTTTCCCACAATAGACGTTAGGCTAATTGGTCGATAGTTAGACGCAAGTGATCTATCTCCTTTCTTAAAAACTGGTATCACATTAGCAACTTTCCAAAACTCTGGCACTCTGCCTGACTCTATTGATTTATTAAATATGGTTGACAGTGGGTCACAAAGCTCCTCTTTGCATTCTTTAAGCACCCTAGCAAACACTTCATCCGGCCCTGGGGATTTGTTTGGTTTGAGTTTTACTATTTGTTTAAGAACATCCTCCCTGGTAACTGCTAAACTCGTCAACCTGTCCTCGTCCCCACCCACATAGACTTGTTCGGCTGAAGGCATATTGTTAAGTTCCTCTTTAGTAAATACAGATACAAAATATTTATTAAAAATACTACTCATCTCTTCATCACTATCTGTTATTTGACCTGTCTCAGTTTTTAATGGACCTATCCTTTCCCTAGTCTTAGTACGATATAACTGAAAAAACCCTTTAGGATTTGTCTTTGCTTGCCCTGCTATGCGAACTTCATAGTTTCTTTTTGCTTTCCTTATCTCTTTTTTAACATTTCTAACCAGTTGTACGAATTCCTGTTCTAAAGTGACCTCCCCATTTTTAATCCTTTTGTACCAAGCTCTCTTTTTACCTATAAGGTTCTTCAAATTCTTTGTTATCCACTTCAAATTCTTTGTTATCCACAAAGATAATCTCTATATCTTTGTCTTGTGTTGATATATTGATCTAAAAAGCCATTTAAAGAGAGTCAATATTCCGTTTTACCCATTAAAATAGTGAAAATAACAGTCTGCCATTTCTGGATTTACTAATAACAAAAACAGGAGCTTCTATGAGCACCAGAGTATATACTAAGCCTACAAACATAGGATTATGCCTAAATGGTAGGATTGAGTGCTCCAAAGATAGAAAGCTAGTGTTCTCAACGCTTATATACGTCGAGATCTTACCCACTGTTCTGAATGGAGCAACGCGAGTAGGGAGTTTGAAAGAATAACCCAGGTGTTGGTGAACAATGGATATATCAACACAGAAATAAACACTACAATAAGACGACTGTGAGATTTTTCATCATAATATTCTAGTATTACATCCGTCAACTTTAAACAGAAAGTCTAGATGGGCCTCCTGAGGAAGGACCAGCTTAGCTAACACGCGAAGTGTAGTAAGTAGCTTATTCCCCACTCTAGAGACCATAGAAAAAATGACTAGGCGCGAGCAAACGCCGAAACCTAAAAAGCTTAAAATCCCTTACACTAGGCCGTCGACCTTCGCATATCGCTGGAGCGAATCTAACGAGTAGGCCACGGATTCTCACAACATATTATTTTGTTGTGTGATGCTATGAATTCAGCTCGAATCTCAAGAAGCAGTCTTAAATGAATAACGATAATAATGTTAGACAACATGGCAGAACATATAAAAATCAATAATGTAAGGGATGTACGAGAAGACAGTGTTCAACTTAACAACAGTTTATTCAATAAGGTACTAACTACTACAACAACGAAAAATATTATTGACGTTACTCGAAATCCTCCCTGTGACACCTTTACGACAGCTAGACACCAGCCACGAGTAAAACTACAAGATCCTTCCTGCAATCGCGTTATGCTGCATAAATTAACTAACTTGAACATACTGAGTGTTCACAGAGGATGCAATCATACTAAATATTCAAATATACTTATCTATAATCACTAATGCAACAACAACAAGGTAGGTTAGGAGACAAGTCTCCTGTAACCTCCTATATGTTACTTATGCTCCTTGCAGCCCTCCCCTGCAATAACAGTTGGAAATGCAGTCAAACCAGTAGTCTATAAAGACATTACAATGACTAATGGGGTTACTGGCAACTCCAGCATCCCTCCTTAATTAAATTCTTAGTTAAACACTTTGTCCATCGGATGATCAACAATCAATGAATAATTCATTACGTTAATATTAATAGTAACACTTACTTTAACTTAATCTTGTCTCTCACAGACAAGTCAAACTGTACAACTGTCACTCGTAACTCGGAATTACACAAATACCTGACCCGTTGATTATTCAGTGAGTAATCCCCATTAATCCCTGTCCAGGCAATGAGATAGTGAGATCCCTCACTATCTCATTGCCTGGAAAGGATTGGAGTTCTGGTTGGTTAAATACCCTAGAATTCCTACCTCTTTAGGGCTCTGAAGTATGGTGTAGTGGATACAGTGCGTAACTGCCACCTTGATCATTGGGAGCCGGTTGGCCGAGCGGACAGCACGCTGGACTTGTGATCCTGTGGTCCTGGGGTCGATCCCAGGCGCCGGCGAGAAACAATGGGCACAGTTTCTTTCACCCCTATGCCCCTGTTACCTAGCAGTAAAATAGGTACCTGGGTGTAAGTCAGCTGTCACGGGCTGCTTCCTGGGGGTGGAGGTCTGGTCGAGGACCGGGCTGCGGGGACAATAAAGCCCTGAAATCATCTCAAGATAACATCTCAAGATTGATGGCAAGTGTTCGAGTCCCCTGGTGGGTTTAGTGTCCAAAAGTTATATATATATATATATATATATATATATATATATATATATATATATATATATATATATATATATATATATATTGGACATTGTCTTCTGTGTTGGCATCGATATGTTCTTGTCTTGTCCTTACTCTCATGGTGGGTAGAGTAAATAGTTCCGTGATTTGGGTGTTCATGGTAGGTCGCTCTATTCTTATGTGAATTGCCTCAAGAATTTGTAATCTTCTTGAAATTTGTAATCTTCTTGAAATTTCAAGAAGATTACAAATTCTTGAGGCAATTCACATAAGAATAGAGCGACCTACCATGAACACCCAAATCACGGAACTATTTACTCTACCCACCATGAGAGTAAGGACAAGACAAGAACATATCGATGCCAACACAGAAGACAATGTCCAACATAACAGGCCAATTACACTGGATTAATCTTTGTGTTTGGATAGGATATATATATATATATATATATATATATATATATGAAAATGAAAACTCACACCCCAGAAGTGACTCGAACCCATACTCCCAGGAGCAACGCAACTGGTAACTACAGGACGCCTTAATCCACTTGACCATCACGGCCGTCAAAAGGAAGTGATAGCCAAGGCTATTTGAGCCACTTCCCCGACGGCAACTCGGATGGTAATCTTGGGCATAGCATTTCACCAAATCACATCATTCTTTGGGGCACACGTGAGGAACACAAATGCAAACAAGCCTGAATGGTCCTCAGGACTATATGCGAATGAAAACTCACACCCCAGAAGGGACTCGAACCCATACTCCCAGGAGCAACGCAACTGGTAACTACAGGGCGCCTTAATCCACTTGACCATCACGGCCGTCAAAAGGAAGTGATAGCCAAGGCTATTTGAGCCACTTCCCCGACGGCAACTCGGATGGTAATCTTGGGCATAGCATTTCACCAAATCACCTCATTCTTTGGGGCACACGTGAGGAACACAAACGCGAACAAGCCTGAATGGTCCCCAGGACTATATGCGAATGAAAACTCACACCCCAGAAGTGACTCGAACCCATACTCCCAGGAGCAACGCAACTGGTAACTAAGGTAAGGCGCCCTGTAGTTACCAGTTGCATTGCTCCAAGTTGCTTCTCCAATGGTTTCGTCGAAGACATCATAAGAAAGAAAGTGAAACGCCATGCAACCTCTGAAGAGACAACCAACACAACACCTATACCCCCTATCAGACTATTTTACAGGAACTTCTTTTCCACAGCTCATAAAACGGAGGAAAGGGTCCTGAAAGATATTGTTATTAGAAACGTTATCCCTACAGACAA
Organism: Procambarus clarkii; assembly: GCF_040958095.1. Lineage (NCBI taxonomy): Eukaryota > Metazoa > Arthropoda > Malacostraca > Decapoda > Cambaridae > Procambarus > Procambarus clarkii. The sequence continues at coordinate 32,976,840 of NC_091179.1, forward strand.
AAATCAGAGGATACAACTGACGACTTACTATAAAACCAGAAAAACGGCCATCCTACTCATGAGAAACTCTCCAGACACAAAGCAGAACGCTTTAAAAGAGACCAACGTCGTCTATGCCTTCAAATGCCCTCTTGGGGACTGTAAGCTCCAAAAAACCCAGTATATAGGCAAGACAACAACATCTCTTTCTAAGCGTTTAACGATGCATAAGCAACTGGGCTCCATTAAGGAACATATAATCTCTTCCCACAACCAAACCATCGCCAGAGAAATCCTAGTAAACAACACAGAAATCATCGATAGATACAGCGATAGCAGGCGGCTTGACGTCTGCGAGGCTCTACACATCAAGAAGTCAACACCAGCAATCAACAGCCAATTATTGCACAACTATATTCTACCCACCTGAAGACTCCGCTCCAATATAGAAGCATCAAGAAATATGGACCAATAGGCTTTCTACAAATCACTTCCATTCAATACCCATTGTTTCGTGTTCTGTCTTGTGTTTAGGAATTTAATACCCTATTAATACCACCTCACCCCATCCACCTCACTCAATTGTAGATATAAACAAATCGAAGTTGTGTAAGTTCTATTCAGTTGTGTATGTGTAAGCTAAAGTCTTTGAAAATTTAATAATTTTTACAAAACGCGCTCAAGTGTCGCGTCAGACTAGAAATAAAAATGAATTTTGGAGAATTGATTTTTGAAATACCACCAACAGTGAAAAGAAACGTACGAAAGATCGAGAAAATTCGTGTTAGAATTATTAATCTTACTTTTTCGGTCATATTTAATAATATATGTCTACAGGAAAGACTGCTACCAAAATATACTAATACATATATATCATGTTTCATTTTCCTCCGTGGTCTGACATTGTCATATATATATATATATATATATATATATATATATATATATATATATATATATATATATATATATATATATATATATATATATATATATATATGTATGTATTAGTATATTTTGGTAGCAGTCTTTCCTGTAGACATATATTATTAAATATGACCGAAAAAGTAAGATTAATAATTCTAACACGAATTTTCTCAATCTTTCGTACATTACGCTTCACTGTTGGAGGTAAATCAAAAATCACTTCTCCAAAATTCATTTTTATTTCTAGTTTGACGCGACACGGGTGCGTTTCGTAAAACTTATTACATTTTCAAAGACTTCACAAATACACAACTGATTAGAACGTATCTCTGATTTTATATCTACATTTGAGTGAGGTGGGAAGGGTGATGTGGCATTAACACAAGACAGAACAGGAGGGGATATTAATAGGGTATTAAAAGTATCAACACAAGACAGAACAGAAACAATGGGTATTGAATAGAAGTGTTTGTAGAAAGCCTATTGGTCCATATTTCTTGATGCTTCTATATTGGAGCGGAGTCTTGAGGTGGGTAGAATATAGTTGTGCAATAATTGGCTGTTGATTGCTGGTGTTGACTTCTTGATGTGTTGTGCCTCGCAAACGTCAAGCCGCCTGCTATCGCTGTATCTATCGATGATTTCTGTGTTGTTTACTAGGATTTCTCTGGCGATGGTTTGGTTATGGTTTGATGCATAAGCAACAGGGCTCCATTAAGGAACATATAATCTCTTCCCACAACCAAACCATCGGTAGAGAAATCCTAGTAAACAACACAGAAATCATCGATAGATACAGCGATAGCAGGCGGCTTGACGTTTGCGAGGCACTACACATCAAGAAGTCAACACCAGCAATCAACAGCCAATTATTGCACAACTATATTCTACCCACCTCAAGACTCCGCTCCAATATAGAAGCATCAAGAAATATGGACCAATAGGCTTTCTACAAACACTTCTATTCAATACCCATTGTTTCTGTTCTGTCTTGTGTTGATACTTTTAATACCCTATTAATATCCCCTCCTGTTCTGTCTTGTGTTAATGCCACATCACCCTTCCCACCTCACTCAAATGTAGATATAAAATCAGAGATACGTTCTAATCAGTTGTGTATTTGTGAAGTCTTTGAAAATGTAATAAGTTTTACGAAACGCGCCCGTGTCGCGTCAGACTAGAAATAAAAATGAATTTTGGAGAAGTGATTTTGATTTACCTCCAACAGTGAAGCGTAATGTACGAAAGATTGAGAAAATTCGTGTTAGAATTATTAATCTTACTTTTTCGGTCATATTTAATAATATATATATATGTATATATATATATATATACACACATATATATATATATATATATATATATATATATATATATATATATATATATATATATATATATTCTTGAAGAAAGTTTATTTTAGGATAGTAGTCATTAAGTGGTGACATCTTTTACCAGTATTAAAACTGTAATAATAATTTAAAGTTATATATATATATATATATATATATATATATATATATATATATATATATATATATATATATATATATATATATATATATATATATATATATATGTATATATATATATATATATATATATATATATATATATATATATATATATATATATATATATATATATATATATATATATATATATATATATATATATATACAATTGCAAATGTTCGTTTGTTCATAATCGCTAATCTCCGAAAGTTCTTCACCGATTGCTTTGAAATTTTCACACATCGTTCCATTCGCATCCGAGCGGCTTTTTATATACATACTATATAGATGTAATGTTTGTAATGGGTAAAAACAATATGTTTTGAAAAACTGTGTTTTTCTTGTGTTTTTCGTGTGAGGGAAATCTTCGAAACCTCTTTACTGATTGCTTTGAAATTTTGACGCAACGTTGCATTTGAATAGGCGCGTGTTTTTATATACATATTACATACATGCCTCACCTGTGACAGGAAAAAAAATGCTTATTTTGAAAAACAGCGCAATCTGTTGCACATAATAGCAACACACTCTACACTAAATATGTTATGATTCCATTTCAGTGTTTCCAATTTCATTGATAAATAGTTAATTTTCATTTCGATTTAATTATTTTGTGTGACATTGCATTGGAATTGAGCTGTGTTCTTTACCATACCTTCATTTTGTTAGTATAAGTATTGATGTCACACCAGTGACAGGTAAAAACATTGTTTTTTTTAAGAAACAATGCCTTCTGTTGCATGTAAGAGAAACTCTTGCTATCCTACATAAGTTACGATTCCATTTCAGTGTTTCCGATTGCATTGGAAATTTAATTTTCATAGATTTCGATTTCTTTTCATTTTCATGAAATTATTTAGTGTGACATTGCATTGGAATTGAGCTGTGTTGTTTACCAAAACATTCATTTCATGCGAATAGTTTATTTTTTTTATTTTGTAACTGTTTTTACTTCGTTTTTTATCTGTTTTTCTTATATTTCATTGATGGGAACATCAGACTATTTGATGTTCCCAATTCTCTGATGGGAACATCAGATCATTTGGGATTGCATCGGACGAGGGAGTGGGGAATGGTGGGGAGGATGATAGGCGGGAATGGGGGATGGTGGGGAGGACGAGGGGACAGGGGAGTTGGTTATGGTGGGGAGGACGAGGGGACAGGGGATTTGGGGATGGTGGGAACGAGGGGACAGGGTAATGGAGGGGGAGGACAACTGGAAAGGGGGAGTAGGAGATGGTGGGGAGGACGAGGGGACAGTGGGGTGGGTTATGGTTAGGAGGACGAGGGGGGGTTGGTGGTGAGGACAAAGGGATGGGGGCGAGGGGGAAGGGAATGATGGGGAGGAGGAGGGGACGAGGGAGTGAGGAATGGTTGGGAGGACGAAGATATGGGGAAGGGGGGAATGGTGGAGAGGACTGGAAGACAAAGGAAGGTTGCTGTGGCAGGGTACAGCTAGTCAATATGAATAAAAATTTAAATGTTCGTTTGTTCATAATCGATAATCACCGAAAGTTCTTCACCGATTACGTTGAAATTTTCACATGTTCCATTTGCATCAGAGCGGATTTTTATACATATTAAGTAGATGTCACGTCTGTGACGGAAAAAAAACATGCTTTTTTTGAAAAACTGTGTTTTTCATGTGAGGGAAATCTTCGAAACCTCTTTCCGATTGCTTTGAAATTTTGACAAAATGTTACTTTCAAATAGGCGAGAGTTTTTATATACATACTGTATACATGTCTTACCTGTAACAGGAAAATACATGTTTTTTGTTGAAAAACAGCGCTGTCTTTTGGACGTAAGAGCAACACAAGCTGTGATCTCCAAAATTTCTTCACCAATTGCTTTGAAATTTTGACACAACGTTCCATTCAAATACGCGCGTGTTCCTATATACCTACTATATAGACGCCATCCCTGTGACACGTAAAAACATGTGTTTTTGAAAAACAGTGCCATCTGTTGCATATAATACCAACATACGCTATACTAAATATGTTACGATTCCATTCCAATGTTTCCGATTTTTATGATAAATTGAATTTTCATAGATTTCTATTTATTTTCATTTTCATTTAATTATTTTGTGTGGCACTGCAATGGAATTGAGCTGTGTTGTTTACCATACCGTTCATTTTGTGAATATTGTTTATTTTTTTATAATTTGTCTTTGTTTTCATTTCGTTTTCTGAGCTGTTTTTCTTATATTTCAGTGATGGGAACATCTGGGGTCAGATTCATGAAGCATTTATGCAAGTACTTATGAACGTGTACATCTTTCCTCAATCTTTGATGACTTTGGTTACATTTATTTAACATTTATAAGCATGAAAACTTGCCGATCAACTGCTACTATTGTTATAAACAGCCTCCTGGTGCTTCGGAGCTCATTAACGGTTTAATATTTGTAAACAAAGCCGCCAAAGATTGATAAAAGATGTACACGTTAGTAATTGTTTGCGTAACTTCTTCGTGACTCTAGCCGCAGATCATTTGATGTTCCCAATTTTCTAATGGGAACATCAGATCCTTTGATCATCAGATGAGGGAGTGTGGAATTGGGGGAAGGACGAGGGACGTGAGTGGGGGATGGTGGGGAGGGGGACGAGGGGACAGGGGAGGGGCAAATGGTGGGGGAGGACGAGGGGACAAGGGAGCTGGGGATGGTGGGGACGAGGGGAAAGGTGAATGGTAAATGGTGGGGAGGACAAGGGGACAGGGGAGTGGGGGGATAGTGGGGAGAACGAGGGGATGGGGGAGTGGGAGATAGTGGGGATGACAAGGGGACGGTGGAGTGGGGAATGGTTAGGAGGGCGATGGGATGCTGGAGTGGGGGATGATGGGGAGGGAAAAAGGGACGAGGGTGAGAGGAATGTGACTGAGAGACAGAGGAATGTTGCTGTGGCTCAGCAACGAAGGCTCAGCACCGACACCAGGATCATTAAGAAACTGACATTATTTGTAGGATCTATGGCGATTCCTCGACCCAAAGATGGCTTCTTAAACCTTGCCAGAATCAACCTCACTGAGGACCAAATCACTCTCTTGAATCTGGGTATAAACTGTAACGTTATGTCCAGACCAAGTGAGATGATCGGAAAGTAGAGTTGGAGATCCTATTGGATGACATTTTCGACATAGAGATGCAAAAGAAGGTAACCACTAAAGACACCTTGTAAAAGAAACATATTGCAGATGTGAGTGTATGGGTTTACACCAGCTCACTTACACTGGATCCACATGCCTGGGGAAGCCAGTACATTTGCTAAGTGCATTTGTTAAGTGCGTGGACCTAAGTTTGGTAACCGGTATCCGAAATATCTTGTGTTTGGGCTCATGTGAGAGCCCCAGTCATCAGCATTCCAGATATGCCACCCAGGCCGGGGTAGCACGTCTGTGGACAGAGATATAGCAATAGCATCAATTCACTGTATAGCTTGGAGGGAGACAAGATTTGCGCGGGAGGAGCCAGGCCGCATGGTAGGACGAGGGTGGGCTAACTGCCAGCCACCTGACTCGTCGACATGGCAACAGCAGGCGTCCATCTTGAGCCGCCATGTTGGTCGACAATCTTGAAGTCGCCCAAAGGGCCATGGTACACCGTCGCTGATTGGTTGAGAGGGGTAGGCACCTGTGTGCCTCCCTCTGATTGGTTCTTTTGAGGGGACACGGGATCGCCGGATTGTTTCTCTCTCAAGGCATCATTCTGCTCCAGTCACCACCACAGCCTGACGTCTCTCTTGCCCATTCGGCCAAATTGGGCAAGACGACGTCGTGGTGACCGTCTCCTCAGCTTCTCCACTGCCGCCTCCACCAAGACCACCAGCTGCACAGACAGAATCCAGCTGGAGTCATCGTCGAGGGGTAGATAGATAGGAAACGAGTGAGAGAAATCTTGGATTTTAGGTAATTTGCATTCGAGCAGCAACAGACTCGTAAGTCCCCATTCCAGTGATTATAGACGTTCTAATTCCTGCTAGTGCTCTGTAGCAGTCGATGGGAATGGGGAAATTCGTGTCAGTGTATTAAGACAGATTTCCCATGTTTGTGTAAGACGCTATACATTGTGCGTGTTATCTGTGTACGAACATACCGTTTCATTGGTAAGTTGGGGATGCGAAGCGAGCCGTGTGTTGTGGGGGGGGGAGGGTTCGAAAGATCCGCCAAGTCAACTTTGTATGAACGGTACTGCGTGAGGTACCACGCCACAGCCCGTCCTCCAAACAAAGATCCAAAAGTGATTCCATCCACCCACCAAACCCCCTGTTTATGAATGAAAAGCGGTTTACACACGACTCACAACTGATTTCGTTCGAACACTTCCGGAACAAGTGCTTCACTGACGAGTTTTGTTCGAACCACTCCGCTATAAATGCTTCACCCACGTACTACAAATGCAAATAATCGCCAACCGAACCTAAATACCTAACCTAACCTAACCTATGCCAATATATGCACAATATGCTGATATATTATAATATTAATTTATATTGGAGAAAATTCCTGTTTTGAATGAACAGCATGTTTAAATTTATGAATGCGTCTGTGGGGTCGACTGCTGGATGTAATGGACTTGAGTCGAGGACGGGATGCACGCCAGCCAGCCAAACCGCCTTGAGCCAGCCACCCCTGTTGGGTGCCTGTTGACGATAGGATGATTGTGTGAGTGTGTGATGCCAGCTGTATGAGAGTAAGTACCTATGTGCGTATTCTGGTGATTTATATTTTCTAAGCCTGAATTCAAGGTCAGGTGTTCCATCACATTGTCACTAAGCACCAATAGTGGTAAAGTGTGGACGCGTGAGATTATCACCTCTGTTGACATCTTGTCTGTCCAGAGAGACTTACGTCTTGTGTAGACAGACGTACATGTGTATGTATGTGTGGTACACACGGGAACCACTTTACATAGAATATTTTATGTTCCATTCTGATAGAACTGTGGTAATTCAATCATTGTTGTTGATATTATTCCATGTGATATTATCTTGCAGGTGTGGAATTCCAGTAATGAGCGCTCAGGTAATAGTGTCCGTGTGTAACATCCAGGGTTTCCTGGCAATTGATTATTGTGGAGAGATACCAGAGTGTGTTTATATTATTTTGTGGTGTTCCCAGGGCCGTGACAAGTGTGATTTATATATATATATATATATATATATATATATATATATATATATATATATATATATATATATATATATATATATATATATATATATATATATATATATGCAATTGACGATCACAAAACACTGATCATTTTATGCGGAAAATCCACAGAGAAATATGAAATGAGGTGAACGTTTCGGCTTTGTTAAAGCCTTTGTCAACACCAGACTGACTGATTTCGTTTCATTTCATTGTACATTTCATTACATCGTACATTTCTTTTCACTGTTGGAGGTAATTAAAAAATCAATTCTCCAAAATTCATTTTTATTTCTAGTCTGACGCGACACGAGCGCGTTTCGTAAAACTTATTACATTTTCAAAGACTTTAGTTTACAAATACACAACTGAGTCAGTCTGGTGTTGACAAAGGCTTTAACAAAGCCGAAACGTTCACCTCATTTCATATTTCTCTGTGGATTTTCCGCATATATATATATATATATATATATATATATATATATATATATATATATATATATATATATATATATATATATATATATATATATATATATATTAGTATATTTTGGTAGCAGTCTTTCCTGTAGACATATATTATTAAATATGACCGAAAAAGTAAGATTAATAATTCTAACACGAATTTTCTCAATCTTTCGTACATTTCTTTTCACTGTTGGAGGTAATTAAAAAATCAATTCTCCAAAATTCATTTTTATTTCTAGTCTGACGCGACACGAGCGCGTTTCGTAAAACTTATTACATTTTCAAAGACTTTAGTTTACAAATACACAACTGAATAGAACTTACACATCTCCGGTTTTGTTTATATCTACATTTGAGTGAGGTGGATGGGGTGAGGTGGCATTAATAGGGTATTAATTTCATCAACACAAGACAGAACAAGAGGTGGCATTAATAGGGTATTAATTTCATCAACACAAGACAGAACACGAAACAATGGGTATTGAAATGGAAGTGATTGTAGAAAGCCTATTGGTCCATATTTCTTGATGCTTCTATATTGGAGCGGAGTCTTGAGGTGGGTAGAATATAGTTGTGCATTAATTGGCTGTTGATTGCAGGAAATGCAATCCTTCAGGCCTTCAGCCTGAAGTCTCCAAAGGAATTTGTTGACTTACTGCGGGGCACACGGGCCACAGGGATAAGAGCCTCGTTGGACGTAGAATCGCTGTTCACTAACGTACCAGTGGACGAGACAATCGGGATGATAGTCGACCGAGTGTATCGTGATCCAGCCTGTACTCCTCTTGACATACCAGAAAATATCCTAAGTAAACTACTCCAAGCTTGTACTAAAGAGGCACCCTTCTTGAGCCCGGATGGGCACATGTATAAGCAAGTAGATGGGGTGGCCATGGGTTCTCCCCTAGGTGTCCTGTTTGCAAACTTTTACATGGGTACCATCGAGCAAAAAGTCTTAGTCGACATGACCATGAAACCGGCCATATACTGCAGGTATGTTGACGACATTTTTACACAGGTACCTGATGTCAGACATCTGCAGGAGTTGAAGGAGGCATTTGAGCGGAGTTCCGTGCTGCGTTTCACTTACGAGATGGAAAAGGATGGGAAGCTGCCCTTTCTAGATGTAACAGTCATGGAAAAGAGCGGAGGTTTCCACACTGCAGTCTACACTAAGGAAACGAACATAGGAATGTGCCTAAATGCCAACAGCGACTGCCCAGACAGGTACAAGAGGAGTGTTGTTAACGCATATGTCGACCGTGCTCTCAGCCACAGCTCAGAATGGAAGCAAGTCGACGAAGAACTCTGTAGGGTAAGGCAGGTCCTAGTCAACAACGGCTTCTCCAATGGTTTCGTCGAAGACATCATAAGAAGGAAAGTGAAACGCCATGCAACCTCTGAAAAGACAACCAACACAACACCTATACCCCCTATTAGACTATTTTACAGGAACTTCTTTTCCACAGCTCATAAAACGGAGGAAAGGGTCCTGAAAGATATTGTTAATAGAAACGTTATCCCTACAGACAAAAATCAGAGGATACAACTGACGATTTACTATAAAACCAGAAAAACGGCCAGCCTACTCATGAGAAACTCTCCAGACACAAAACAGAACGCTTTAAAAGAGACTAACGTCGTCTATGCCTTCAAATGCCCTCTTGGGGACTGTAAGCTCCAAAAAACCCAGTATATAGGCAAGACAACATCTTTTTCTAGGCGTTTAGCGATTCATAAGCAACAGGGCTCCATTAAGGAACATATAATCTCTTCCCACAACCAAACCATCGCCAGAGAAATCCTAGTAAACAACACAGAAATCATCGATAGATACAGCAATAGCAGGCGGCTTGACGTTTGCGAGGCATTACACATCAAGAAGTCAACACCAGCAATCAACAGCCAATTAATGCACAACTATATTCTACCCACCTCAAGACTCCGCTCCAATATAGAAGCATCAAGAAATATGGACCAATAGGCTTTCTACAATCACTTCTATTCAATACCCATTGTTTCATGTTCTGGCGTGTGTTGATGAAATTAATACCTTATTAAATACCACCTCACCCCATCCTCCTCACTCAAATGTAGATATAAACAAAATCGGAGATGTGTAAGTTCTATTCAGTTGTGTATATGTTAACTAAAGTCTTTGAAAATGTAATAAGTTTTACGAAACGCGCTCAAGTGTCGCGTCAGACTAGAAATAAAAATGAATTTTGGAGAATTGATTTTTGAATTACCTCCAACAGTGAAAAGAAATGTACGAAAGATTGAGAAAATTCGTGTTAGAATTATTAATCTTACTTTTTCGGTCATATTTAATAATATATGTCTACAGGAAAGACTGCTACCAAAATATACTAATATATATCTATATATATATATATATATATATATATATATATATATATATATATATATATATATATATATATATATATATATATATATATATATATATATATATATATTGTGTCTGACATGGTAACGATTTTTTTTATATATATTTTTACATGCGTACATGCGAATAAATACAATAAAACAAGAACAAAACAGAACACAAATACAAAGGCACAAAACAAAGAAAGACAAATACACTAAATACCGGCCTGAAGGGCCGACAACAAAAACACAACAATGATCATAAATAGAAAGGAACACTGTAAATATAGACAACAAGACAATACAGGAAGGTAATGGAAATAACAAAACACTACACATAACACAAAATCGCAGTAGAAAAGGAACAGTGCAAGACGTGTCGTGCAATGTTAAGCGTTCAGGCAAGCATGAGTAAGGCAACAGATTACAATAATCACAAAGGCACAGTTACAAAGAACAAAGGCACAAGGTTACAAAGGACAAAGGCACAAAGTTATAAAAGTCAAAGGCACAGGTAGAAATTACAAAGGCACAAAGTTATAAGCACCAAATACAGAAAACATCGGCCTGAAGGGTCGACAACAAAACAATAAGCGCAGCAGTACAATGACAAAATACCCAAACCCTCACCCAACAACCCAACCCGTGAAACAACACAAAACAAGCAAACTGGTCCTGAAAAACCACACAGAGCAGTACAACACCACACCAATAAAGTAAATACAATACACTCATGCACACATGTACGCAACCGCACACCACGCACACAAACGAACACAACACATAGCACAAACAAACACACAAAAAATCACTTAAAAGGAAGAGACACGACAGTGGTAGGCAAATACTTCTCCGGAAATTCATGCCTAGGATATTTCTGCTTATAAGCCTCCCACACTAAGTACTCCCTGTCGGTAGGACAACGGTGCCCCTGCTTCAGGGGGGCGGGCATAAACTCGAGAACCACCAGATGAGGCGGAAACGGCAGCATCCGGAGCTGGGCGACAGTTGTCGCATAATTAGGTAAGGCAGAGTGAAGGGAAGCAGAAGACACGGAAGAAGCGGACGCAGGCCCCCGAGACGGCCCCGCCGTCGGACGCACAGAAAAAGACGACGAAGGCCGCCGAGACGGCAACCCCACACCTGACACCGCAGGAGACACAGTAGAGACGGTCGGAGACGGGAGAGGTGGCAAAACCGCTGCCGATGAACCAGGGGACGAAACTGGGGGCACTGAACCCCCAGAGCGAGCAGTCTTCTTGAACACCACCACCAGGTCACTATGCTCACCAGCAGGAGGAACCACCCCCAATGCAGAACCGGAATCATCCGACGCAGACGACTCACCGGAAGCAAGCTCCACAGGCACCTCACGAGAAGAAACATCAATACAGGCAGCCGCAGACACATGGACCTCCGCCACCACCAAGGAATGCAACGGAACCTTACAACTGTCACTGGAACATCCACCATTGTCGAATTCTCCCGCATCAGCCCAATCAGAAGATCTCCGGGAACGCTTGGGCACCGGCCTCACATCATCAGAGCCGGATGTCGACACAGAGACCCGGACAACACAAGCCGGGCGAACCGACGCCCTCCGCAGGACGGCAGCATCCTCAACCACCCGGGGAACCAGGTCGAGCACAGTAGGAGGTCCCACAGCGACCCCAGCACTTTCTGTGCTGGGGTCGCTGAGGGTGCGGCGAGGGTGCAGTGACAGGCACCACAGACGGAGAACAGGAAGACGGGGGAGCCGTGCATACAGGAGCCGGAAGAACCACAGAAGCATCCAGGACAGCTACCGGGGCAGGACGAACACCCAACGGCGATGCAACCACGTGAGAGGCAACCGCAACAGGCGACACAGCTTCTGGAGGAGGGGCGACATCTGCACATCTGCAGGAGACGCTTCAGGCGACACACGCAGTACGGCAGCAGCCAAAGCGGCGTCCACACCCACCGAATCCTCCTCCCACAGGGAGGGGCGGGAAATCCTCCTCACGGAAGAGGTTGACGGGTGCGACGGCAGGTTCAGAGCACCCAGCAGCCTGATGACCCAAGAGGCCACAACGGTAACACGTACGGGGCTGGCGAGCATAAAATACGGACAGAACACCCCAGAAGACTCACCTGAGAAGGAATGTCCGCCCGCAGCTTCATTCCTAGGGAGCGGATATTTGACCGCACACCCTTTAGCGGACCCGAGGAGAGCAGGTGCAACCGCACACTGACGACCGCCCCAAACTGGCCGAAATAACACCTCAGCAGTCCCTCCAGAAATTCCAGGGGTTCCCCATGCACGCTTACATACGTGATGGCACTAACTGCGATCGGAGACAGTCACAATGCCCGCACCTTCGGGTAGAGGCAAGGTCCGCCCCTCGTACCAATGTAAAAACGTCCTATATACCTCCTCTGTCGTTAGTTTAACAACCACTCTACGGGCAGACACCAGCTCAACACCATAAACATTCCCCACAGGGACCCGCAGCATGTCACATAGCACCAAACCTACCTCGGGATATCCCGCCCCAGCAGAAAACTCAAGGCCTATAGACTGGGCACGCACAACAGGGGGGACGGGGGCCCCCATGGCGCCGACACGCCAAACCGCACCCGCCTCCTCGCAACTCTAGGTAGCAACTGGCCTGTTAACGAAATTGTGGTTAAATTGTAGTGAATGACGAGGCGTCCTGTAAGTGTCAGTCGTCCACTCATCCGAGTAACGTAAATTCCTCAGTGTTTATCGATCCGTAGTGTTGATAATCATTCACCCAGTTAATTAAGGAGTGCGAGATCTTCTTATTGTTCTATTAACGTTTTGATAGCTTTAGGGTACATGTGTCAGCAGTAATTATATATATGATTGTAGTGCCACAAGCCCAGTGTTATTGTGTGATATTTCTGGTGTGTTACACCAGTCTCCGTGGTGTAGTGGTAAAACACTCGCCTGGCGTTCCGCGAGCGCTTTGTCATGGGTTCCTATCCTGGCCGGGGAGGATTTACTGGGCACGAATCCTTAACTGTAGCCTCTGTTTAACTCAACAGTAAAATGGGTACTTGGTTCTAACAACGATTCTTCGCGGCGGGGATCGTATTCCAGGGACCTGCCCGAACAAATAATTGTGGATTCGTGTTCTTGAGGGTTCATGCTCTGATGGTTATTTACTGGTGTTCTGCAGTATTGTCATTGCAACCGGATTGTAACGTAAATCACTTGGCTTGTTATTTTAAATCACCGTGATTTATGAGTGTGATTTATCATTGTTGTTGGTGAACTCAGCTGAAGACGAGTACTTGTGTTATATTTCCTGTTTCTTCTTCTTCTTGAGAATAGGTGCAGTTTGCATGAAGGGTTAACCCTCCCGATGACTGCACCAGGACAGATGTAAGGAGACGCGTTGACAGTTAGGAGGATAAGAAAGTCAAAAGCGGTAGATGTGACGGGCCGTAGAGAGAGGAGTGGCGACGAGATCAGAGGCGGACGTTAGAGGGAGACACCCTGCACCGGGGGGCGGGGTGTCGTGGTCACGGCTGCAGCTGATCCACGCACGGCGTAGCAGTGTGTGCAAGACGGGAACTAACACTCCTCTGGAAACTTGCGTATCGGAAAGCGCAAGCAGTACGCTTCCCAAATCACCCACAGGTCAGTGGGCAGCCGGCCACCAGGCAGTGCCCTCGGCTGAGACATCCTATCCGGCACCCTATAAACAAACTCCTTCTCCGACGATACCCAGGTAGTGGACGAGCACCATGGGATCGGAAGCACCCGGGCGTCCCGATAAGGGCCCAACTCCGGACCCTCACAGGGCACGACCCCAGCAGACGGGACAAGGCAATCCCCAGACCGGAGCAAGGAAGGAGGGAGAACAGCAGGGTATGCTGACGCGGCATCGACCCCACCACCGGGTACAGGAGCCGAGGCCCCCCGGCGCACATCTTTCCGCAACATCACGACTAGGTCCCGATCATCAGGGACTACTTCTCACTGCGGAGATCCAACAGCAGGTGACGCAGGAAGGGGGGACACAGGTAGCAACTTCAGAGCCCTCACAGCACCATCATCCTCGGCGGGGGATGCCAGAGCACCATACTCCCCTACCTCCTCCCAAGGCTCACCACGAAGGGGAAACACACTCCGAGCCCGCCGCGAACGCTTCGAGACAGGCCGCACCACACCACGCCCAGCAGGCCCCTCCGCAGGCACAGTCACCATCTTCACATCCACACAGGCCACACCCGCACCGACTGAAGAGTCCACAGAGGCCACATCACCCACACTGTCTACATCATCCACGGAAACAGCCTCAGAACACCAACGCGCACGCTTTTGCAAAGGGGTGGAAAGAACAGAACTACAGTCGTCAACATACACAGACACGGCAGGCACCTCACCATGCTGAAGCACCCCCTCTAAAACAGCAGAACCCGCGTCCCCGGGAGCCGGTACCACATCCACAGGCGGGGGCGGGACATGGACCTCCACCGGGACACCACTCACTACACGCAGCGCAGGCGACGGCGCGACACCCGCACACACTGGCTCAACAACCCCAAGGGCCACAGCAGTCACCTGACGTGTCGGATAGGCTGTAGAACTCGCCTCAACAGGCGGAGCAGCAGACAGGCAATCAGGCACAGCACCCACTCCGTCCTCAGAACCGTCCGAACGCCACAGGGGCGGAAAATCCTCCGCACGAAGAACATGCACCCGACCAGTTGCTCCCACGTCGCACGCTGCAGCCAGATGACCCTCGTGACCACACCGATTACAGGTGCGCGGTTGACCTCGGTACTGGCAGCGGAGCGTGTAACCCAACACGAACATCGACGACGGTACACTACACTTCAGCGACATCGTCAGGGTGCGGGAGCTGTCAAGCATACCAACACAGTGCCCGGCAACGACCTTGTTCCAACGAATACTTAACACTGTCCCAAATCGGTAGAAACAGGAGGTTAAAAAGTCGTCCTGAAATTCGAAGGGGGCACCATGCACCGCCACAGACGTCAAGGTGACACTAAGATTCACCACCTTAACGGAGCCAGCAGTATCAGGGAGAGGGTAAACACGCCCCTCACACCGCTCGAGAAACGCCTGAAAGGCAGCCTGGAGGCGGAACTTGCCACAGCACGGTGGCCCTGAAGCAGCTGGATGTCCACCAGGTCCGACAGCTGCACATGCAGCACGTCCACCAGGGTGACACCAACCAGCGGATGGTCCACCGGCACCGTAAACGCGAGACCAGCCGACAACGTCCTCTTCATTGGGGGGCAAGACGACCCCATGGCTAAGCAAACGTCACCCTGGCAGCGGCAAACCACCACCAGCAGGGCAAGCAAGCAATCACCCAACGTAAACACTAGCCAGGAGCGGAGAGACCTCAGGAACGTCCGACCTGGCCGGCGGTCACCACGCAACTCCTCCTTTCCTGTTTACTTGGTAGGACATCGAAGTCCAGCATTCAGTGAGGTGATTGTGAGGCAATTAATATAACGTAACCAAGGGAACACCTATTGCTTTAAGAGATTTTGTTCTTTAACAAGTAGAATAAAGTAAAATACGTTTAGGTTAATTATTTTCCTGAAAGCAGCTACGGTAGTCTCAGGGTAGCCTAGCCATCAGCCGGACAAGAATTTGAGTATTGTCTGTCGTAATTATCGGTCAGTGGGCCGGGTAATTGACGTGTTTCAGGAAGTCAAAGTAATTAACTTCGATCCGTGTTGATCGACTCACACGAAGGCTCCATTGATCCATTAACATAACGTCGTGATTTATCTGTCCGGAAGTACCGACACTTGATCGACTCGTGGGAAGAGTAACGTCATTTTAGAATAACGTAAACGTGGTGATTAATTCGTTATTAACCACCTGAACTGGTCTGGTATGGAAGGCTAGACGAAATTCATACCTTTAATGTAAATTGCTGAACCAGTGTGAAAGGTTGCGTATTTAAATGTTTAATTATTGAACTTGAGGATAGTAATTAATTGCTCTAAGGGTAATTATGAGTGATTACCGTTCTCTTAGCACTTTGGACATTGAAATAAGTGTTAAGTATCGCTGAGCGATAGTAGCCGATAACGTAAATTAACGTAACTAGTGCAGAGATTAATCAGCTGTCTGAAAGTACAGGGATTAATGGGATTTACTCACTGAATGCTCGACGGGTAGAGTATTTGTGTAATTTCCGCGTTACTAGTGACAGTTGTAAGATTTATTAGGTTAACGTAAATGTTACTTTGTTATTAACGTAAATTAATTGTTATTGATTGTTACTCGTTCGTGGGACGGAGTGTTAACGTAAAGATTAATTTGTGGAAGGGTTGCTGGAGTTGCCAGTGAACCCATTAGTCATTGAAGTGTCATTGACAGGCTACTAATTTGATTCCATTGCAACCGCTATTGCAGGTGTTGACTGCACAGAGGCGTAGAACAGTTAGGAGGTTACTGGAGATGTGTCTCATAACCTACTGTGTCTTGTTACACCCCACACTTTTATATGGTTCTATAAGTGATCTGTCCCACTCGACTATTAAACTGAGACTGATTCATGGGTTTTGGACTGAATATATGGCACCACTCAACAATAAATTATTGTTGTGAGAGCCCAGCACCTACTCGTTAGATTCGCTTCGGCGAATGGCGAAGGTCGACGGCCTAAGTGGAGGGGATTTCAACTTGTTGAGGTCTTGGCGTTTGCTCGCGCCTAGTCAATTGTTCATAAATGGTCCCAGAGTGAGGAATGAGCTGCTTACTACACTGATGTTTTAGCTAAACTAGTCCTTCCTCAGGTGACCTAATTGAATATCACGACAGGAATAAAGGTTAAAAGAACTAATGAAAATTTTTAAAATTTTCCGAGTTCAATTCCTCATTCCACCATCAACTCAAACTCTGACAGCAGAAGGAGGAAAGATTCGAGGTAAATACAGAAGCACCATACTATCCCCGAGCTCAAAGCGGCAGCTAAGAGCCTTCGTGAGAATAAGGAGATTGTCGTCAGGAGAGGTGACAAGTCGCCAATATCCGTTATTCTTAAAAAAAGACGAATGTCTGGCAAAAATGAACCTCATTCTCTCCGACCAAACAAATTTCCAAATGGTAAACGAAAGACACTACAGCCGAATTGAAAACGAAGGTAAACAGATTGATTGAATCTGTGAACGCCAAGAAATCCAAACTCCACCTGCCAAAGATTATCGGGGAATACAAACCTGGTTATGTATTTGGGAATGTCAAGACCCACAAGCCTGGAAACCCACTTCAGCCAATCATCAGCTAGATACCCACACCCACACACAGACTGGCTAAGCGACTCAACTGCCTTCTGACTCCTTATGTACCTTGTGCCTTTAGCCTGAAGTCTCCAAAGGAATTCGTTGATTTACTGTGGTGAGCACGGGCCACAAGGATAAGAACCTCTTTGGATATGGAGTCGCTGTTTACCAATAAGCCTATGGATGAAACAATCGGGATGATAATGGACAAAGTATATCGTGATCGGGATTGTACTCCTCTTGACATAACAGAAAGCATACTATGAAAGCTACTCCAAGCCTGCACTAAAGAGGCACCCATCTTAAGGCACATTATAAGCAAGGAGATGGGAGTCACCACGGGTTCTCTCCTAGGTGTCCTGTTTGCGAATTTCTACATGAGTACCATAGAGAAGAGGGTCTTGGTTGACATGGACTTGAAATCCGCCATATACTGCAAGTATGTTGATGACATTTTTATGCAGGTACCTGATGTCAGACGTGTGAAGCAGCTGAAGGAGGCATTCAAAAAGAATTCTGTCTTAAGTTTCACTTACAAGATGGAGAATGATGGGAAGCTGCCCTTTCTAGATGTAACAGTCACGGAAAGGAACGGAGGCTTCCACACTGCAGTCTACACTAAGGAAACAAACATAGGAATGTGCCTCAATGCCAATAGTGACTGCCCAGACAGGTACAAGAGGAGTGTTGTCAACGCTTACGTCGACTGGGCTCTCAGTCACAGCTCAGGATGGAAGCAAGTCGACGAAATACTCTGTAAGGTAACGGTTATGTTGAAGACGTCATAAAAGGAAAGGTGAAATGTCATTCTGTATGTTGGTGTGGGTATCTGGATGATGATTGGCCGAAGTGGGTTTCCAGGCGTGTGGGTCTTGACATTCCCATACGCATAACCTGATTTGTATTCCCAAATAACTTTTGGCAGGTGGAGTCCGGATTACTTGGCGTTCACATTTTCGATCAATCTATTTACCTTCGTTTTAATTCGGGTGTAGTGTCCTTCGTTACCCTTCGGAATTTAGTTTGGTCGGAGAGTATGAGGATCATTTTTGCTAGATATTCGTCTTTTTTAAGAATAACGTATATTGGCAACTTCTCGCCTCTCCTGACGACTATCTCCTTGTTCTCACGAAGGCTCTTAGCTGCCGCTTTGAGCTCGGGGGGACAGTATAGTGCTTCTGCAGTTACCTCGAATTTTTCCTCCTTCTGCAATAATTTGGAACATATAATTTCTTCTCACAACCTGACCATCACCAGAGAAATCTTAACAAACAACACAGAAATCATCGATAGATACAGTGATAGCCGGAGACTCTACATCAGCGAGGCACTACACATCAAGAAGTCAACACCAGCAATCAACAGCCAATTAACGCCAATAAACTATATTCTACCCACTTAAAGAACTCGAACCAACATAGAAGCAGCAAGAGAAAGTATGGGCCAATAGGCTTTCTGCAGTTACTTTCATTCTTATGTTTTCATACCCACCTTAACCAAAACATTTTGTATCATATCACCTCATAATATGAGGTGTATCAGAATGACATGTATCAGAATAACATACCATATCACCCATTTTGTATCATTCATATATATATATATATATATATATATATATATATATATATATATATATATATATATATATATATATATATATATATATATATATATATATATCCCCCGGCCGCCCGGGGGATGGAGGGGACTCCACCAACTAACCAGGAACCCCTCAGCCAAGAACAGGGTCCTGGGAACAGTGCACCCAGACGTGCAACCAGAGGACCCAGACCCAGAGGAACGTGTCGGGTGTGTGACGAATCACACAGCCTTAGAAACGATGGAACCCTACGTCAACACAACAACTGTGAGGGTTCATTGACGGTACCTGTAGAGAGAGAAGGCCCACAGGTCCCCCCGGCACCCCCACACATCCCAGCAAACTTCATATCATCAGATGACCTCCTGGGGGCCATCAAAGCCTCCACCACCAGAACTCTTCCCCACATTCCTAAAGCAGCGCGCCCATTTGCAGCAGGGAAATATACAGACCTTTTAAGGAAAGTAAATGAACGGTCTGAAAATCTTAATGGTGCGGCCACCATCAAAGCATGGCATAATTTGCTCCTGTTTGGCAATATTTGCTTAGGCGTACCTGCAAGAGGAGGCAAGTCGCTAGCCTCATCAGTCACTAGGGCAATAAATAATTTCCCCAGAGCTGACAACTTGATCCCCATCCCTCCTCAACGCAAAAACCGTCGTGGCAGACCCAAGAGTTCCAATGACAATTTTAAACTTGGAACACAAGTGACCAAAAAAATTGAAGAGGGCAACACAGTAGGGGCAATTAGGTTACTTACCAGCGAAGACACAATCGCCCCTAGAAATACCGCTACCGCCAACTCGCTGAGAGAGAAGCACCCTCCTAGAGTACCATGGGAACCCACTGCTCAGGACACAAATGTCCCAGACATGGGACCTCTATTCCTCCAAGCGTCAGAGGTATACAAAGCCATCATGTCATTTCCGCCAGGCTCGGCAGGGGGGATACACTGGAGTAAGACCTCAGCACCTCAAGGAGATGGTAAACCCAGTTCTCGGAGAAGTTGCCGAGACACTATTGTCAGAGGTCACGAAGTTTGTCAACGACTGCCTCTCTGGGTTGATCCCAGATACAATTAAACCCTTTTTCTTTGGAGCATCCCTTTGTGCCCTCAAGAAGAAGGATGGTGGAGTCAGACCCATTGCTGTGGGTAACACACTTCGACGCCTTCTTGCTAGGGCAGCTGTCAGAAAATATAGCATAGACGCTGCGACGATGCTTCGACCCCATCAACTAGGTTTTGGTGTCCCCCATGGCTGTGAAGCAACAGCTCATGCAGCACGAGCCTATATAAAGCACCTCCCAGAAAATAAGGCATTAATTAAATTAGACTTTAAAAATGCCTTCAACCAGGTAAAAAGGGATGTGGTACTAAAAGCAGTTCGAACAAGCTTTCCTTCTCTACTCCCCTTCGTCTCAGCAGGGTACAGTAGGGAATCGACGCTGCTGTTTGGGGAACATGAAGTTGTTTCTGCAGAAGGTGTCCAGCAGGGAGACCCACTTGCCCCTTTTCTTTTTTGCATGGCTGTTAAAGAGGTCACAAGCAGGTTGACCAGCGAACTCAACATCTGGTTCCTGGACGATTGCACCCTGGCAGGGGCACAGGAGTCCCTGCTAGAAGATCTACAGTTGGTGAAATCTAAGGGAGAGAAGTTAGGACTCACCCTAAACCCATTAAAGTGTGAAATCATCTCATCTAGCCAACCAACCATAGATGCAGTGCGAACCATATTGCCAGGAGCCCAAGTGATCGCTCCCACCGACAGTGTGCTGCTAGGGGAACCTCTGGGCTCGAGCGCCATTGAGGTAGTCCTCGAAGAAAAGCTGAACGACCTGAGGAGGATGGAGGGAAGAATAGGGGCTTTGGACGCCCACGATGCTCTGTACCTTCTCACAAGGTGCCTGGCTTTGCCAAGACTGACCTATTTCTTAAGGTGTGCTCCCTCCTTCGACAGCCCAAAATTAACAGAATATGACACACTCCTAAGGTCAATAACCGTGAAAGTGTTAAACCTCTCCCTGCAAGATGACCAATGGGACCAAGCAACGCTCCCAGTTAGACTCGGGGGGATAGGTATTCGCAAGGCGACACAGTTAGCATTGCCGGCATTCTTATCCTCGACCAGTGCAACAGGTGAATTAGTTAAGGAAATACTACCGGAACACCTAAGAGACTTCATTGGGATTCATGATCCCAAATTCGCGGAAGGAGCCGGTCAGTGGGACACTCTTGTCAACTCTCATCCTCGACCGACTTTTCCAAATGACTGCAAACAGTCCAAATGGGATAGCCCCATAGTGGAGAACATCGCCACATCATTGCTGGAGGCAGCTTCCAGGAAGGACAAAGCGCGTCTTCTAGCTGTGCAAGCTCCCCATGCCGGGGACTTCCTGTTGGCAGTCCCTAATTCCGCCTTGGGCACCCGCCTGGACCATCGGACCCTAAGTATTGGTGTTGCTCTGCGCCTTGCCGCCCCTATCTCCACCGAGCACCGGTGTATTTGCGGCCATGCACGGGCAGACCAATACGGCAGCCATGGTCTCATCTGTCGTAAGACACAGGGAAAGATTGCCAGACATGAAGCAGTCAATGACATCATCAAGAGAAGTTTGGCTTCAGCTGGGTGCCCAGCACAAAAGGAACCTCAGTTGTGCAGGCCTGACAACAGCCAAAAACGCCCAGATGGAGTCACCCTGCAGCCGTGGAGGGAAGGTAAACAGGTCGTGTGGGACTACACCTGTGCATCCACATTGGCTGATACCTATCTACCTTACAGCGCAGCTGAGGGAGGCGGGGCGGCCACCATCAGGGAGACCCAGAAAACTAACAAGTACAGGGACCTAGAACGTTGTTACAGGTTCGTGCCAATAGGCTCTGAGACTCTGGGCGCCTGGGGTAAATGTGCACTTAAGTTCCTGAAGGAGCTGGGCGAGGAACTCATTGGGAAGACTAGAGACCCAAGAGCAGCCAGTTTTATGTTCCAGCGCCTCAGTGTCGCTGTTCAGAGGGGAAATGTGTGCTTTATCTTGGGTACTCACCCGACCCCCGAGGAACTGGACGAGGTCTTCGAACACTGATTGGTATATTGTTATATTGTTATATAAGTGTGTGTTTTCTGTAAACTGTAACATTGCAATAAAATCAAATAAAAAAAACAAAAAAATAGGGTTGGTAGGAGAGGAAAAGAGTAAAGTATTCAGTGAGAATCCACAAGGTCTTCTCTGAACACTATTTATTTTCTTCTTCGAGGATGTGGGTCCCTTTAATTAAACCAGTGGTGGTACCCCTATATATATATATATATATATATATATATATATATATATATATATATATATATATATATATATATATATATATATATATATATATATATATATATATGTCGTACCTAGTAGCCAGAACGTCGTACTCGGCCTACTATGCAAGGCCCGATTTGCCTAATAAGCCAAGTTTTCATGAATTAATATATTTTCTCTAATTTTTTTCTTATGAAATGATAAAGCTACCCATTTCTTTATGCACGAGGTCAATTTATTTTTATTGGAGTTAAAATTAATGTAGATATATAACCGAACCTAACCAACCCTACCTAACCTAACCTAACCTATCTTTATAGGTTAGGTTAGGTTAGGTAGCCGAAAAAGTTAGGTTAGGTTAGGTAGGTTAGGTAGTCGAAAAACAATTAATTCATGAAACTTGGCTTATTAGGCAAATCGGGCCTTGCATGGTAGGCTGAGAAGTGCGTTCTGGCTACTAGGTACGACATACATATATATATATATATATATATATATATATATATATATATATATATATATATATATATATATATATATATATATATATATATATATGCGAACAAGCCTGAATGGTCCCCAGGACTATATGCGAATTCTGGGGTGTGAGTTTTCATTCATATATATATATATATATATATATATATATATATATATATATATATATATATATATATATATATATATATATATATATATATATATATATATGTGTGTGTGTGTGTGTGTACTCACCTATATACTCACCTATATGTGCTTGCAGGATCGAGCATTGACTCTTGGATCCCGCCTTTCTAGCTATCGGTTGTTTACAGCAATGACTCCTGTCCCATTTCCATGTGTGTGTGTGTGTGTGTGTGTGTGTGTGTGTGTGTGTGTGTGTGTGTGTGTGTGTGTGTGTGTGTGTGTGTGTGTGTGTGTGTTATTAAATATGACCGAAAAAGTAAGATTAATAATTCTAACACGAATTTTCTCAATATTTCTTATGTTTCTTTTTACTGTCGATGGTAATTGAAAAATCAATTCTCTAAAATTTATTTTTATTTTTAGTCTGACGCAACACTTGAACGTGTTTCATAATAACTTATTGCATTTTCAAAGACTTTAGTTTACACACACACAACTATAACCTGCAAACACTAAACAGAATTCTACTATGCTATTATTTAAACAGCTTTTGTCTTATATACGCGTATTTGGGTGAGGTGATATGTTACAACAGTTTTGGATAAGGTGAACAAAACTTTCAACACAAGCAAGAGGAAACTTTCAACACGAGACTGAACCCGGTGCAATGGGTATCAATTGGATACATTAAAGGGAAGAATGGAAGTAACTGCAAAGGGCCTATTGGCCCATGTTTCTTGATGCTTCTATATTGGAGCGGAGTCTTGAAGTGGGTAGAATATAGTTGTGCATTAATTGGCTGTTGTTTGCTGGTATTGACTTCTTAATGTGTAGTGCCTCGCAGACGTCATGCCACCTTCTATCGCTGTATCTATCGATGATTTCTGTGTTGTTTGTTAAAACTTCTCTGGTGATGGTCTGGTTGTGGGAAGAGATCATATGTTCCATAATGGAGCCATGTTGCTTATGCACTGTTAATCGCCTGGAAAGAGATGTTGTTGTCTTGCCTATATACTGAGTTCTTTGAGGCTTACAGTCCCCAAGTGGGCATTTGAAGGCATAAACGACATGGGTCTCTTTTAAAGCGTTCTGCTTTGTGTTTGGAGAGTTTCTCATCAGTAGGTTGATCGCTTTTTTGGTTTTATAGTAAAGAAGTCACCTCACCCAAATGTGCGTATATAAGACAAAAGCTGTTTAAATGATAGCATAGTAGAACTCTGTTTAGTGTTTGCAGGTTATAGTTGTGTGTGTTTAAACTAAAGTCTTTGAAAATGTAATAAGTTATTACGAAACTCGTTCAAGTGTCGCATCAGACTAAAAATAAAAATGAATTTTAGAGAATTGATTTTTCAATTACCATCGACAGTAAAAAGAAATATAAGAAATATTGAGAAAATTCGTGTTAGAATTATTTATCTTACTTTTTTGGTCATATTTAATAACATATGTTTACAAGAAATACTGCTACCAAAATATTCTAATATATATATATATATATATATATATATATATATATATATATATATATATATATATATATATATATATATATATATATATATATATATATATATATATATATATATATATATGAACTTAGCAATAACTCTTAATAATAAATTTAGCTTTTAAATATCATGTGTTGAGAGCAGAGAAGTCAAGTGTGAAGGTGACCCACTTTCCCCGTGCTGGGTCGGGGTTCAGGACTTCGGGTATTCACACTTTCAAGGTCTTTTTTTTTTCATTCCAATTTTTATATAACTTACTTGATATGAAAACTTAATAATATATTATTCAAGCATTTGCAGTTTCATAAATTTGCTATGTGTGCAAATAAACAATTGGCGGGAACTATATCCCATCTGAATAACCTCCAAGCAGCTTTATACTGCCCAACAGCCCTGATGGCCTTGTTATCTTCCTTCCCATGTAACCCAATTCAGATATTCCTTCCCTCTGAACAACTCCCTACACCAGTGGCACGGACGTCAAAGACGAAAGTAAGCCAGATTTCGACAGATTTATTTTTTTCAGTCCACAAGCGGGCAAAGTATTGTATTTAAACATCGCGAGGATTACAGTGTAAACGAGTTTGGGGAAAGTTCATAAGAAAAAACTCAGACGTGACATTATTACTTAATTATTGTTCTTTGTTGTAGTACTGTTATGGAGACTTCCTTAAAAACCATCTGTCGTACCTTGCGGCTGCTTTACGGTTACCTTGCGGCCAACTTGCGGTTACCTTGCGGTTACCTTGCGGCTACCTTGCGGCTACCTTGCGGTTACCTTGCGGCCAACTTGCGGTTACCTTGCGGTTACCTTGCGGCCAACTTGCAGTTACCTTGCGGTTACCTTGCGGTTACCATGCGGCTACCTTGCGGTTACTTTGCGGCCAACTTGCAGTTACCTTGCGGTTACTTTGCGGCCAACTTGCAGTTACCTTGCGGTTACCTTGCGGCCAACTTGCAGTTACCTTGCGGCCAACTTGCAGTTACCTTGCGGTTACCATGCGGCTACCTTGCGGTTACCTTGCGGCCAACTTGCAGTTACCTTGCGGCCAACTTGCAGTTACCTTGCGGCCAACTTGCAGTTACCTTGCGGTTACCATGCGGCCAACTTGCAGTTACCTTGCGGTTACTTTGCGGCCAACTTGCAGTTACCTTGCGGTTACCTTGCGGCCAACTTGCAGTTACCTTGCGGCCAACTTGCAGTTACCTTGCGGCCAACTTGCAGTTACCTTGCGGTTACCATGCGGCTACCTTGCGGTTACCTTGCGGCCAACTTGCAGTTACCTTGCGGTTACCTTGCGGCCAACTTGCAGTTACCTTGCGGCCAACTTGCAGTTACCTTGCGGTTACCTTGCGGCCAACTTGCAGTTACCTTGCGGCCAACTTGCAGTTACCTTGCGGTTACCTTGCAGTTACCTTGCAGTTACCTTGCGGCCAACTTGCAGTTACCTTGCGGCCAACTTGCAGTTACCTTGCGGCCAACTTGCAGTTACCTTGCGGCCAACTTGCAGTTACCTTGCGGTTACCTTGCAGTTACCTTGCAGTTACCTTGCGGCCAACTTGCAGTTACCTTGCGGCCAACTTGCAGTTACCTTGCAGTTACCTTGCGGCCAACTTGCAGTTACCTTGCGGTTACCTTGCAGCTACCTTGCGGTTACCTTGCGGCCAACTTGCAGTTACCTTGCAGTTACCTTGCGGCCAACTTGCAGTTACCTTGCGGTTACCTTGCGGCCAACTTGCAGTTACCTTGCGGCCAACTTGCAGTTACCTTGCGGTTACCTTGCGACCAACTTGCAGTTACCTTGCGGTTACCTTGCGGCCAACTTGCAGTTACCTTGCGGCCAACTTGCAGTTACCTTGCGGTTACCTTGCGACCAACTTGCAGTTACCTTGCGGTTACCTTGCGGCCAACTTGCAGTTACCTTGCGGTTACCTTGCGGCCAACTTGCAGTTACCTTGCGGTTACCTTGCGACCAACTTGCAGTTACCTTGCGGTTATTTTTGGGGCTACCTTGCGGTTATCTTGCGGTTACCTTGAAGTTATTTTGGGGACTACCTTGCGGTTACCTTGCGGTGGTCCGGGGGTTCAGGGTCCCTCGGACCAGTCATACTTAAGTCATATTTATATGATGGAAGGTCATATGAGGTCATACTTATATTACTGTCCATTAAGGCCAGTAATACAGCGACATCATACACTGTTTCCTAGCATCCTACACTTTTAAAGACTTGGACTCCGTTCCCGCTAAAGTGGAACATAACGCATTTTTTAATGACCGTATTTGCGCTATTAAAAAAATAATTACAACCCATCTGCACTTTTATATAATTTGCATAATTATCTTTCTTTTTTTTTAGTTTAAAATACAAATATGCAGTAATCCTCCAGCGATGTGCTTTAATAGTTGTTTTTACAGCCAAGCTTTACTCATTAATTACGAAAATTTATTAAATTTGTTAAGGAGGTTCTATCTCTCAATTAAATAAAATTTATTGCTCAGTGGAGGCCATACGGCGCCCGGGTGCGAGTTCCATTATAAGCCAAGCCAGAAACAAATGGGCAGAGTTTCTTTCACCTGATGCATCTGTTCATCTGGCGGTAAATATGTACCAGGAAGTTAAACATCTGCTAAGGACTGAATCCTGAGGATCCCATCTGAATAACCTCCAAGCAGCTTTATACTGCCCAACAGTACGTACTCACCGAGTTATAATCACCTAGTTGTACTTGCGGAGGTTTAGCTCTAGGTCTTTGAGCCCGATTCTCAACTGTCGATCTACTGATGTACAGATTCCTGAGCTTCTAGAGCTCTGTCATATCTACATTTAAAACTGTGTATGGAGTCAGCCTCCACCACATCACTTCCTAGTGCATTTCATTTACTAACTACTCTGACACTGAAAAAGATCTTTCTAATGTCTATGTGGCTCATTTGGGTACTCAGCTTCAACCTGTGTCCCCTTGTGCGTGTACCACCCGTGTTAAATAATCCATCCTTGTCTACCCTGTCAATTCCTCTGAGAATTTTGTATGTGGTGATCATGTCTCCCCGGGCTCTTGTGTCTTCCAGCGACGTGAGGCGTAGTTTTCTCAGCTTTTCCTCGTAACTCATGCCTCTTATTTCTGGGACTAGCGTAGTGGCATACCTCTATGCCACTAGAACTTTTTTCAGCTTCGTCTTGTGTTTGACAAGGTACGGGCTCATGTTGGGGCCGCATACTCCAGGATTGGCCTTACATGCGTAGTATACATGGTTCTGAAAGGCTCCTTACTCAGGTTTCTGAAGGTGGTTTTGATGTTAGCCAGCCTCGCATACGCCGCCGATGTTATTCTTTTGATGTGGGCTTCAGGAAACAGGTTTGGCGTGACATCAACTCCTAGATCCTTCTCTCTGCCCGTTTCGTGAAGGACTTCCTCTCCCTTTCGGTATCCAGTGTCTGGCATCCTATTTACTCAACCTAGTTTCATTAATTTACACTTACTTGGGTTGAACATTAATAGCCATTTGTTTGACCATTCCCTCATTTTGTTTAGGTCATCTTGTAGCCTCATACTATCCTCCTCTGTCTTAATCCTCCTCATAATTTTTGCATCATTAGCAAACATTGAGAGGAACGAGTTAATTTCATCTGGGAGATAATTTACATATATCAGTATCAGTATGGGTCCAAGAACTGATCCCTGCGGGACTCCATTGGTGATGCCCCATCACTCTGAAACCTCACCCCTCACAGTAACTCTCTGTCTTCTGTTGCTTAGGCACTCCCTTATCAAGTGGAGTACCTTACCTTTCATTCCTGCCTGCATCTCCAGTTTGTGTACTAGTCTCTTATGTGGTACAGTGTCAAAGGTTTTCTGGCAATCCAAAAATATGCAGTCTGCCCATCCTTCTCTTTCTTGTCTGATTTTTGTTGCCTGGTCATAGAATTTATTCATTCCAATGAAGCATGATCTGCAATCTCTGAACCCTGACTGATGTTGTGATATAAAGTTGTTCTGCTCCAGATGTTCCACTAGCTTTTTTCGCACAATCTTCTCCATCACCTAACTTGGTATGCAAGTAAGTGACACTAGCGACCGACAGCGGAGTGGACAGCGCTTCGGGTTCGTAGTCCTGAGGTTCCTGGTTTGATCCCCGGTGGAGTCAGAGACAAATAGGCAAAATGTTTCTTTGACCCTGATGCCCCCTGTTACCTAAGCAGTAAATAGGTACCTGGGAGTTAGATAACTGCTACAGGCTGCTTCCTGGAGGGTGTAACAAAAAGGAGGCCTGGTCGAGGACCGTGCCGCGGGGACGTTAAGCCCCGAAATGATCTCAAGATAACCTCAAGATATCCTTCGTTCAAGTTCAGTGCCTAGTGTCTGTCACCCTTCTTGAGTATCGAGACTATATTAGTCGTCTTCCAAATTTTTGTCAGTTCACCTGTTACCAGTGATTTGTTATACCCCATGGCGAGTGGCTGGCACAGAGTTCTGCTACTTCCTTCAGTATCTAAGGTGAAATTCCAACCGGGCCTATAGCCTTTGTCAATTCCAACTCTAGCAGATGCTTCCTTACCTCCCCACTGGTAATCACAAACTAAACTTGTGATGATTGGTTAGATATTCCCTCTAATATCTCGTTGACTTCCCCTTGCTCTACTGTGAAGACCTCCTGGAATTTCTTATTGAATTCTTCACACACTTCTCTGTCGATTGTAGTGAATTGATCTGCTCCTATCCTCAGTTTCATTACCAGTTCCCTGACTGTTGTTTTCTCCTGATGTTGCTGTGCAGCAATTTAGGTTGGGTCTTTGCCTTGCTTGCTATGTCATTTTCATATTGTCTTTCTTTCTCTCGTCTCACCATGACGTGTTCATTCCTGGCGCTCTGGTATCTTTCTCTGCTCACTTGTGTCCTATTATTTCTATAGTTTCTCCACGCTCTTTTACTTAGTTGCTTTTGCTATCTTATATCTCTGATCAAACCATGGGTTTCTTGTCTGCATTTCCTATTTTTTTCTTTTGGACTGGGACGAACTTGTCTGCTCTGCTGCCTTCTTACACTTCTGTGTGATTTAGTCCATCATGCCTGGGCCGTCTTTCCTCTGAGCTCTGTTTCCCAAGTTATATCTGTTAGGAAGTTTCTTATCTCCTCATAGTTTCCCTTTTGGAATGCCAGCCTTTTGTTTTCTGTGCCGTCCTTGGGTACATCAATCCTTCTTCGACCAGATATTCAAACATCAGTACACTGTGATCGCTCATTTATACTGTGGCCTGGAACCCAATTTCCCTTATGACGGAGTCATTCAGAGTGAAGATTAGGTCAAGTCACGCTAGTTCATCATTGCCTCTCATCTTTGTGGATCCCCTGACATGCTGACCTAAAATGTTTCTTTCACTCCTTCCAACAGTTTAGTTCTCAATGTTTCCTCACCTCAGTGTAGTTCCTTATTTTCCCAGTCTATCCTTCCATGATTGAAGGCCCCCATGATGAGCAGATGGGATCTATTTCTACAGGCAGCAGTGGCTGCTTTCTCAATTATAGAGTTGACTGCCATATTGTTTCTGTCATACTCTTAACTGGGTCTTCTGTCATTTGGTGGATTTTTATATATCACTGCTAATACTACTCTTGGTCCTCCCATCGTCATGGTGCCGGTAATGTAGTCGCTGAACCCCTCGCAGCTTGGGATAGCCATCTCCTTGAAACTCTATTCCTTTCTTATCTGTAGGGCCACTCTGCCTCCTCCCCTTCCTTCCCTCTCTCTCTCCTTATTACAGTGTAGTTCAAGGGAAACACCACATTTGTTATGAGCCCTGAGAGTTTTGTTTCCGTTAGTCCTATTTCATCCGGGTTCCCTTCTTGTGCTCTTTCTCTAAGAGTTTTGTGTGTGTGTATTCACCTAGTTGTATTCACCTAGTTGTGCTTGCGGGGGTTGAGCTCTGCTCTTTCGGCCTGCCTTTCAACTGTCAATCAATCAACTGTTACTAACTACGAACTAACAATTTTTTTTCCACACACACACACACACACCCAGGAAGCAGTCTGTAACAGCTGTCTAACTCCCAGGTACTTATTTACTGCTAGGCATATGGGTGAAAGAAACTCTGCCCATCTGTTTCCACCGGCAGCCTGGATCGAACCCGGACCCTGGTACTACGAGTCCCAAGCAATGTCCATTCAGCCACGGCTCCTGTATCCATGTGTATACTCACCTATTTGTACTCACCTATTTGTGTCGGCAGGATCGAGCATTGACTCTTGGATCCCGCCTTTTGAGCCATCGATTGTTTAGAGGAATGACTCCGGTCCTATTTCCCTATCATACCTAGTTTTAAAATTATGAATAGAATTTGCTTCCACATCCTGGTCTTTAAGTGCATTCCATTTTTCCACTACTCTCACACTAAAAGAAAACTTCCTAACATCTCTGTGACTGAGTTTCCTGCTTCCACCCATGTCCCCTCGTTCTGTTATTATTCCGTGTGAACATTTCGTCTATGTCCACTCGGTTAATCCCCCTGAGTATTTGATACGTTCCTATCATTCCCCCCTCTTCCTTCTTGTTTCTAGTGTCGTAAGGCTCAGTTCCTTCAGGCGCTTTTCATACCCCATCCCTCGTAACGCTGGGACGAGTTTCGCAGCGAACTTCTGAACCTTTTCCAGTTTGCTTACATGTTTCTTCAGGTGGGGACGCCATGATGGGGCGGCATACTCTAAGACTGGCCTCATGTAGGCAGTATAATGCGCCCTAAATTCCTTCTTACTTAGGTTTCTGAATGATGTTATAACTTTTGCTAGTGTAAAGTATGCTGCTGTCAATATCCTATTTATATGTGCCTCAGGAGTTAGATTAGGTGTTACGTCCACGCCCAGGTCTCTTTCTCGCGTCGTCACAGGTAGGCAGTTACCGTTCATTGTGTACTGTCCCTTTGCTCTCCTATCACCTAGTCCCATTGCCATAACGTTACATTTGCTCGTGTTGAACACCAGTAGCCATTTCTCTGACCATCTCTGCAACCTGTTCAAGCCCTCTTGGAGGATCCTACAATCGTCATCTGTCACAACTCTTCTCATCAACTTTGTCTCATCCACGAACATCGACATATAGGATTCTACTCCTATAAACATGTCGTTAACGTATATCTATATAAATAAAAATGGAAATGCTCTTTTGTTCAAATTCGCTAATCTCGGAAAGTTCTTCATCGATTGCTTTGAAATTTTCACACAACGTTCCATTCGAATCCGAACAGGTTTCTATATAGATACTATATAGATGTCACGTCTGTGACGGTAAAAAACATAATTTTTTGAAAAACTGTGTTTTTCATGTGTTTTTCATGTGAGGGAAATCTTCTAAATCTCTTTACCGATTGCTTTGAAATTTTGACAGAACATTGCATTCGACTAGACACGTCTTTTTGGTTGCACTTTAAATTAGGATGGAACAAAAACAATTGACTATCGTCAAAAGATGTGGACTAGCCAGGTGCAGCAACGGTAATAATTGCGAATGATGGATGAGAGGGAGAGAATACAAATGGGAGAAACTCAGGAGAAGGAAATAAAATTTTGCTAGAATTAGTGAGACGATGACTAAAAGATATGGGATGTACCGTCTTCATGGGGAAATACTTTAGAAACTGTTACATGTCCGTCTAATAATGCACAATATCCCACTAAATCCCCCGCTCCATACATTGACAAAGAAAATGAGAATAATGAAAGCGATGACTGCCTAATCTCCTGTCAATTTACAAATCCGTATCATACAATTAAAACAAAGGTAATCACAGATACACTTAAGTACTCCACGTGGCTCGCTCTGAAGGACGCCGAAACACGGGCAAAGAATTATCTGAAAATACAGTCGTACAAGTGCCACGCAACTGGGGAAATTAACAATAAAAAGCTATTCACTTCTCACTAACATATAGCACAATTAAAACACCTATGTCCTACTTAAAACAAATTAAATAAAACTTAACCTAATAGCCCCATCGGTTATACGGATCACCGTAGCACCCTACACCTTGTGCCTGGAACAAACTGAGAGGGAGGCAGAGAGAGAGAGAGAGAGAAGATTAAGCCACCCAAAAGGTGGCTTGGGCATGAATAGCCCATAAGTGGTGGCCCTTTTCAGCCATTTCCAGTATCAATAGATGATACTGGAGATCTGTGGAGGTACGACTGCACCCTGCGTGCCGGGAGATGTCTCCCGTGGAGGGAGGCAGGCGTGCACGTGTTTTTATATCCGCCAAGCGCCGTGTTCTGACAGGAAGTCGTTCGGACGCCGATCTACCTAGTAATTAATATTAGGCTATCTTCCTAACTCATTTGCTTAGAACTGTTAAGTAAATCTAAGCTGGTAATTTATTTAAAAAAAATTAAACAAAGGGAACAGTACTACTAGCTACAATATATATAAAACAGAACATTTCCACATGTCCCGTTGTAGGCCTAGTAAAAACTATTGGCCTGCCATATGCATGAAAAGCATTAGTCATTTCTCTACCTCCTACTACCAAATGGTCATACCCTCATAATGGGTGGCAAAATGAACTTCACACATCCAATAGGTTGGTACTCGCTAATTCCTGACCTCCGGTCACCGGCGCTTAAGCCGCTTACAATGCCATCTCCCTCCAACATGCTATGCTCCAGCGTGTCCTTACATATATAAATCCATACACACTCTACTCTAAGAATATATGAAAGTTTTTCCTTCTTATACATATAACATAAACATATATAATATAATCATACTAGACACAATATAAGACAACGCCTAACATCTTTATTCCTTCTTATATGCTAATCTACTTCATTTCTACTATTGAGCATTACGAGTCCGTTACTCCTTCAACAGTAAATAACGGGTTAGTAACATCCCTCCGCCGCTAAGACAAAATGGGTAACTCAAGGATCACATTTTGATTGGGTCTCTGACTAATATGAGAGTGCCAAATACAGTGCCAAATACAGTGCCAAATGCACAATTTGAACTTAAACTCAGTCTGACAACACCAATTTACTAAGACAATATATGATATGATATCTAGCAATGACACCACACTCCAGGATACAAATCTCTGGATGACATTTAAACAGGCTCTACATAGGTTAATAAACTTCCATTGACTAGTTTTCATGATAGTTACGTTACAAGTTGTGTAAATCCACTGAGGGGGCAATTTTGTCATAAGTTTCAAAAGCATTTTGACCACACATCATATGGCTACCCAATAATACACTACTCTTGACTACATGAATCTGATCATTATCATAACGGTGTTCAGTTTTCTGAGACTAACAGTTAACTAAACAATATTTCAAACGGTTCATCTGGTGATGGAACCACTTCAATAAATCCCTAAATTTCAAACCGGAGTCCCATGACCTAATACTTTTACATATATGATTCTTTACAGTAATTAATTGTCCAATTGCAAATACATCAGGCTCTGAATCTTTCTGCAGAGGCCATATACACATAAAAAAACACCTAGACCTCTTTTCCATGGAGCTTGGACTCAAGCACCTTGAATGCTTCCTGGGTTTCCCAAGATCAAAAGGGGCAGCCACATCACTTCGTTCTACATATAGGTTTTCATCACTTGGTTCTCCGGGTCAGAGGTCAACCAAGAGGGTTAAGATCCGAGTGGGGAACCTCAGTAAAGTGTGGAGAGGTCTGGAACACTGGCCTTCAAACCTACTGTCACCCACATCATGGAATGGCTGCGTGCCCCACACACACAACTTCCTGTAATGGCAGTTGTAACGTTCCGATGGTACTAAAAGTAGAAAGGAGCATATTAGGAGCATATTACTGATATCTGTCTCACCAGAGACTGGTGAGACAGATAGCAGCTGACAATAATGCAAGCATTATTGTCAGCTGCTATCTGCTGTCGGATAATCAGCTGCTTAGTCTTCTCTTCCAAAACTTTCTGCTGCATTTCCATCTCTAAATGTCGCTGTTTATGAACTGCCTCAACTTTAAAGGACTTGAGTTCCCGCCGTTTAAGAGCTAGTACATCCTCGCACCAGCCTCTATCTTCCCCAAGGTTCTGGTCTAAAATTTCTTCCTCCACCAATCTTTCCACAATGGTAGTTACCAAGTGCCTTTTCAGCGAGTTGGGTTAAGGGTTAACTCCATTTTCTCCCCAACTACGATGAGAACAGCCTTCTTAAGACCTCGGAGTCCCTGAACCGAGGGAGACTTAAAAATGTCGGCTACTAGGACATCCATAATGAGGGTAAAAACAATGAGGGGTCACAAAAATACTACTGGGGCACTCAAATACTACTAATGGTACAAAAACACAATTTAGCATGGCCAACCTGGCACAAGCTATGACACGTACCTTAAACCAGAAGTGTTGAAAAATATGTCTAACTCTCGCTCACAATGTTTTTCTCCCAGGTGACTAAAATGGCAAGCAGTCACTACAGGCTCCAGAATCAGTAACGTACCTAGGACAGCGATTAATTAGCAACATACAATAAAAATGTAATCAAATTGAAAAATAATAAATGTTTACTAAGTGCATTAAAAATAAAGGCACAGGCAAAATGGATATACTCCAACAAGTGATCAATTACAATTTAATGCCAGTGTCCCAGATATAACAGGCACACACAAATTAAAATCACTGCTAATAAAATTACACAGGCAACAATAATAGACAGCTCACTAAATTAAACTATAATAACTAATTAAAACTATGCAGACTTTAATACACCACCAGGCAATAAGTACAAGGTAAAGTATAAGTGGTCCTGTTTCACGGTCGTCAAAATATATGTTTCGTGCCCGTGTAATGATGCTAGAGAATAGCACAATATCCCACTAAATCCCCCACTCCATACATTGCCGCAGAAAATGAGGATAATGAAAACGGGGACTGCCTAATCTCCAGTCTATTTACAAATCCATATCATACAATTAAAACAAAGATAATCACAGATACACTTATGTACACCACGTGGCTCGCTCTGAAGGACGCCGAGACACAGGCAAAGAATTATCTAAAAATACAATAATAATAATAATAATAATAATAATTTTTATTTAGGCAAAGGTACATACATAAAGAGATTTTACAAAGTTTGTTGGCTTTATAGATAGGAGCTAGTACATACAATGCCTAAAGCCACTATTACGCAAAGCGTTTCGGGCAGGAAAAAACACTACTGACTAAAGCTTAAAACTAATGGGTAAAAAGAAAAAAAATGCGTTGAGTACAAATAAAAATAGAAATAAAAATAAAAATCTTACAAGTCAAATGCAACTGGGGAAAATTAAGACACAATTAAGACACCCATGTCCTACATAAAACAGATGACACAATCTTAATCCAATAGCCCCATCAGCTAGCCGGATCACCGTACCATCGTCCTCCTTGTGCCTGAAACAAACTGAGAGTGAGGCAGTTGTTGGTTTAGATTCAGCTAGTGGTAGGATTCAGGTAGTGAGGCAGATTGATTGATGAAGATTAAGCCACTCATATCGTGGCACGGGCATGAATAGCCCGTAAGTGGTGGCTCTTTTGAGCCATTACCAGTATCAAGTGTTGATACTGGAGATCTGTGGAGGTGCGGCTGCACCCTGCGTGACGGGAGATATCTCCCGTCTCGTAGTTAGGCAGGCTTGCGATAGGTAGTGAGGCAGGCTTGCGATAGGTAGTGAGGCAGGCTTGCGATAGGTAGTGAGGCAGGCTTGCGATAGGTAATGAGGCAGGCTTGCGATAGGTAGTGAGGCAGGCTTGCGATAGGTAGTGAGGCAGGCTTGCGATAGGTAATGAGGCAGGCTTGCGATAGGTAGTGAGGCAGGCTTGCGATAGGTAATGAGGCAGGCTTGCGATAGGTAGTGAGGCAGGCTTGCGATAGGTAGTGAGGCAGGCTTGCGATAGGTAGTGAGGCAGGCTTGCGCGCGTTTTTATATCCACCAAGCCCCGTATCCTGACAGGAAGTCGTTCGGACGCCGATCTACCTAGTAATTAATATTAGGCTATCTTCCTAACTCATTTGCTTAGAACTGTTCACCAGATCTAAGCTGGTATTTTACTTAACAATAATTTAAACAAAGGGAACAGTACTATTAGCAACAATAATTATAAAACACAGAACATTTCCAGTTGTAGGCCTGGTAAAAACTATTGCCCTGCCATATGCATGATAAGCATTAGTCATTTCTATACCTCAAAGTACTAAATGACCAATCTCTCACAATGGGTGGCAAAATGAATAACTTCATACATACAATGGGTTCCTTTACTGAAACTAAACGGTACTGCAGTGTACTTAATAATAATTCTGAGGGTTAAAACAGCATTTTACGCCGCCGACAACATTAGGGCGGGGCTTATGTTCCCTGCACTCATGTCCAACCACTTGGGATGGACGGTAGAGCGACGGTCTCGCTTCATGCAGGTCATCAGTAATCCCAGACCGTCTAAGTAGTTGGCACACTATTCCTCCCCCCCCCCCCTCCGTCCCATCCCAAATCCTTATCCTGACCCCTTCCAAGTGCTATATAGTCGTAATGGCTTGGTGCTTTCCCTTGATAATTCCTTCCTTCCTTCCCTGCACTCATGAACATTATTCCACTATTTCAACCTTACATTAGGAAACTGAAACCTGTTTGACCTAAACCGCCTCCATTAACTTTATTACTATAGAAATCCAAAACGCTGTTAATAATCTCACACAGAGTCAAGCAACTGCAAGCAACGTCCTTGTATAATTCCATAACTCCACTGCCCATTTATAAGGTTGGTATTCGCTAATCCCTGACCTCCAGCCACCGGCGCTTAAGTCGCTTACAATACTATCTCGCTCCAACATGCTATGTTCCAGCGTGTCCTTACATATTAATCCATACACACTTTACTCTAAGAATACATAAAGGCCTACACATATAACATAAACAACTATATAAATAAAAATGGAACTGTTCATTTCTTCAAAATCGCTAATCTCCGAAAGTTCTTCACCGATTGCTTTTAAATTTTCACACAACGTTCCATTCGCATCCGAGCAGGTTTTTATATGCATACTTTATAGATGTCACGTCTGTAACGGTAAAAAAAAATTTCTTCTGAAAAACTGTGTTTTCCATGTGAGGGAAATCATCGAAACCTCTTTACCGATGGCTTTGAAATTTTGACACAACATTGCATATGAATAGGCGCGTGTTTTTATATATCTACTATACACATGCCTCACCTGTGACAGGAAAAAACATGCTTTTGTTGAAAAACAGCGCCATCTGTTGGACGTAAGTGCAACACACGCTGTAATCTCTGTAAGTTCTTCACCGAATGCTTTGAAATTTTGACACAACGTTGCATTCGAATAGGCGCGTCTTTTTATATACCTACTATATAGATGTCACACCTGTACCAGGTAAAAACATGCGTTTTTGAAAAACGCAAAATCTGTTGCACATAAGACCAACATATGCTATACATTATATGTTACGATTCCATTTCAGTGTTTCCGATTTCATTGATAAATTGAATTTTCATAAATTTCGAATTATTTTAATTTTGATTTAATTATTTTGTGTAACATTGCATTGGAATTGAGCTGTGTTGTTTACCATACCGTTCATTTCGTGAGTATAGTTAATCCTTTTATTTATTCATTATATTTCATTTCGTTTTTTGAACTGTTTTTCTTATATTTCAGTGATGGGAACATCTGGGGTCAGATTCACGAAGCAGTTACGCAAGTATTTACGAACGTGTACATCGTTCCTCAATCTTTGACGGCTTTGGTTACATTTATTAAACAGTTTAAAAGCATGAAAACTTGCCAATCAACTGTTGTTATTGTTATAAACAGCCTCCTGGTGCTTCGGAGCTCATTAACTGTTAAATAATTGTAAACAAAGCTGCCAAAGATTAAGAAAAGATGTACAGTTTTGTAAGTGTTTGCGTAACATCTTCGTAAATCTAGCTCCAGATTATTTGATGTTCCCAATTTTCTGATGGGAACATCAGATCATTTGATCATCAGATGAAGGAGTGGGGAATGATGGGAAGGACGAGGGGACAGGGGGAGGGGGTATTGGTGTGGGAGGACGAGGGGAATGGAGAATAGTCGGGAGGACCAAGGGACACAGGAGTGGAGGATAGTGGGGGGGGGGGGACGAGGGGACGGGGGAGGGGGAATGGTAGGGAGGACAATGGGCTGGGGAATGGATGATAGTGGGGAAGACGAGGGGGATGGTGGAGTGGGGAATCGTGGGGAGGACTAGGAGACAGGGAAAGTTTGCTGAGCCACAGCAACGCATGGCCAGGTGCAGCCAGTATATAATATATATATAACATAAACATATAAAATATAATCATACTAGACACAATTTAAGGTCACGTCTAACATCTTTATTCCTTCATAAATGCTTATTTACTTCATTTCTACTATTGAAAGTTACGAGTCCGTTATTCCTTCAACTGGATATAACAGGTTCGTAACAGACACAAGAGTCTTACCTACGATCTCTCCGCAGTTTCGTTATCTCCCTTCGTCTACTTCCTTTCGTCTTCTCTTCAGCATCATATATATAATGACGTTTTAAAAGAGATTTAAAAGATAATGAAAACAAAACGTGGAATTATGTAAGAGCACAGAAGTAATTGTGAACTGGAACATCTACCGTTTAAATTGGTTGATCTCACAGGAAAACAACGTAACCGCATCATCCAATTAATATTTTCAATCCAAAGACATTGTACCCAAGGGAGAGCGGCGGGTCTTATAGTCTTAACGTTGAATATTTAACGTTATTAACTTTAATTACACGCAGTATTGACGGTGGTGTTGGGTATTGGGCCCACTGGTTTAAGGCCCGGTAATAACAGGTTTGATTGAGAGCAAGATGAAACATAGTGAAGGTAAGATATTAGAAAATTTATATATGCAAAGCCGCCAGTTGGTGAACAAGCGGACGAAGAAATGCAAAGAGGGAAGCAGTGACTAGTGTATAAGTGCTCCAGGGGAGAAAGGCGAGAGAATGGGAACTGAGAATTACACGAAAATGATGCATACTCCATGCGCGATGATATTTCATACTTATGGAACAACACAAATATTTTGCAAGAGAGACATTGACATATTTTTGTTGTATGTTGGGTTTAAGGCCTATCATTGGGAACTGGGAACACTCAGCTCATAGATTCGAGCCCTCATCAAGGCTCCTGTTGGATTTGTTCATTGATATTTCACGGTAATGTGATTCATCTGTGAACAGCAGGAATGTTATTAAAGACACTGAAGTAATTTACTTAACTTGTGTATATTACTTTTGAACATAGTAAAGGTTTAAATTGAACGCTCAGTAAATATTCATTGATAAATTCATTGTGTAGAGGGACAGGCAGCCAGAGTGTATTTATACATTAGGCTTATGTCGAGGTCACTCCCGCCCCGCCAAGGTCTAATTACTGACCCCGGCCAGGATACAACCTCACAACAAGCTGATTAACTCGTCGGTAGCAATTTACTTTTAGGGAGAATGGGGGAAAGGGTTCAATGGGTGATAGGTAATGCGCCCAAATATTTCAGTCCTGCACGGGTTTCGAACTCTGAATTTTCGATTGCAAGTAGAAAATGAACCCAACAAAGTCCTTTGAAAAGTATCGGCTCACAAATATCTGCTTTTTCTATGCATGGGTTTTCAGGTTGGTCTAGGTTAGGTTTGGTAAGGTTAAGTAAGGTTAGATAAAGTTAGGTAAGGTTAGGTAAGGTTAGGTATGGATAGGTTTGGTGAGGTCAGATGGGTGGCTTGGGTTCGTGCCATTCTGGTTAGGTTAGCACATTGTATTTTGACCATTGAAGCAAAGCCATAGAGGAGGCGGGTGCAAGACCGAGATTAACGAAAGAAACAATCGACAGCGACTATGGAGAAAGTGTGACATAGAGGGAAGTGAGAGTTGTGGAGAAGTGCGATACAAGCATTATTGTATGACAGGCATGTGCTCAACCCATCCTCCTGTTTAGATAGTACTTTTTACTCATACTATGTGCAACATAGTACAAATACTAACGTACTAAGCAATTAGACAGTATAGTTTTTTACTGTTCGCTTTATGGAGTCAGAAAAAATTAAGTTATAAAAAAATTATCTATTCTTAATCATAGTATAGCATACATATGTACTATATTATACCTCAGAAAGCGTATATTAGTCCTAGGAAAGTTAAGTTAGCGTAGTTTGTCTTTGCAAC
Organism: Procambarus clarkii; assembly: GCF_040958095.1. Taxonomy (NCBI): domain Eukaryota; kingdom Metazoa; phylum Arthropoda; class Malacostraca; order Decapoda; family Cambaridae; genus Procambarus; species Procambarus clarkii. The sequence goes on from NC_091179.1 coordinate 33,017,822, forward strand.
ACAAGTATAAATACTTTTCTTCTTTGTTTCAGTTCAAAAATACCGATTTCTACTTTCTAACTGCGTTGTACGTCGGTGTATGTACTATGGTTCTCATCCTTCCTATAAGTACTACCAAGACAGCAGGATTGGCTAATAGATTGCCTTCAGAAAATTCTAATTTTTTGCACTATGTGGGGGAGAAGAACTAGTGGGAAGTATGTGGGAGTTATAATACATGGTTGGTGTCCACATTTACTAGGAAGAGTCATGACCTGCCAATGGGAGCGACCTCTGGGGTCCTCAGCATCTCTAGGTCGAGCCCAAGAGAGTATCAAGAATCTTCCTTTTTATTTACTCATCAGCTTACATATTTTAAACTACATATTTTAAGATTCTGTATGTGCGTAAAGATATACCATACTAAGAGGAGTTCCCGGTCATTCCCCTGAAAGTGCCTCTCTTCCCCGACTCCACTCTTTTTCTTCTCTTCCCACGTACTCCCGTTTTCCCTTGTGTTTCATCTTCTTCAATCCTCTTTTCAATTCATTTTCTTCTCTCCATCCCTTTCCCAAACCTCTCCTCTCTCTCCTCCCATCTTCAGCATTTTTTACTAGTTTTCTTCTCACTATTTCTCTCCTCGATTTACATTTATATAGAGGGGGAGCCAGGCTGCAGGCTGGTCTCTCTTCTTCTCTTCCCCACTTTTCTCCCCATCTTCCCCCTGATCCCAGTCGTCCCCGTCCCCGTCCCCTTGGTCCCCTCTTCGTCCCTGCCCTCGTCGTCACCCTCTTCTTCCCCTTTCCAAACCTCCCCTCCCCTCTTTTTCCCCAGCTCACCCCCCCCCCCTTTCTCCCTTTCCTCAGAAAATGTATTAAGAAGCTTTGAAACATTTGTCTGGGTCTCAGAAATTGCATTATAAGAACACAACAAATTCCACAAGAATCACATGCTATATTTCCCACTTAGCTCCTGACAATGGCCTAGGGGTGTTTATAATTGTTAATCCTTCTTAAACATACTTTAGCCTACCCCTGCAAGCCTAATTCCGTCCAATACGACCTATGTCCGTCTATATCCAATTACAAGCTATATGTCTATCCATCTGTCTGTCCATATATCCATTTATCTTTCCATACACCTATCCATCTCTCTCTCTATTCTTCTATCAGTATGTGAAACCAGGAAGGAAGCCAGCAATTTTAATTTTTTTCAGCTGCAGGCTTCTGTCTGTATTTTTCCCCATCAACCTTAGCTGTTGCCGGCATTCGTCTTCCCTAAATTTTGTTTCCTGGGTGGCACGCAGTGTCAGTACCAGAAAAAAGTCCCATTTTCAAAGATTGTGTATTTAATCCCGTGCTCAACGATCGTGTTTTAATTCCATTTTGCATATATATTCAATTTACTAGTATTGGTTATTTATCCCACACAGCTACTTAAAGATTACTTATTGAATGTTCAAGTGAATGAAGACTTTTAGAGTATCTCCTATTTATTTCCATCCATATTGAACCAATAATTAATTGTCACTAAGAAACAAAATAAACTGCAGAAGTCCTATACATAAGAAACATGGAAATAGTGCAATATTTTCACCCTTGTATTTGCCCAGGTCTTTCCTAAATAAATTATAAACTAATCTATTCTTTTAATATATGCTCTATTGTTACCCCTCCTTTTTACCCATTCATTTCCACCAATTCACTTTTCGTCCAACTAAAGAATAACTTATTTACAACACATAGAGAAATTACATTACCCTTATATATAAATGAACAAATCACAGGAGCCGTGATGAAGGTTCGAACCTATAGGCAGGATGTTCCCAGATGCATGCTCTAGTCAACTGCTTCATGACATGGTCAAAAAATTGCAACCTGGGGAACTACTGAACACACAAGAATCCCGAGGCTTCCAATGAAGCCGAATCGGGGATTCACACAAATCTGGGAACACCAAGTGCATAGGTTCGAACCATCATCATGGCACCTTTGGATTTGTTCTGTAATATACCTCAATATGTGAATTTTCTATTTATTGAGAGAGGCGCGTTAGAGGTGGACGACGGAGCCCGAGTGCACGGGGGAATTGTGTGAAACCGAGGTTTGGGCTTCAATGGAAGCTCCGGGATTCTTGTGGGTGCAGTAGCAACGCAGGTGTCAATTCTTTCAGCCTGTCTTTCAGACAAAGACCCCAAATTGATTTCATGCACCCGCCAAACCCCCTGTTTATGAATTAAAAACGGTTTACACACGACTCTCAATTATTGACGTTCGAACACCTCCAAACAAGTGCTTCACTGACGAATTTTGTTCGAACCACAATGCTGTAAATGCTTCACCAACATACTACATATATAAATAATCGCCAAAAGAACCTAAACACCTATCATAACCTAACCTATGCCTATATATGCACAGTATGCTAATTTATTACAATTTTAATTATATTTGAGAAATTTCCTGTTTTGAATGAACAGCTTGTTAAATTTTTTGAATGAGTCAGTGGGGTCGGCCGCTGGATGGACTGGACTTGAGTTGAGGACGCAGCCTGTCCTCCAAACAATGACCCAAAAGTGTTTCCATGCACCCACTGAACCCCCTGTTTATGAATGAAAAACGGTTTGCACACAACCCATCCTCGACTCAAGTCCATTACATTCAGCGGTCAACCCCACAGACGCATTCATAAATTTTAACATGCTGTTCATTCAAAAAGGGAATTTTCTCAAGTATAAATTAATATTATAATATATTAGCATATTGTGTATATATAGGCATAGGTTAGGTTAGGTCAGGTGTTTAGGTTCTGTTGGCGATTATTTGTATTTGTAGTACGTGGGTGAAGCATTTACAGCGTTGTGGTTCGAACAAAATTCGTCAGTGAAGCACTTGTTCCGGATATGTTCAAACGTCAGCAGTTGTGAGTTGTGTGTAAACCGCTTTTCATTCATAAACAGGGGGTTTGGCGTGTGCATAGAATCACTTTTGGATCTTTGTTTGGAGGACGGGCTGCTGCACACGACTTGCAACTGCTGACGTTCGAACTTTTCCACTTTTCCGGAACAAGAGCTTTGCTGACGACTTTTGTTCGAACCACAACGCTATAAATGCTTCACCCACGCACTTGAAATAAATATAATCGCCAACAGAACCTAAACATCTAACCATACCTAACCTAACTTATGCCTATATATACACAATATGCTAACATATTTCAATATTACTTTATATTTGAATAAATTCCCGTTTTGAATGAAAAGCATGTAAAAAGTTATGCATGCATCTAATGGGTCGACCGCTGGATGCGATGGACTAGAGACGAGGATGGGTTGGTTCAATAGCTTATTTCTTCCAATTCTATTTAGGATAGATGGGAGAGTTGCGCCCTGGCTACAATGGGGTGCGGATGTGTCGCCTGACTTCTCCGGTAGTTGGTGATAGATTGCTGATTTGTATGGCAGCGGGTGTGGGTGTCTCTGCCCTCCCTGCAGTTGTTGCCTGGCTCGAGAGGTGCTTGGGTGATCGTCGGTGACGCTCAGTGATGGGGGCCGTCTTCCCCTTGTTGTGAGGATGCACTTAGTAGGCCTCAAATTTTCTGCCCACACTGGTTACCCTGAGGTGGAACTTGTAATGTGTGACATGCTCCGTGTCTCAGTGGATGAGATTTACTGTGTTGAACTGGTAACTGCTCGCCGAGTGATTATCAAGTTTGTGTGGATGGCTGTGTCCCGTGAGTTTCTCTGGCGCTATGAGGGGCGTTCCTTGCCTATGCTGCATGGTGCCGGCATTGTGTCGATTACGGACCGTAGTGGTGTCATTACGAATGTGAGTGTTCATGGGGCGCCCTTGGAGTTTCCCGAGGATCTGCTGCCGGCGTTATTTCCAGCAGTTTGGCACTGTTGTCAGTGTGAAGCTGCACTCGCTTTCCTCAGAAAATTTAAAGGTCTGCGGACAAACATTCGTCCTCTGGGGATGCGCCTGAGGTCGGACATTCCTTCCTCAGTCCGGCTCCTGGGATACTACGACCGGGTGTACCATGCCCGGCAAACACGTATATGTTTCTGGTGTGGCCTGTTGGGGCTTCTGGCTACTAGTGCAGTTCGGCTGTGGTCGCTCCTGTGAATCTTTTCAGAGAAGAGGATTTCCCGCCGCTCCCTGCGGATCAGGATTCCGTGGGTGGGGATGTGGCCATACCGTTGTCTACTGTGGCCCCCTCGGTGTCGCCCTGTGCACTGCCAGCTGTTGTGGCCCCTTCTCCAGGGGTTGTCTTGCCTTCGGATGGCCTTCTTGCTCCAGTTGATGTCTCCGCTGCTCCCGAGGATCTTCCGGGTGCTCTCTGCACATCCTCGTCATCTGCGTCTTCAACGTCTCCTGCTGCTGCGCCCTCGCCTTGTATCTCGGCCGTGCTGGTAGATGGGGTGGCTGCAAAGCCTCCTGCTGTGTGCAGCCCCATTCCCCCTGTGGCTGAGGCTGCTGCTGTTCTGTGACGGGCGTCGGTTCGCCCGGCTTGTGGTGCCCATGGTTCTGGATCCGCCCCCGGCTCTGATGATGTGTGGCCGGAGCCCAAGCGTATCCGCCGTTCGTCTACTGCCTGGGCTGATGTGGGGGACTTTGACGCCGGTGGGTCTTCGGGCAGCGATGGGGTGGTTATGGATGAGTCGCACTCTGTGACGACGGTGGTGGCTGAGGTCCACGTGCCCGCTACTGCCGATGATTGTGTATTAGGCTCATCCAAAGTTCTTAATTCGGCAGAAATTTCTCCGCAGTGAGGGGTGGTCTCCCCTCCTGCAGTGGATGGTGACGGTGATGGTGCGGGCCATGGCCTGGTGCTGGTGTTAGAGAAGGATACTCGCTGCAAAGGGGTCCCAACCATTGCCTGGTTGTCTGGACGTTGCCGTTGGGGCTCCCTGTGGTATTGCCCTCTGCCAAGCCCTCTCCCATGAGGGGTGTCTGTTGGGGTCCCGGAGGGTGTGTTGCCGGCGTCTGTGGTGCTGTGGGATTACTGGCGTAAGATTGCCCTGTTTCTGCTGGTCGAGGATGCGGCGGCCTTCTGTGCTTCGAGGCTTCCTGGAGAGTTTTGTTTTGCATTTTTTATCTTTGTTTTATTGCATTTAATCGCATGTTTGCATGTAAAAAAATAATAATAATAATAAAATTTATTTAGGAAAGACTATTTAAATTGTGAGAAATATTGTTTGTATCCCTGCCAAAGATTGTTTATTTGTGTTGGATATTTCCAACACCGAATACAACACTGTTGTATTCTCATTACTTATTACTAACCATACTAATTATTGTAGTAAGTAAAATTAACAACACGTAGAATTCTCATGTACTAATATTTTCATCTGTGCAGTAGGCTAGAATTCTCATGTCACCTGACGCCAGTATTGCGTCAGATTTCCTTACAGTAAACACATTATATCCAATGTATGTGAGAATTAAATTCGATTCTCCATAATTAAAGCATTCTGTATGATAACTAATTGCAGATGAATTGATCTCTAACTAAAAGCCGAATAGAGCGTTGGAATCATAGCGTCTATCTCGTGATAAAGTTAACGTCACCAATGAATGCCATGGGGAGACATTAATTCCTCTCCCTTATATATTTACTATTCTTAAATTGGTAAATAACAATATTTTCTTCCGCTAAATAATAAACCCGTCCAGTCTTCAACGTTTCAAGCGTAAATGCGAGAAATATTAATGTTCGAGACAATAATTTGTTTTATGAACGCGGACTCGGCGTGGGTAGAGGAAGGCCAGCTCAGTACACGTGGAGAGCCGTTCAGAGGCAGACCTGCGCTTACAGTACTCGTAAGAAGACGCCATTGTCCAGCAACTAGGACAGGCGTTATCCATCCTCAGATGAAAGTCGCCACTGTGAGGCGTGAATAACCTTGCAGATAGTATCTTCAGCTGGTGCTGGTGTCGAATAAGGAGCCCTTTGACTTGGTTCTTGACGACACGTGACCGCCAGCGAAGCGCGTCACTATCCAGGATAGGGTTAACCAGAGCCTGGGACGCGAAGCACGGCAATCTTAATACTTATACAGTGCCCACAGCTAAGTATATTCCTTTATGTGATGCATCGGGTAAAAGGTTTAATAGTAGCAGGGTGATTGTCCGTTATGACGCACGATAACATCTAATAACAGGTGATTAAAATTTGTCACCTGTAACTCTTAATTTTCTTGAATATATAGATTCAGTAGGTAAATCAGTTGCTACTGTAAAATATTTGTCTTGCAGCACGAGAGAAGAATTCTCCATGCTGCCTTCTCCCATGTTAACCCGTTCCACTCGTCAGTCGACCGAGTCCAGAGAATAAGAGGAACTTCCATGGCTTTCTAAAGGAATCTTCATTAAGCTAAGATTTATTTCCCTTTATGATTCTATTGCAATTTCTTGTGTGCAGAATTCTTTGGGATTAATATGTGGTTTACTGTAATTCATTACTATGCTCATAATCTATGTTCCCCTTTATGGTAATGATATCAGTTTCAATATTATTTTATAGGATTAGATTATTATTAATTGAATTAGTGAACGAACCACACTAATTCCTGGACGTACTTACCTCCAGTAATAACCCCCCAATGTAGGCGTTTGAGGTTTGTTTCATTTAATAATACAGCCCATTAATTATTTCTATGATCATATTTTCTAGTTTATCCATACTTACTGGTTTCATCTAGGAATTATCTAATGATCAGAAATTCTCAGTTTCCCTCTTTACTATAAAAGCGGGTGGTCCTTCGTAATTTAATTTACTACATTAATATTTAAATAATCATGTTCAAGCCCCAAATATCCCACAATTTGTACCTAAAATTTTTAACATTTATTCACAAAAGATCGCTTAATGAGTGAAACCGTCTATTTCCTATTCATATCAATTAAAGCAAATATCACAATGTCTGGACCCAGAAGAGTCCGACTCATTTGGTATAAACGTCTCCAAACCACCGCAAAGATCATGACATAACTCAGCGTTGAACTCTCCATACTAGCAGCAGACATATATTTTTTTGAGAGATATATACAAGAGTTGTTACATTCATGTACAGCCACTAATACGCGTAGCGTTTCGGGCAGGTCCCTGGAATACGATTCCCTGCCGCGAAGAATCGTTTTTTCATCCAAGTACACATTTTACTGTTGCGTTAAACAGAGGCTACAGTTAAGGAATTGCGTCCAGTAAATCCTCCCCGGCCAGGATACGAACCCATGACATAGCGCTCGCGGAACGACAGGCGAGTGTCTTACCACTACACCACGGAAACTGCTTATATCTATCTATATATATATATATATATATATATATATATATATATATATATATATATATATATATATATATATACATATATATATATATATATATATATATATATATATATATATATATATATATATATATATATATATGTCGTACCTAATAGCCAGAACGCACTTGTCAGCCTACTATGCAAGACCCGATTTGCCTAATAAGCCAAGTTTTCCTGAATTAATATATTTTCTCTAATTTTGCTCTTATGAAATGATAAATCTACAAATTTCATTATGTATGAGGTCAATTTTTTTTTATTGGAGTTTAAATTAACGTAGATATATGACCAAACCTAACCAACCCTACCTAACCTAACCTATATTTATAGGTTAGGTTAGGTTAGGTAGCCAAAAAAGTTAGGTTAGGTTAGGTTAGGTAGGTTAGGTAGCCGAAAAACAATTAATTCATGAAAACTTGGCTTATTAGTCAAATTGGGCCTTGCATAGTAGGCTGATAAGTGAGTTCTGGCTACTAGGTACGACATATATATATATATATATATATATATATATATATATATATATATATATATATATATATATATATATATATATATATATATATATATATATATATATACATATATATATATTTTTTTTTTTCATTGAATATGACCGCATATTCTGTATTTATTATTTTCTGGTTTAGGGCTTCTATCCCTCTAACTATTTTCTTAGCATCAGGGCTTAATTGGAATAGGAGTTCTCCAAAACTCATTTTCGTACTTTTAAGGTGAAGAAAAGAAGTGATTTACTATAGAGTGTATTACACTTATTTGTATAATTTGCACGACGTTTCGAACCTCCATGGTTCATTCTCAAGTGAACAGATCTCACAATACTAGTTGATTTTATACCCGCATTAGGTCAGGTGATAATACAATGAAGGTGAAAAACATGGGGGGATACATAAGGGATAAACATAGGGGCTGCAGAAGGCTTATTGGCCCATACGAGGCATCTCCTATCTAAACACAAAGATTAACCCAGTGTAATTGGCCTATTATGTTGGACATTGTCTTCTGTGTTGGCATCGATATGTTCTTGTCTTGTCCTTACTCTCATGGTGGGTTGAGTAAATAGTTCCGTGATTTGGGTGTTCATGGTAACATTCATTCACATAAGAATAGAGTGACCTACCATGAACACCCAAATCACGGAACTATTTACTCTACCCACCATGAGAGTAAGGACAAGACAAGAACATATCGATGCCAACACAGAAGACAATGTCCAACATAATAGGCCAATTACACTGGATTAATCTTTGTGTTTAGATAGGAGATGCCTCGTATGGGCCAATAAGCCTTCTGCAGCCCCTATGTTTATCCCTTATGTATCCCCCCATGTTTTTCACCTTCATTGTATTATCACCTGACCTAATGCGGGTATAAAATCAACTAGTATTGTGAGATCTGTTCACTTGAGAATGAACCATGGAGGTTCGAAACGTCGTGCAAATTATACAAATAAGTGTAATACACTCTATAGTAAATCACTTCTTTTCTTCACCTTAAAAGTACGAAAATGAGTTTTGGAGAACTCCTATTCCAATTAAGCCCTGATGCTAAGAAAATAGTTAGAGGGATAGAAGCCCTAAACCAGAAAATAATAAATACAGAATATGCGGTCATATTCAATGAAACATGTTTGAAAGAAAACCTGCTGCCAGTATACACCAATATATATATATATATATATATATATATATATATATATATATATATATATATATATATTATATATATATAAATCACTATAACAACTCTTATTGGAACACTGCTTTAAAAGCATTCAAGTATTTCATGTTATCCACACCTACCGGAAATCCCTCCACACCTCATTAAGTCCCCCAAAACATCCCCCCACACCGGATATGAACAGCAATTATATTTTCGCTATGAAATCTTACAATTATATTTATCATGCCACAATATTTTTTAGTGATTTTGGCAAAGTAGGATATAAACTCTTTAATTCAGGAGAGTAACAGTTCAAGACTGATATTTCACATCCTTTCATTGCGGACTGGTCACTAGCACCAAAGTTTGTGTCATCAAATGCGTTGTAACATCAGAGGTGTGTGAGGTTACAGGCGGCCCAGTGAGGTCCCTGCTGCTCAGCTGCATTTGTGGAGCAAGATTAGGAACTTTCGAGGACTAGGAATGATTACCCTATGAATGTAGTGGCTAGTATCTAGCTGAGTTGCCAGATGTATGAATTGCGGGACGACATTTGGCAGTTATTTTGGTTGAACTTAGCACTGCATAATAAATGATTTACAGCTGTAGACGCGTTTTTGTGTAATTTCCAAGGTCTAGGAATGACTAAATTATGAACAGAGATACTATCCAGCAGAGTTGCCAGATGTACGGTTATCTTGAGGTTATCTTGAGATGATTTCGGGGCTTTTAGTGTCCCCGCGGCCCGGTCCTCGACCAGGCCTCCACCCCCAGGAAGCAGCCCGTGACAGCTGACTAACACCCAGGTACCTATTTTACTGCTTGGTAACAGGGGCATAGGGTGAAAGAAACTCTGCCCATTGTTTCTCGCTACCTGGTAACTACCTGGGGAATTTTAGTGCACCATCTAGCCACAGAGTTGTATAATTGTTGTCGAGTTGAAATTAACCAGGTTTAAAATGGTTGAGGAGCTGCTGCAGATCTTCCCACATACCTGAGATCTCCCTGCAATTGCTGAGATCTCCATCCAATTATTGTGCAAGTAGTAGGTATGTAGGAGAGAAGAACTAGTGGCAGATATGTAGGAGAGAAGAACCAGTGACAAGAACGTGGGGAACAAGAAACTAGTTGCAAGTATGTGGGAGAAGAACTAGTGGTAAGTGTGTGGGGACATCTCTTGCTAGTAGACTAAGCCTTGGCTTTCGTGTACTAAGGGAGGTGGCAGCTTGAAGCCAGTATTCCAGCACCTCACTTATTTAATTTATATTGCTATCACTATAACGTGCATTCTTGTCTTAGAGTAACTTTTCATTACCAGTAATTATTCATGTTGTTTTGTTTGTTGACTTGTCCTGAATTTTATGAGATTGTCTTTATTCATGTCTTGTTTTCTAGAGTAATTAAAATTTCATTGTTTATATACTTTGTGTTTGTGTGTCTTCCCATTACCTTACCACAGACGAAAGGACAAACTTCTCTTTTTTTTGTTATGTGACGAGGCCCTGCCCCCAGCTTTTGAAACAGCCGAACACCAACGCTTTACCGTCACATTACGTGGGGGCCTGTCCACGGAGCTTCACTCAGGTACTGGTGCCAAATTGTAAATTTGTGGTAAGCGTATTTGGCTTTGGTAAAGTAACTTTTCACTATTTTCAATATTCAATTTTATTTTCATATGGTGCTGTGTGTATTGTGCATTCCGAGAGTAGCATATGGTGAAGGTGAGACAACTTTTGATTACGTGGTGACTGTAGGCCTCAGTCATTCTCTTAATTGGTCATCTCTCCCTCCGTGTTATTACTCGTGTTTACCATCTTTTGTCCCTAGGATATTTCTCATATTTTCGGCAGATCATCATATTGGTACCCTGGTACTGTGGTCTGTCCTAGGGTCAAGTGCACCTAATCTTCTGCAATCTGACGGTAGGAGGATAAAGAGGGCCATAGTTCCTCTCGCACGAACTTTAGTTGCTGAATTGGGACCTCAGCAGCAGTTCTCGTCACCAGTTGACACCTCGCACCCCTACAGGTCGGTCAGAGATGATGATATTTACATTGGTAGGGAATTAGCCTTCTTTTTCAGAGCACAAAAGTTCGCAAGTTCTGTAAGTATCATGTTAATTTCAGTGGGAAAAACTTGCTTATGTCCTATAGAGACTCGGCAAGGTATGCCTACATTCTTGGACTACCTAATTCACTTTTGAGGCAATTAACTGTTTCATTTGTTTTAGAAACCCAGTTTCGCTTATTTAGTAGGATTTTCTTGCTCTTATCCTCTTACATGAGTACCGGGTACAAGATTTCCTGCGACCTTGATTTATTAATAATTTATCATCTTGAAATTAACATTAATTGTTAAAGATTTCACAGGATAGGTACCAGTTGCCACGTTGTCCTGTTTCTGACATTCACCATATCACAACAGTATATTCGTTGTGCATTTATTTGCTAATTTCACCATGTTTCGTCTCCAAGCTTTCCGTACAGATCCAGCAGGTGAAATAGGGACTTTAAGTCGTGCCAAGAGGACTGAATTACAAACTCTTGCACATGAGTATCACCTAGAAGTTCCCTACCAAGCCAACAAAAATGAAATACATAACCTGTTACTGGATCATCTCTTAGAGAAAGGTAAGATAGACTCTAAAACTCATGAAACTTACTTTATTGCAGATAAAACTGATTTGGCAACGATGAAACTCAAACTAGAGCTGGCCAAGATCGAACGCGAGCAGCAAAGGGAAGCAGCTGCCATGCAAAGAGAAGCCCTCGAAAAACAAAGGGAAGCAGCTGCCATACGAAAAGAAGAACAAGAACGTGAGATTGCAATACTCCGTGAACGTGAGCGAATATATTTTGAAACAAAACAACGCCAATTGGAGATGCAACGCGACCATGACAAACAACAAGCAACTCTGGTTATGGAATGTCGTCAACGAGAATTCGCGCTGGAAACTACACACCTCGCTCAACGCCAGCAAGATACTGCCAATCTTCCTGTCAGTTTCAATATATCACATGCAAGTAAGTTAATGCCACCATTCGTAGAAACAGAAGTTGATGTGTTTTTCACCACCTTTGAAACCCTTGCTAATCAACTTAGTTGGCCTGCCGATCAATGGGCAACCCTTCTCAGAGTACATCTTACAGGTAGAGCTGCAGTTACACTCGGTACTTTGGCGACTGAGAATGACTACCAGACTCTGAAACAAGCAGTGTTGGACGCCTACCTTCTCTCCACCGAAAGTTATCGAAGGAAATTCCGTGACCACCTGAAGGCAAGTACCACTACCTTTCTCGAATTTGCTAATACCAAAAAAAGATATTTTATGAAATGGCTGGAAGCAGCACATGTCTCTACTTTAGCAGATCTCGTCAACCTCATGCTAATTGAAGAATTCTTGAGGCGTGTGCCGCCTCCTGTTCGCCTATATTTAGCAGATAAAGAAGAAACCGACTACCTAAAGTGTGCTAAGTCGTCTGACACTTACAGCCTCATCCACCGGCTGACACCAGAACCATCTTCCAGTAAGAAGTCGTGGTACAGTTACGAGAAAGTGAGTACCGATCAAGCTGACTCGCAATTGTACTGTAAGTATTGTAGACTCTATGGACATACCATAGATAAATGTGGTAAGTCTCAATACAAAGGAAACACTGAATCACCTAAACCCAAACAGACTCCTCCTAAGTCCGGTAAGCCTGTGATGAATGTTGGTGTTCATGGTAATGATCTTTCTCTTTTCAGTAAACACCTGTATACTGGAACTGTCTCTGCCAACGGTTCAAATCCGGAGGGACGTTTTAAACTGAAGATCTTGAGGGACACAGCGGCTCTTCAATCAATTATTTTGAAATCAGCTGTGCCCAATATCGCCTACACCGGAGAAACTGTCTTCATCACTGACCTCACTGCTACCACTCCTTATCCTCTCGCCAGAGTCCACCTGGATTGTCCATTCGTGACCGGAGAAGTCCAAGTCGCCGTCAGGGAAAAGCCTTTTCCCATGCCTGGAGTGCAACTTCTCCTGGGCAACGACTTGGCAGAAGACCTGCAACCGACCAACCTGATCGTCATGGACAAACCCCAGGTGTGTACCTCTGTAATGGATAATTCCATCTTTGAGTATGTTCCAGCAAAGGTTCAAGAGAGTGATGAAGTTTCTCCTCCGGTTTTAGTGACCCCCCGTGCACAAGCTGCACGACCACAGCCAGCTGACTCTACTGCTACCGCTGTCCCTCAAGACCCTCAGAAACTTCCCCCGAATCTGACCAAGTTGGAGTTCCGTAAGTTACAGAGGGAAGATCTTACCTTGACACCATTATTTTTCCAGGCTGAGACTCAGCCTGACAGTATTTCTGGGTTCTTCCTAGAGAACGAGTTGCTCTACCGCAGATATAGACCCAGTAAACTGAAGGAGGAGGACGATTGGGCCAACTTCGAACAACTAGTGATTCCTGCCAGCCTGCGGCCCACTATTCTACACCTGGCCCACGGAGCACTCTCCCACTACGGATTTAACAAGACCTACCATGGAATCCGTCAAGACTACAACTGGCCAGGTATGGTAAATAGCGTCAAACAGTACGTCAAACAGTGTCATACATGTCAGATGGCAGGTAAACCGAACATCTCTATTCCCAGAGCACCACTGACTCCCATACAGGTGCCTGCGGAACCTTTCCACAGACTTATTATAGACTGTGTTGGTCCTTTACCTCGGACCAGTTCAGGTAACGCCTATATCTTAACCATCCTGTGTCCTACCACCAGATTCCCCATAGCAGTTCCAGTAAAGAACATTACGGCTGCTACGGTTGTGAAGCACTTATTGAAGATCTTCACCCAGTATGGATTTCCAAGGGAGGTTCAGAGCGACTGTGGCACCAACTTCACCAGTGATCTCTTCAAGAGGACACTGGAAGAGTTCAACATCAAACAGGTATTGTCCAGCCCCTATCATCCTGCTTCACAGGTTTCTCTTGAGCGTAGTCATCAGACTATTAAAGCACTCCTGAAGAAGTTTTGTAATGAAACCTCTAAGGATTGGGATAAGCAAATTGACCTGATAATGTGTATCTTTAGAAGTCTTCCCAATGAGTCTCTAGGAGTATCTCCTTATGAGATGCTCTACGGACGTAAGTGCCGTACTCCTCTCAAAGTTTTCAAAGACTCTCTACGTGATGCCACCTTCAGTGAGCATCAGAATGTGCCCCAGTTTCTTCAAAACCTACAACACATTCTACAGAGGGCCCACAGTTTTGCCCAAGATAATCTATTGAAAACACAGGAGAGGATGAAGACTCATTACGACCAGAACAGCAAAATAAGGAAATTTAAACCGGGAGACTTCGTGCTTGCTTATTTCCCTATCCCAGGTTCTCCTTTACAAAACAGGTTTTCAGGACCCTACCGCATCAAGGAGTGCAGAAACAACCACAACTACGTTCTAGAGACTCCAGATAGGCGGCGGAAGACCCAGTTGTGCCACGTCAACCTCCTGAAGCTTTATAACGGTACTCCTCCCACTGTCATGATAACCTACTCTTCCTTTAAAGAGCCATACATCCACAGTGAGACCTTCCCTGCTTCTCCTCCCGAAAGCACTGACACGGAGTCAGCGCTTTCCAATTCGGAAATCTTAACTGATCTTCACAATTATTTTCAGGACAATCATAGTGCACCTCTCATCAAGATCTTCAAAGAACATCAGGAGTTGTTCCGAGATGATCCCCAAGAGTGTAATGTTACCCAGCACGACATCCAACTGCTCCCTGACACCCGGCCGATTCGTCAACCCTTCTACCGAATCAGCCCTAGCAAGAAGGAAGACATGCGTGCTGAGGTGCAGTACCTCTTGGATCATGGACTGGCTACACCTTGTGAGTCCCCCTGGGCCTCACCCTGTATCATGGTGCCAAAACCCCAAGGTAAGGTAGCAACACCATTAATTACTTTAACCAGCCCCAAGCAACGGTATAATTGGACCATGCAGCAAACCGTTGCTTTCGAACAACTCAAATTCCTCCTCTGTTCTAATCCTATTCTCGCCTCGCCAATTATCACCAAGCCTTTCGTCCTACATGTCGACGCCAGTGGTACCGTCATCGGTGGTGTCCTGATGCAGCAACGAGGCGAGGAGGTTCTACCTGTCAGCTACTACAGCTACAAGTTGAAACCCCACCAGAGGAACTACAGCACTGTCGAGAAGGAGCTACTCTCCATCGTCCTGAATCTCCAGCACTTTGCTCCATACCTACAAGGTGCCAGGTCTACCACCATCTTCTCAGACCACAATCCTCTCCGCTTCTTACATCAAGCCCAATTCAATAACCAACGTCTTCTACGATGGGCTTTATATCTGCAAGATTTCAACCTGGAGATCCGCTTTATGAAGGGTTCTGACAACATCATAGCCGACGCCCTCTCCAGAGTCTATGAAGTAGAAGCAACTCCAAGTATCACTCCACCACATGAAGACGTAACTACTTCCAGAACCGCAGGCTTCGGGGGAGAGTTGTGACGATAATCTCTTTCAAGAGAGATTGAGCCTGCTCTTCCCTACATCATTACGTCGTTAAAGTACAAGATACAATATAGAAGATACGTCCACCAGTATCGCCAAACGTTTTGCCCAGGAAGCAAATCGTACCATGCGCACCCCGACACACCGGCTACGCCCGCCGTAACCAGCCAACTGCTCATACTTCGCCTGCCTGTTGCTGATTGGCTGGTGTCTCGCCGCACCTTCACTCACGCCACCACCGAGAGTCGATGTCTCCGCAGCAGCACGCCGTACTCGTCAGAATATCTCTGTGCTCCTTGGAGTTGACATCTCTTGCTAGTAGACTAAGCCTTGGCTTTCGTGTACTAAGGGAGGTGGCAGCTTGAAGCCAGTATTCCAGCACCTCACTTATTTAATTTATATTGCTATCACTATAATGTGCATTCTTGTCTTAGAGTAACTTTTCATTACCAGTAATTATTCATGTTGTTTTGTTTGTTGACTTGTCCTGAATTTTCTGAGATTGTCTTTATTCATGTCTTGTTTTCTAGAGTAATTAAAATTTCATTGTTTATATACTTTGTGTCTGTGTATCTTCCCATTACCTTACCACAGACAAAAGGACAAACTTCTCTTTTTTTTTTTGTAATGTGATGAGGCCCTGCCCCCAGCTTTTGAAACAGCCGACCACCAACGCTTTACCGTCACAATATATATATATATATATATATATATATATATATATATATATATATATATATATATGTCGTACCTAGTAGCCAGAACGCACTTCTCAGCCTACTATGCAAGGCCCGATTTGCCTAATAAGCCAAGTTTTCCTGAATTAATATATTTTCTCTAATTTTTTTCTTATGAAATGATAAAGCTACCCATTTCATTATGTATGAGGTCAATTTTTTTCTATTGGAGTTAAAATTAACATAGATATATGACCGAACCTAACCAACCCTACCTAACCTAACCTAACCTATCTTTATAGGTTAGGTTAGGTTAGGTAGCCGAAAAAGTTAGGTTAGGTTAGGTTAGGTAGGTTAGGTAGTCGAAAAACAATTAATTCATGAAAACTAGGCTTATTAGGCAAATCGGGCCTTGCATAGTAGGCTGAGAAGTGCGTTCTGGCTACTAGGTACGACATATATATATATATATATATATATATATATATATATATATATATATATATATATATATATATATATATATATATATGTGTGGAAACAAGCCACTCTTCCTGTTAGGCTCAACCAGTGACAACAACCACCAGTGATCGTGCACGCCTCACAGCTGTGCAGGCTCCCCATGCAGGGGACTTCCTTTTGGCAATCCCTATGTCTGCGACAGGCACACGTCTTGATCCGCAGGAGCACCGTATTGCAGTCGCTCTCCGTCTTGCTGCCCCTATCCACACTGTTCATAGGTGTATTTGCGGCAAGGCAGATGCTGACGAATATGGATTGCATGGCCTGCACTGTGGAAAATCTGGTGGTTGGCACACTAGACACGACGAAGTCAATGACATCATTAAAAGAAGCCTTGCCTCTGCTCAGTGTCCAGCGGAGAGAGAGCCCCGCAACCTACTGAACCGTGACTCTGTTAGCTTTGCCGGCCGACCAGACGGAATCACACTGCGACCGTGGAAGGGTGGCAAACAGTTGGCATGGGACTATACTTGTGTATCCACCCTGGCAACCACATACATCAACCTCTCTGCCGGAACAGCAGGAGCCGCTTCGACACGCAGAGAAAGAGACAAGTCAGCCAAGTACAGGCAATTAGATCATCGGTACAACTTTGTTCCAATAGGGTCTGAGACCCTAGGCCCATGGGGAGAGAGTGCAAGTAGGTTTCTTACGGATCTTGGTTCCAAGCTCATTGACACCACAAGATATATATATATATATATATATATATATATATATATATATATATATATATATATATATATATATATATATATATATATATATATATATATATTTGTCGTACCTAGTAGCCATAACGCACTTCTCAGCCTACTATGCAAGGCCCGATTTGCGTAATAAGCCAAGTTTTCATGAATTAATGTTTTTTTCGACTTCCTAACCTACCTAACCTAACCTAACCTAACTTTTTCGGCTACCTAACCTAACCTATAGAGATAGATTAGGTTAGGTAGGGTTGGTTAGGTTCGGGCATATATCTACGTTAATTTTAACTCCAATAAAAAAAATTGACCTCATACATAATGAAATGGGTAGCTTTATCATTTCATAAGAAAAAAAATAGAGAAAATATATTAATTCAGGAAAACTTGGCTTATTAGGCAAATCGTGCCTTGCATAGTAGGCTGAGAAGTGGGTTCTGGCTACTAGGTACGACATATATATATATATATATATATATATGTCGTACCTAGTAGCCAGAACTCACTTCTCAGCCTACTATTCAAGGCCCGATTTGCCTAATAAGCCAAGTTTTCCTGAATTAATATATTTACTATAATTTTTTTCTTATGAAATGATAAAGCAACCCTTTTCTCTATGTATGAGGTCAATTTTTTTTTACTGGAGTTAAAATTAACGTAGATATATGACCGAACCTAACCAACCCTACCTAACCTAACCTAACCTATATTTATAGGTAAGGTTAGGTTAGGTAGCCAAAAAAAGCTAGGTTAGGTTAGGTTAGGTAGGTTAGGTAGACGAAAAAACATTAATTCATGAAAACTTGGCTTATTAGGCAAATCGGGCCTTGAATAGTAGGCTGAGAAGTGCGTTCTGGCTATTAGGTACGACATATATATATATATATATATATATATATATATATATATATATATATATATATATATATATATATATAAATAAGGTTATTATAAATATATATATATATATATATATATATATATATATATATATATATATATATATATATATATATATATATATGTCGTACCTAGTAGCCAGAACTCACTTCTCAGCCTACTATTCAAGGCCCGATTTGCCTAATAAGCCAAGTTTTCCTGAATTAATTTATTTACTATAATTTTTTTCTTATGAAATGATAAAGCAACCCTTTTCACTATGTATGAGGTCAATTTTTTTTTATTGGAGATAAAATTAACGTAGATATATGACCGAACCTAACCAACCCTACCTAACCTAACCTAACCTATATATATAGGTAAGGTTAGGTTAGGTAGCCAAAAAAAGCTAGGTTAGGTTAGGTTAGGTAGGTTAGGTAGACGAAAAAACATTAATTCATGAAAACTTGGTTTATTAGGCAAATCGAGCCTTGCATAGTAGGCTGAGAAGTGAGTTCTGGCTATTAGGTACGACATATATAAATATATATATATATATATATATATATATATATATATATATATATATATATATATATATATATATATATAAATATATATATATATATATATATATATATATATATATATATATATATATATATATATATATATATATTTTGTGACGGTAATCTCTTTTGTGACGCTAATCTCTTTCAAGAGAGATTGAGCCTGCTCTTCACTACTTCAAGTTACGCCAAAGATACAAGTATAAGATGCTACATTCAAGATACATCACCGGTAGCACAAAACGTTTTGACCAGGAGGCAAAACGTACCCAATTCCCCCCACTCCACACACCCTCCACACGCCGACTTGTCATCAAACCAGCTAACTACCCTTCACCAGCTTGCCTGCCCCTGATTGGTGACTCGCCAGCCGCGCTCCTGCACACCGCACCTCAGCGCCCTCTACCAGAGTCGACGTCTGAGTCTGACCAGCTATCAACTTCAGAGTATTCCTTGTGCTCTTAGTGTTGACATCTCTCTCTGGCATACTAGCTCATTAGCTCGTATACGAAGGGAGGTTTCAGCCATAGCCGATATTCTCAGCACCATTTCAACATTTATTTAATCTATTGTGTGTTTTTGTATTTATCTTTGTCATTTTATTTTATTAGTCATTTCCCCGAGATTTGTCTTTATTTTCATTTATGTTTAAAGTAAATATATTAGTTTCATTGTTCATACTTTGTGTTTTACGTGTTCCTCCCTCTAACTTACCACAGACAACAGGCAAGCAGTCTATCTTTTTGTTTTATGTGTGACCAGGCATTGACACCTGCCACTGGAGGACTGCCGAACATCAACACTCTAACACTTTCCCGTCACATATTAATCGGGGCCTGTCCATGGAGCTTCACTCTTGTACTAGTACCTGAAGGTAAATTTGTGGTAAGCGTACTTCACTTTGCTAAAGTAGCCTTTCAATATTATCTTTAATTTTCATATTTATATGGTGCTGTGTGTATTGTGCATTCCGAGAGTAGCATATGGTGAGTGTGAGATAACTTTGGATTACGTGGTGACTGTAGGCCGCAGTCATTCTCTTAATTGGTCATCTCTCCCCTCCGTGTTATTACTCGTGTTTACCACCTTTTGTCCCTAGGATATTTCTCATATTATCGGCAGATCATCATTGTGGTACCCTGGTACTTTGATTTGTCTCCGGGTCAAAGCACCCTATCTTCTGCAATCCGACCGAAGGAGGAAAAGAGGGCCATAGTTCCTCTAGCACGGACTTTGTTGCTGAGTTGGGACCTCAGCAGCAGTTCTCGTCACCAGTTGACACTCGCACTCCTACACGTCGGTCAGAGATGATGATATTTACTTAGGTAGGGAATTAGCTTTCTTTTTACAGAGCACAAAGTTCGCTAATTCTGTAAGTATCATATTCATTTAGTGGGAAACCCTTGCTTATGTCCTATAGACTCGGCAAGGTATACCTACATTCTTAGACTACCTAATTCACTTTTGGAGCAATTAAATGTTTTATTTGTTTTAGAAATCAGTTTCACTTATTTAGTAGGATTTTCTTGCCCTTATTCTCTTACATTAAGTACCGGGTACAAGATTTCCTGCGATTTTGATTGACTAATCATTTACCACCCTATAATTAACTCTAATTGTAAAAGATTAAAATTCCACAGGATAGTTACCAGTTGCCACGTTCTCCTGTTTCTGACATTTACCATATCACAATTATATTCGTGTACATTTATTTGCTATCTTTCACCATGTTTCGTCTCCAAGCTTTCCGTAACGATCCAGCAGGTGAAATAGAGACCTTATGTCGTGCCAAGAGGACTGAATTACAAACTCTTGCA
This sequence comes from Procambarus clarkii, assembly GCF_040958095.1. Classification (NCBI taxonomy): domain Eukaryota; kingdom Metazoa; phylum Arthropoda; class Malacostraca; order Decapoda; family Cambaridae; genus Procambarus; species Procambarus clarkii. The sequence goes on from NC_091179.1 coordinate 33,038,514, forward strand.
CACGAATATCAACTAGATGTTCCCAATGGAGCCAACAAAAATGTATTACATAACCTAATCATGGATCACCTCTTAGAAGAAGGGAAAATTGGCTCTGAAACTCACGAAACTTATTCTATTGCAGATAAAACTGATTTGGCGACTATGAAACTCAAACTCGAACTCGCAAAGCTCGAGAGAGAGCAACAGCAAGTAGCTCTACAAATGAGGAAAGAAGCTGCAATAAGGAAAGAAGAACAAAAACGAGAGGCGGCCTTGACGAAAGAAGAGCAAGAGAGAGGCGGCCCTAAAGGAAAGAGAGGCTGCCCTGGCAAAAGAAGCTCTACAACTGAGGAAAGAGGAAGCCGCCTTGAGGAAAGAACAGGAACGTGAGACAGTACTACTCCGTGAGCGTGAACGAGTACAGCTTGAAGCAAAACATCGTCACCTGGAGATGCAACGCGAGCATGACAAACAGCAAGCGGAGTTGGCTATAGAATGTCGTCAACAAGAACTCACGTTGGAAACTACCCACCACACTCAGCGCCAACAAGCTACCGCCAGTCTTCTAGTAAGTTTCAATATCTCCCATGCAAGTAAGTTAATGCCACCATTCGTTGAGACAGAGATCGATGTCTTTTTTACCACCTTTGAGACCCTAGCTAATAAACTTAGTTGGCCTGTTGACCCATGGTCTACCCTTCTCAGAGTGCATCTTACAGGTAGAGCTGCAGTTACTCTCAGTACCTTAGCGTCTGAGAATGACTACCAGACCCTGAAGCAAGCAGTGTTGGACGCCTACCTTCTCTCCACCGAAAGCTACCGACGAAAATTCCGTGACCATCTTAAGGCAAGTAACACCACCTTTCTAGAATTTGCCAATACAAAGAAAAGATATTTTATGAAATGGCTGGAAGCAGCACATGTCTCTACATTTGCAGAACTCGTCAACCTCATGCTAGTTGAGGAATTCTTGAGACGTGTTCCACCTTCCGTCCGTTTATATCTAGCAGATAAAGAAGAAACCGACTACATCAAATGTGCGAAGTCGGCTGACACCATCACCCCCTCCCAGTAAGAAGTCTTGGTACAGTTACGATAAAGTGAGTACAGAGGAAGCGAGCTCACAATTGTATTGTAAGTATTGCAAACTTTATGGACATACCATAGATAGATGTGTGAAGGCTCAATACAAGAGCAATGAATCAACTAAACCCAAACAGACTCCTCCTAAGTTCGGTAAGCCTGTGATGATTGTTGGTATTAATGTTAATAATGATTTTTCTCTCTTCAGTAAACACCTGTATCCTGGAACTGTCTCTACCAACGGTGCAGATTCGGAGGGACGTTTCAAATTGAAGATCTTCTGGGACACAGCGGCTCTTCAGTCCATTATGTTGAAATCGGCTGTGTCTAACGTCGCCTACACCGGGGAAACCGTCCTTATCACTGACCTCACTGCTACCACTCCATATCCACTCGCCAGAGTCCACCTGGATTGTCCCTTCGTGACCGGTGAAGTCCAAGTCGCCATCAGGGAAAAGCCTTTTCCCATGCCTGGAGTGCAACTTCTCCTTGGCAACGACTTGGCAGAAGATCTGCAACCGCCCAACCTGATCATCACGGACAAACCCCAGGTGTGTATTTCTGAAATGGATAATCCCATCTTTGAATATGTTCCAGCAGAGGTTCAAGAAAGTGATAAAGTTTCTCCTCCGGTTTTAGTGACCACCCGTGCACAAGCTGCACGACCGCAACCAGCTGACTCTACTACTACCGCTGTCCCTCAAGACCCTCGGAATCTACCTCCAAATCTTACCACGTTGGAGTTCCGTAAGTTACAGAGGGAAGATCAGTCATTAACACCATTATTCTTCCAGGCTGAGACTCAACCTGACAGTATTCCTGGGTTCTTCCTAGAGAATGAGTTGCTCTACCGCAGATACAGACCCAGCAAGCTGAAGGAGGATGACGATTGGGCCAATGTCGAACAACTAGTGATTCCCACCAGCATACGGCCCGATATTCTACACCTGGCCCACGGAGCTCTTTCTCACTATGGCTTCAACAAAACCTTCCACGGAATCAGACAAGACTACTACTGGCCAGGTATGGTAAAAGACGTAAAACAATACGTACAAGAGTGTCATATATGTCAAATGGCAGGTAAACCTAACATCTCTATTCCCCAGGCTCCACTAGAACCCATCCAGGTGCCTGCGGAACCTTTCCACAGACTCATCATAGACTGTGTTGGTCCTTTACCCCGGACCAGTTCTGGCAACGCATATATATTAACTATCATGTGTCCTACCACCAGGTTTCCCATAGCAGTTCCAGTAAAGAACATTACGGCTGCTACTGTGGTGAAACACCTATTGAAGATCTTCACCCAGTATGGATTTCCAAGATTGGTTCAAAGTGACTGTGGCACCAACTTCACCAGTGATCTCTTCAAGAAGACTCTGGAGGAGTAAGTCTCCCCTATGAGTCTCTAGGAGTATCTCCTTATGAGATGCTCTACGGACGTAAGTGCCGTACTCCTCTCAAAGCTTTCAAGGACTCTCTACGTAATGCCACCTTCAGTGAGCATCAGAATGTGTCTCAGTTTCTTCAAAACGTAAAACACATTTTAGAGAGAGTACGTAAATTTGCTAATGACAACCTATTGAAAGCCCAGGAGAGGATGAAGACTCATTTTGACCAAAGCAGCAAATTAAGGAAATTTAAACCAGGAGACTTCGTATTGGCATACCTTCCTATCCTAGATTCTCCATTGAAAAACAAGTTTTCAGGACCCTACCGAATCAAGGAGTGCAGGAACAACAACTACTACGTTCTTGAGACTCCAGATAGGCGGCGGAGCACCCAGTTGTGCCACGTCAACCTCCTGAAGCAGTATCAAGGTATTCCCCCTACTGTGCTGATATCTGTCTCTACATCTAAAGGTCCATACCTCCACAGTGAAACCTTCCCTGCTTTCCCGAAAGCATTAACACTGAATTGGTGCTTTCCAAATCGGAAATTCTACCTGATCTTCATCCCAATTTACAGGACTATAATAGTGCTCCTTTGCCATGTTCTAATCCTATTCTCACCTCGCCAGATATCACGAAGCCTTTCATACTCCATGTCGACGCCAGTGGTACCGGGATCGGGGGTGACCTAATGCAACAACGAGGCGAGGAGAATCTACCTGTTAGCGACCACAGCTACAAGGAACTACAGCACAATCAACAGGGAGCTACTCATCATCCTGAACTTGCAGCACTTCAAACCATACCTGAAAAGTGGTCTCTCTACCACCATCTACTTGGACCACAACACCCTACACTTCCTGCAGCAAGCCCAATTAAACAATCGACGGCTTCTACAATGGGCTTGATATCTGCAGAATTTCAACCTGGAGATCTCTACATCAAGGGGTCTGACATCATCATAACAGACGCCCTCTCCAGAGTCAATGAGGTAGAGGCTGCTCCACCTACCACTCTACCTCCTGAAGACGTAAGTTCACCGGAACCGCAGGCTTCGGGGGAGAGTTGTGACGATAATCTCTTTCAAGAGAGATTGTGCCTGCTCTTCCCTACTTCAAGTTACGCCAAAGATACAAGTATAAGATGCTACATTCAAGATACGTCACCGGTAGCACAAAACGTTTTGACCAGGAGGCAAAACGTACCAAATTCCCCCCACTCCACACGCCGGCTCGTCATCAAACCAGCTAACTACCCTTCACCAGCTTGCCTGCCCCTGATTGGTGACTCCCCAGCCGCGCACCTGCACACCGCACCTCAGCGCCCTCTACCAGAGTCGACGTCTGAGCCTGACCAGCTATCAACTTCAGAATATTCCTTGTGCTCTTAGCGTTGACATCTCTCTCTGGCATACTAGCTCATTAGCTCGTATACGAAAGGAGGTTTCAGCCATAGCCGATATTCTCAGCACCATTTCAACACTTATTTAATCTATTGTGTTTTTTTGTATTTATCTTTGTCATTTTATGCATTAGTCATTTCCCCGAGATTTGTCTTTATTTTCATTTATGTTTAAAGTAAATATATTAAAGTTTCATTGTTCATACTTTGTGTTTTACGTGTTCCTCCCTCTAACTTACCACAGACAACAGGCAAGCAGTCTATATTTTTGTTTTAAGTGTGACCAGGCTTTGACACCTGCCATTAGAGGACTGCCGAACATCAACACTCCAACACTTTCCCGTCACACTTTCAAGAGAGATTGAGCCTGCTCTTCCCTACGTAAAGTTACTTATATATATACAACACTAAGATGCTACCTTCAAGATACGTCTACCAGTAGCACAAAACGTTTTGACCAGGAGGCAAACGTACCCTAAACTCCCCCCCCCCTCCTCACTCCCTCCATGCCGGCTCGCCACCGTCGTCAACCAGCAAAACTACCATTCCAGCCTGCCTGCTTCTGATTGGTGACCCGCCGACTGCACACATGCACCTCTGCACCTCAGTGCCCTCTACCAAGTCGATGTCTGGGCTTGAACCATCCATTGAAGTTCGAATATCCTTGTGCTCTCAAGCTGTGAACAACCAACTGATATTCGCTCTGTTTATTGGTGCAGGTTCTCAGCTAGCGCTATATTCTCAGCACCTGTTTAATCATTATTTTGTCTTTATTTTATTTGTAGAGTAACGTCACCCTAGTTCCTAATTTTTATGTTATATTTTTTTACTTGTTTGTTTGCGCTGTACAAAGCCAAGGGATTCTCTTTGTTCATAATTTTTAAAGTCAATTAAAGTTTCATTGTTCATACTATGTGTTTTGCGTGTCTTTCCTTACTTTACCACAGACAACAGCCAAGCAGTCGATCTTTTTTTTTCTAAAATGTGATAGGCATTGACACCAGCCATTAGGAGGACTGCCGAACATCTACACTTCTACACTTTCTCGTCACATTTTATGGGGTCCTGTCCAGGAGCGTCACTCAGGTACTAGTACCAGAACATCAACTTGTGGTAAGTGTACTTGGCTTTGATACAGTTGCTTTTCAATATTTTCATTACTTTTCATATTTATATGGTGCTGTGTATTTTGCGCATTCCGAGGGTAGCATATTGTGTGTTGGATAACTTTGGATTACGTGGTGACTGTATTCCTCAGTCTTTCTCTTAATTGGTCATCCCTCCCTCAGTGTTATTACTTGTGTATTCCACCTTTTTTGTCTCTAGGATATTTCTCACATTCCGGCAGATCATCATACTGGTACCCTGGTACTTTGATTTGTCTTCGGGTCAGAGCACCCTATCTTCTGCAATCCGACCAAAGGAGGATACAGAGGGCCATAGTTCCTCTAGCACGGAATACGCTGTTGAGTTGGGACCTCAACAGCAGTTCTCGTCATCAGTTGACACTCGCACCCCTACACGTCGGTCAGAGATGATGATATTTACTTAGGTAGGGAATTAGCTTTCTTTTTTCAGAGCACAAAGATCGCTAATTCTGTCAGTATCATATTCATTTAGTAGGAAAATCCTTGCTTCTGTCCTGTAGAGACTCGGCATCCCTACATTCTTGGACTACCTTATTCTCTTTTGAAACAATTAAATGTTTCTTTTGTTTTAGAAACTATCGGTTTCATTTATTTAGTAGGATTTTCTTGCCCTTATTCTCTTACATTGAGTACCGGGTACAAGATTTCCTGCGATTTTGATTGACTAATCATTTACCATACTAAGATTAACGTTAATTGTTAAATATTAAATTACCACAGGATAGTTACCAGTTGCCACGTCATCCTGTTACTGACACTTACATTATCACCAGTATATTCATTGTACATTTATTTGCTATTTTTCACCATGTTTCGTCTCCAAGCATTTCGTAACGATACAGCAAGTGAAGTAGGGACCTTATGTCATGCCAAAAGGACCGAATTACAAACTCTTGCACACGAGTATCACCTAGATATTTCCCATGGAGCCAACAAAAATGACTTGCATAATCTTATCTTGGATTACCTCTTAGATGAAGGAAAGATAGACTCTGAAGCTCACGAAAACTATTCTATTACAGATAAACATGCTCTGGCAGCTATGAAGCTAAAGCTCGAACTTGCAAAGCTCGAGCGGGAGCAACAAAAAGAAGATCTCCAACAACAAAAAGATCTCCAAATAAGGGAACACGAGGCAGCCCTAAGGAAAGAAGAACAAGAACGCGAGATGGCCCTATAGAAGGAAGAGGCTACCCTACTCCGTGAGCGGGAAAGAGAGCAGCTTGAAGCAAGAAAACGTGACCTGGAGATACAACGTGCGCACAGTAAACAGCTAGCTGATAGTGCTCTCGAATATCGTCGACAAGATCTCCTTTTGGAAACTATACACCACACTCAGCGCCAACAAGCTACAGCTAGTCTGCCCGTAAGTTTCAATGTCTCCCATGCAAGTAAGTTAATGCCACCATTCGTTGAGACAGAGATAGACGTGTTTTTCACCACTTTTGAGACCCTAGCTAAAAAAACTTAGCTGGCCTGCAGATCAATGGTCTACCCTTCTCAGAGTGCATCTCACCAGTAGAGCTGCAGTTACTCTCAGTACCTTAGCGTCTGAGAATGACTACCAGACCCTGAAGCAAGCAGTTTTGGACGCCTACCTTCTCTCCACCGAAAGCTACCGACGAAAATTCCGTGACAGTCTTAAGGCAAGTAACAACACCTTTCTAGAATTTGCCAATACAAAGAAAAGATATTTCATGAAATGGCTGGAAGCAGCACATGTCTCTACATTTTCTGAACTCGTCAACCTCATTCTAGTTGAGGAATTCTTGAGACGTGTTCCCCCTTCCATCCGTTTATATTTAGCAGACAAAGAAGAAACCGACTACATCAGATGTGCGAAGTCGGCTGACACCTACAGCCTCATCCATCGGCTAACACCAGATCCACCTTCCAGTAAGAAGTCTTGGTATAGTTATGATAAAGTAAGTACCGATCAAGTGAGCTCTCAATTGTATTGTAAGTATTGCAAGCTCTATGCACATACCATAGATAGATGTGGAAAAGCTCAATACAAAGGCAATAATGAAACTCCTAAACCCAAACCGACTACTCCTAAGTCCGGTAAGTCTGTGATGAATGTTGGTGTTCCTGTTAATGATCTTTCTCTCTTCAGCAAACACCTATATCCTGGAACTGTCTCTGCCAGCAGTACAGATTCGGAGGGACGTTTCAAATTGAAGATCTTGAGGGACACAGCGGCTCTTCAATCAATAATATTGAAATCGGCTGTGCCTAACGTCACCTACACCGGGGAAACCATCCTTATCACTGACCTCACTGCTACTACTCCATATCCACTCGCCAAAGTACACCTGGATTGTCCTTTCGTGACTGGTGAAGTCCAAGTCGCCATTAGGGAAAAGCCTTTTCCCATGTCTGGAGTGCAACTTCTCCTGGGCAATGACTTGGCAGAAGATCTGCAACCTTCCAACCTGATCATCATGGACAAACCCCAGGTGTGTAACACTGTAGTGGACAATCCCATCTTTAAGTATGTTCCAGCAGAGGTCCAAGAAAGTGATGAAGTTTCTCCTCCGGTTTTGGTGACCACCCGTGCACAAGCTGCACGCCCGCAACCAGCTGACTCTACTGCTACCGCTGTCCCTCAAGACAATCAGAATCTACCACGGAATCTTACTCTGTTGGAGTTCCGTAAGTTAGAGGGAAGATCAATCATTAACACCATTATTCTTCCAGGCTGAGACTCAACCTGACAGTATCCTGGGTTCTTCCTAGAGAATCAGTTGCTTTACCGCAGGTACAGACCCAGTAAGCTGAAGGAGGATGACGGTTGGGCAAATGTCGAACAACTAGTGGTTCCCACCAGCCTACGGCCCGATATTCTACACCTGGCCCACGGAGCACTTTCTCACTATGGCTTCAACAAAACCTACCACAGAATCAGACAAGACTATTACTGGCCAGGTATGATTAAAGACGTCAAAAGTTACGTGCAACAGTGTCATACATGACAGGTGGCAGGTAAACCTAACATCTCTATTCCCAAGGCTCCATTGACTCCTATCCAGGTGCCTGCAGAACCTTTCCACAGACTCATCATAGACTGTGTTGGTCCTTTACCCCGGACCAGTTCTGGCAACGCCTATATACTAACTATCCTGTGTCCTACCACCAGATTCACCATAGCAGTTCCAGTAAAGAACATTACGGCTGCTACTGTGGTGAAACAACTATTGAAGATCTTCACCCAGTATGGATTTCCAAGAGAGGTTCAAAGTGACTGTGGCACCAACTTCACCAATGATCTCTTCAAGAAGACACTGGAAGAGTTAAACATCACACAGGTATTGTCCAGCCCCTATCATCCTGCTTCACAGGGTTCTCTTGAACGTAGTCATCAGACTATTAAAGCACTCCTAAAGAAAATTTGCAATGAAACCTTGAAGAACTGGGATAAACAACTTGACCTCATCCTATGTATTTTCAGAAGTCTTCCCAATGAGTCTCTAGGAGTATCTCCTTTTGAGATGCTCTACGGACGTAAGTGCCGTACTCCTCTCAAAGCTTTTAAAGGCTCTCTACGTAATGCAACCTTCAGTGACCCTCAGTATGTGCCCCAGTTTCTTGAAAACTTAAAGCACCTTCTAGAGAGAGTACGTAAATTTGCTAATGAGAATCTATTGAAAGCCCAGGAGAGGATGACGACTCATTTTGACCAACGCAGCAAAATAAGGAAATTTAAACCAGGAGACTTCGTGTTGGCATATTTTCCTATCCCAGGTTCTCCATTGCAAAACAAGTTTTTAGGACCCTACCGCATCAAGGAGTGCAGAAACACCCACAACTACGTTCTTGAGACTCCAGATAGGCGGCGGAAGACCCAGTTGTGCCACGTCAACTTCCTGAAGCAGTATCAAGGTACTCCCCCCATTGTATTGGTATCATTATCCACATTTAAAGATCCATACCTCCACAGTGAGACCGTCCCTGCTTCTCCTCCCGAAAGCACTAACACTGAGTCAGTGCCTTCCAACTCAGAAATCCTAACTGATCTTCGTACCTATTTGCAGGGCAGTAATAGTGATCCTCTCATCAGAATCTTCAAGAAATATCAGAAGTTTTTCAGCGATGATCCACAGGAGTTTAATGTGGTTCAGCACGACATCCAGCTACTCTATGACACTCAGCCGATTCGTCAACCTTTCTACCGAATCAGCCCGAGCAAAAAGGAAGTCATGCATGCTGAGGTACAGTACCTCCTGGATCATGGGCTGGCTACCCCTTGTAAGTCCCCTTGGGCCTCACCCTGCATCTTGGTGCCGAAACCGCACGGTAAAGTGAGGCTGTGTACCGACTACAGGAAATTGAATCTTGTGACTGTCAAGGATGCTTACCCATTACCTAGAATAGGTGACATCCTTGACGCCATTGGTAATGCTCGGCATTTATCCAAACTAGACTTACTCAAGGGATACTACCAAGTGTGTTTGACAGAGCGAGCTAAGGAAATATCTGCACTCACCACTTCTTTTGACCTTTTCAGATTTGAACGCCTTCCATTTGGACTATGTAATGCCCCGGCCACCTTCCAGCGAGCTGTCAACCGCGTCATCCATGGCTTAGATCACACCTACGCCTACTTGGATGATATCGTTGTGGCAACTAACACCTGGAGCGAACATCTGCTCCAGCTGCAACGATTGTTCGCCAAGCTCCTGACAGCCGGCCTCACCATCAACCTGGGCAAGTCCACCTTTCCTAAAGGTAAAGTGCGTTATCTTGGTCATGAGATAGGGAGTGGCAGCATAGCTCCGTTAAACATACATACCCTAGCTATCCAGCATTACCCACAGCCTACCACCAGGAAGCAGCTCCTGCGCTTCCTTGGTCTTGCCTCCTACTACCGTAGGTTTGCGAAGAATTTTAGTACGGTAGCGACACCTTTGATCACTTTAGCCAGCCCCAAGCAACGGTATCATTGGACCATTCAGCAAACCATTGCTTTTGAACAGCTTAAATCCCTGCTCTGTTCTAATCCCATTCTCGCCTCTCCAGATATCACGAAGCCTTTCATCCTAAATGTCATCGCCAGTTGTACCGGCATCGGGGGCGTCCTGATGCAACAACGAGGCGAGGAGGTTCTACCTGTTAGCTACTACAGCTACAAGTTAAAACCTCACCAGAAGAACTACAGCACTATCGAAACAGAACTTCTCTCCATCGTCCTGAACTTACAGCACTTTGCATCGTACCTGCAAGGTGCTCGGTCTACCACCATCTACTCGGACCACAATCCCCTACGCTTCTTGCAGCAAGCCCAATTCACCAATCAACGGCTTCTACGATGAGCTTTGTATCTGCAGAATTTCAACCTGGAGATCTTCTACATCAAGGGTTCTGACAACATCATAGCAGACGCCCTCTCCAGAGTCTATGAGGTAGAGGCAGCTACACCTACCACTCTACCATCTGAAGACGTAACTTGACCCGTTAGAGCAGGCTTTGGGGGAGAGTTGTGACGGTAATCTCTTTCAAGAGAGATTGAGCCTGCTCTTCCCTACGTAAAGTTACTTATATATATATATACAACACTAAGACACTACCTTCAAGATACGTCTACCAGTAGCACAAAACGTTTTGACCTGTTTAATCATTCTTTTGTCTTTATTTTATTTGTAGAGTAACGTCACCCTTGTTCTTAATTTTTATGTTATATTTTTTGACTTGTTTGTTTGCACTGTACATAGCCAAGGGATTCTCTTTATTCATAATTTTTAAAGTTAATTTAAGTTTCATTGTTCATACTATGTGTTTTGCGTGTCTTCCCCTACTTTACCACAGACAACAGCCAAGCAGTCGACCTTTTTTTTCTAAAATGTGATTGGCATTGACACCAGCTATTAGGAGGACTGCCGAACATCTACACTTCTACACTTTCCCGTCACATATATAAATATGTCATTCCTCGTAGCCAGAACGCACTTCTCAGCCTACTATGCAAGGCCCGATTTGCCTAATAAGCCAAGTTTTCATGAATTAAGGTTTTTTCGACTACCTAACCTAACTTTTTCGGCTACCTAACCTAACCTAACCTATAAAGTTAGGTTAGGTTAGGTTAGGTAGGGTTGGTTAGGTTCGGTCATATATCTACGTTAATTTTAACTCCAATAAAAAAAAATTGACCTCATACATAATGGAATGGGTAGCTTTATCATTACATAAGAAAAAAATTAGAGAAAATATATTAATTCAGGAAAACTTGGCTTATTAAGCAAATTTGGCCTTGCATAGTAGGCTGAGAAGTGCGTTCTGGCTACTAGGTACGACATATATATATATATATATATATATATATATATATATATATATATATATATATATGTTCGGTCTGGCTTGTTCGCATATATATATATATATATATATATATATATATATATATATATATATATATATATATATATATACCGTGCGACCGTGCTCTCAGCCACAGCTCAGAATGGAAGCAAGTCGACGAAGAACTCTGTAGGGTAAGGCAGGTCCTAGTCAATAACGGCTTCTCCAATGGTTTCGTCGAAGACATCATAAGAAGGAAAGTGAAAAGCCATGCAACCCCTGAAGAGACAACTAACACAACACCTATACCCCCAATTAGACTATTTTACAGGAACTTCTTTTCCACAGCTCATAAAACGGAGGAAAGGGTCCTGAAAGATATTGTTAATAGAAACGTTATCCCTACAGACAAAAATCAGAGGATACAACTGACGATTTACTATAAAACCAGAAAAACGGCCAGCCTACTCATGAGAAACTCTCCAGACACAAAACAGAACGCTTTAAAAGAGACTAACGTCGTCTATGCCTTCAAATGCCCACTTGGGGACTGTAAGCTCCAAAAAACCCAGTATATAGGCAAGACAACAACATCTCTTTCTAGGCGTTTAACGATGCATAAGCAACAGGGCTCCATTAAGGAACATATAATCTCTTCCCACAACCAAACCATCGCCAGAGAAATCCTAGTAAACAACACAGAAATCATCGATAGATACAGCGATAGCAGGCGGCTTGACGTTTGCGAGGCACTACACATCAAGAAGTCAACACCAGCAATCAACAGCCAATTATTGCACAACTATATTCTACCCACTTCAAGACTCCGCTCCAATATAGAAGCATCAAGAAATATGGACCAATAGGCTTTCTACAAACACTTCTATTCAATATCCATTGTTTCGTGTTCTGTCTTGTGTTGATGAAATTAATACCCTATTAATACCCTTGTTCTGTCTTGTGTTGATGAAATTAATACCCTATTAATACCCTTGTTCTGTCTTGTGTTGATGAAATTAATACCCTATTAATACCACATTTTGTTCTGTCTTGTGTTAATGCCACATCACCCCTTCCACCTCACTCAAATGTAGATATAAAATCGGAGATACGTAAGTTCTATTCAGTTGTGTATTTGTGAACTAAAGTCTTTGAAAATGTAATAAGTTTTACGAAACGCGCCCGTGTCGCGTCAGACTAGAAATAAAAATGAATTTTGGAGAATTGATTTTTGATTTACCTCCAACAGTGAAGCGTAATGTACGAAAGATTGAGAAAATTCGTGTTAGAATTATTAATCTTACTTTTTCGGTCATATTTAATAATATATGTCTACAGGAAAGACTGCTACCAAAATATACTAATATATATATATATATATATATATATATATATATATATATATAGATAGATATAGGGGGGTACCACCACTGGTGCAATTATAGGGACCCACAGCCTCAGAGAAGGGAACACAGAGCATTCAGGGAAAAACTTGCCATTTAACTCTGAATACGTAAGAGTGTTCGCTTCTCCTACCACCACCCTTTTTTATGGTGTACACTTTATTATGCAAGGTTATACAGTTACATATCTGATTTTATACAAAAAATTTACATTAAGAGGAAACAAAAAAAAGTTCGCTTAATAGAGGCTGTAGATTTCCTCGAACTCCTCCGACGCCGGGCATGAACCGAGGATGCAGCGAGCATTCCCCCTCTGGATCGCGACACTGAGGCGCTGAAAGAGAAAACTTGCTGCTCTAGGGTCTCTTGTTGTGTCAATGAGCTTGGAACCAAGATCTTTAAGAAACCTTCTTGCACTCTCACCCCATGGGCCTAGGGTCTCAGACCCTATTATATATATTTCGTACCTAGTAGCCAGAACACACTTCTCACCCTACTATGCAAGGCCCGATTTGCCTAATAAGCCAAGTTTTCATGAATTAATATATTTTCTCTATTTTTTTTCTTATGAAATGATAAAGCTACCCATTTCATTATGCATGAGTTCTATTTTTTTTAATGGAGTTAAAATTAACGTAGATATATGACCGAACCTAACCAACCCTACCTAACCTAACCTAACCTATCTTTATAGGTTAGGTTCGGTTAGGTAGCAGAAAAAGTTAGGTAAGGTTAGGTAAGTTAGGTAGTCGAAAAAACATTAATTCATGAAAACTTGGCTTATTAGGCAAATCGGGCCTTGCATAGTAGGCTGAGAAGTGCGTTCTGGCAACTAGGTACGACATATATATATATATGTCGTACCTAGTAGCCAGAATGCACTTCTCGGCCTACTATGCAAGGCCCGATTTGCCTAATAAGGCACGTTTTCCTGATTTAATAAATTTTCTCTAATTTTTTTTTTTTTTTTTTTTTTGTGATATATACAAGAGTTGTTACATTCTTGTACAGCCACTAGTACGCGTAGCGTTTCGGGCAAGTCCCTGGAATACGATTCCCTGCCGCGAAGAATCGTTTTTTCATCCAAGTACACATTTTACTGTTGCGTTAAACAGAGGCTACAGTTAAGGAATTGCGTCCAGTAAATCCTCCCCGGCCAGGATACGAACCCATGACATAGCGCTCGCGGAACGTTAGGCGAGTGTCTTACCACTACACCACAGGGACTTACTTATGAAGACTACTTATTGTTTTACTTATGAAATGATAAAGCTACCCATTTCATTATGTATGAGGTCATTTTTTTTTATTGGAGTTAAAATTAACGTAGATATATGACCGAACCTAACCAACCCTACCTAACCTAACCTAACCTATCTTTATAGGTTAGGTTAGGTTAGGTAGGTTAGGTAGTCGAAAAACAATTAATTCATGAAAACTTGGCTTATTAGGCAAATTGGGCCTTGCATAGTAGGGTGAGAAGTGCGTTCTGGCTACTAGGTACGACATATATATATATATATATATATATATATATATATATATATATATATATATATATATGTCGTACCTAGTAGCCAGAACGCACTTCTGAGCCTACTATGCAAGGCCCGATTTGCCTAATAAGCCAAGTTTTTATGAATTAATGTTTTTTCGTTTACCTAACCTACCTAACCTAACCTAACCTAGCTTTTTCGGCTACCTAACCGAACCTAACCTATAAAGATAGGTTCGGTTAGGTTAGGTAGGGATGGTTAGGTTTAGTCATATATCTACGTTAATTTTAACTCCAATAAAAAAAAATTGACCCCATACATAATGAAATCGGTAGCTTTATCATTTCATACGAAAAAAATTAGAGAAAATTTATTAATTCAAGAAAACTTGGCTTATTAGGCAAATCGGGCCTTGCATAGTAGGCTGACAAGTGCGTTCTGGCTATTAGGTACGACATATATATATATATATATATATATATATATATATATATATCGTACCTAGTAGCCAGAACGCACTTCTCAGCCTACTATGCAAGGCCCAATTTGCCTAATAAGCCAAGTTTTCATGAATTAATTGTTTTTCGACTACCTAACCTACCTAACCTAACCTAACTTTTTCGGCTACCTAACCGAACCTAACCTATAGAGATAGGTTAGGTTAGGTTAGGTAGGGTTGGTTAGGTTCGGTCATATATCTACGTTAATTTTAACTCCAATAAAAAAAAATTGACCTCATACATAATGAAATGGGTAGCTTTATCATTTCACAAGAAAAAAATTAGAGAAAATATATTAATTCAGGAAAACTTGGCTTATTAGGCAAATTGGGCCTTGCATAGTAGGCTGAGAAGTGCGTTCTGGCTACTAGGTACGACATATATATATATATATATATATATATATATATATATATATATATATATATATATATATATATATATATATATATATATATATATATATATATATATATATATATATATATATATACTATATACTATATACTATTACTACGTACTATATATATATATATATATATATATATATATATATATATATATATATATATATATATATATATATATATCTATTTATATTAGTATATTTTGGTAGCAGTCTTTCCTGTAGACATATATTATTAAATATGACCGAAAAAGTAAGATTAATAATTCTAACACGAATTTTCTCAATCTTTCGTACATTACGCTTCACTGTTGGAGGTAAATCAAAAATCAATTCTCCAAAATTCATTTTTATTTCTAGTCTGACGCGACACGGGCGCGTTTCGTAAAACTTATTACATTTTCAAAGACTTTAGTTCACAAATACACAACTGAATAGAACTTACGTGTCTCCGATTTTATATCTACATTTGAGTGAGGTGGGAGGGGTGATGTGGCATTAACACAAGACAGAACAAGAGGGGATATTAATAGGGTATTAAAAGTATCAACACAAGACAGAACACAAACAATGGGTATTGAATAGAAGTGTTTGTAGAAAGCCTATTGGTCCATATTTCTTGATGCTTCTATATTGGAGCAGAGTCTTGAGGTGGGTAGAATATAGTTGAGCAATAATTGGCTGTTGATTGCTGGTGTTGACTTCTTGATGTGTAGTGCCTCGCAAACGTCAAGCCGCCTGCTATCGCTGTATCTATCGATGATTTCTGTGTTGTTTACTAGGATTTCTCTGGCGATGGTTTGGTTGTGGGAAGAGATTATATGTTCCTTAATGGAGCCCTGTTACTTATGCATCGTTAAACGCCTAGAAAGAGATGTTGTTGTCTTGCCTATATACTGGGTTTATTGGAGCTTACAGTCCCCAAGTGGGCATTTGAAGGCATAGACAACGTTAGTCTCTTTTAAAGCGTTCTGTTTTGTGTCTGGAGAGTTTCTCATGAGTAGGCTGGCCGTTTTTCTGGTTTTATAGTAAATCGTCAGTTGTATCCTCTGATTTTTGTCTGTAGGGATAACGTTTCTATTAACAATATCTTTCAGGACCCTTTCCTCCATTTTATGAGCTGTGGAAAAGAAGTTCCTGTAAAATAGTCTAATAGGGGGTATAGGTGTTGTGTTAGTTGTCTCTTCAGAGGTTGCATGGCTTTTCACTTTCCTTCTTATGATGTCTTCGACGAAACCATTGGAGAAGCCGTTATTGACTAGGACCTGCCTTACCCTACAGAGTTCTTCGTCGACTTGCTTCCATTCTGAGCTGTGGCTGAGAGCACGGTCGACATATACGTTAACAACACTCCTCTTGTACCTGTTAGGGCAGTCGCTGTTGGCATTTAGGCACATTCCTATGTTTGCTTCCTTAGTGTAGACTGCAGTGTGGAAACCTCCGCCCTTTTCCATGACTGTTACATCTAGAAAGGGCAGCTTCCCGTCCTTTTCCATCTCGTAAGTGAAACGCAGCATGGAACTCTGCTCAAATGCCTCCTTCAGCTCCTGCAGATGTCTGACATCAGGTACCTGTGTAAAAATGTCGTCAACATACCTGCAGTATATGGCCGGTTTCAAGTTCATGTCGACTAAGACTTTTTGCTCGATATATATATATATATATATATATATATATATATATATATATATATATATATATTAGTATATTTTGGTAGCAGTCTTTCCTGTAGACATATATTATTAAATATGACCGAAAAAATAAGATTAATAATTCTAACACGAATTTTCTCAATCTTTCGTACATTACGCTTCACTGTTGGAGGTAAATCAAAAATCAATTCTCCAAAATTCATTTTTATTTCTAGTCTGACGCGACACGGGCGCGTTTCGTAAAACTTATTACATTTTCAAAGACTTTAGTTCACAAATACACAACTGATTAGAACTTACGTATCTCCGATTTTATATCTACCTTTGAGTGAGGTGGGAGGGGTGATGTGGCATTAACACAAGACAGAACAAGAGGGGATATTAATAGGGTATTAAAAGTATCAACACAAGACAGAACACAAACAATGGGTATTGAATAGAAGTGTTTGTAGAAAGCCTATTGGTCCATATTTCTTAATGCTTCTATATTGGAGCGGAGTCTTGAGGTGGGTAGAATATAGTTGTGCAATAATTGGCTGTTGATTGCTGGTGTTGACTTCTTGATGTGTAGTGCCTCGCAAACGTCAAGCCGCCTGCTATCGCTCTATCTATCGATGATTTCTGTGTTGTTTACTAGGATTTCTCTGGCGATGGTTTGGTTGTGGGAAGAGATTATATGTTCCTTATTGGAGCCCTGTTGCTTATGCATCGTTAAACGCCTAGAAAGAGATGTTGTTGTCTTGCCTATATACTGGGTATTTTGGAGCTTACAGTCCCCAAGTGGGCATTTGAAGGCATAGACGACGTTAGTCTCTTTTAAAGCGTTCTGTTTTGTGTCTGGAGAGTTTCTCATGAGAAGGCTGGCCGTTTTTCTGGTTTTATAGTAAATCGTCAGTTGTATCCTCTGATTTTTGTCTGTAGGGATAACGTTTCTATTAACAATATCTTTCAGGACCCTTTCCTCCGTTTTATGAGCTGTGGAAAAGAAGTTCCTGTAAAATAGTCTAATAGGGTGTATAGGTGTTGTGTTAGTTGTCTCTTCAGAGGTTGCATGGCTTTTCACTTTCCTTCTTATGATGTCTTCGATGAAACCATTGGAGAAGCCGTTATTGACTAGGACCTGCCTTACCCTACAGAGTTCTTCGTCGACTTGCTTCCATTCTGAGCTGTGGCTGAGAGCACGGTCGACATATGTGTTAACAACACTCCTCTTGTACCTGTCAGGGCAGTCGCTGTTGGCATTTAGGCACATTCCTATGTTTGTTTCCTTAGTGTAGACTGCAGTGTGGAAACCTCCGCCCTTTTCCATGACTGTTACATCTAGAAAGGGCAGCTTCCCATCCTTTTCCATCTCGTAAGTGAAACGCAGCACGGAACTCTGCTCAAATGCCTCCTTCAGCTCCTGCAGATGTCTGACATCAGGTCCTGTGTAAAAATGTCGTCAACATACCTGCAGTATATGGCCGGTTTCAAGTTCATGTCGACTAAGACTTTTTGCTCGATGGAACCCATGTAGAAGTTTGCAAACAGGACACCTAGGGGAGAACCCATGGCGACCCCATCTACTTGCTTATACATGTGCCCATCCGGGCTCAAGAAGGGTGCCTCTTTAGTACAAGCTTGGAGTAGTTTCCTCAGAATATTTTATGGCATGTCAAGAGGAGTACAGGCTGGATCACGATACACTCTGTCGGCTATCATTCCGATTGTCTCGTCCACAGGTACGTTGGTAAACAGCGATTCTACGTCCAACGAGGCTCTTATCCCTGTGGCCCGTGTGCCCCGCAGTAAGTCAACAAATTCCTTTGGAGACTTCAGGCTGAAGTCGCAAGGAACATAAGGAGTCAGCAGGCCGTTGAGTCGCTTCGCCAGTCTGTACGTGGGTGTGGGTATCTGGCTAATGATTGGCCGAAGTGGCTTTCCAGGAATTTTGGAGAATTGATTTTCGATTTACCTCCAATAGTGAAGCGTAATGTACGAAAGATCGAGAAAATTCGTGTTAGAATTATTAATCTTACTTTTTCGGTCATATTTAATAATATATATATATATATATATATATATATATATATATATATATATATATATATATATATATATATATATATATATATATATATATATATATATATATATATATATATATTGGTGTATACTGGCAGCAGGTTTTCTTTCAAACATGTTTCATTGAATATGACCGCATATTCTGTATTTATTATTTTCTGGTTTAGGGCTTCTATCCCTCTAACTATTTTCTTAGCATCAGGGCTTAATTGAAACACGAGTTCTCCAAAACTCATTTTCGTACTTTTAAGGTGAAGAAAAGAAGTGATTTACTATAGAGTGTATTACACTTATTTGTATAATTTGCACGACGTTTCGAACCTCCATGGTTCATTCTCAAGTGAACAGATCTTACAATACTAGTTGATTTTATACCCGCATTAGGTCAGGTGATAATACAATGAAGGTGAAAACATGGGGGGATACATAAGGGATAAACATAGGGGCTGCAGAAGGCTTATTGGCCCATACGAGGCATCTCCTATCTAAACACAAAGATTAATCCAGTGTAATTGGCAAATTACACTGGATTAATCTTTGTGCCAATTACACTGGATTAATCCAGTGTAATTGGCAAATTACACTGGATTAATCTTTGTGTTTAGATAGGAGATGCCTCGTATGGGCCAATAAGCCTTCTGCAGCCCCTATGTTTATCCCTTATGTATCCCCCCATGTTTTCACCTTCATTGTATTATCACCTGACCTAATGCGGGTATAAAATCAACTAGTATTGTAAGATCTGTTCACTTGAGAATGAACCATGGAGGTTCGAAACGTCGTGCAAATTATACAAATAAGTGTAATACACTCTATAGTAAATCACTTCTTTTCTTCACCTTAAAAGTACGAAAATGAGTTTTGGAGAACTCCTATTTCAATTAAGCCCTGATGCTAAGAAAATAGTTAGAGGGATAGAAGCCCTAAACCAGAAAATAATAAATACAGAATATGCGGTCATATTCAATGAAATATATATATATATATATATATATATATATATATATATATATATATATATATATATATATATATATATATATATATATAAGGAAATTCTACCTGCCCACTTACATCAGCTGGCAGGTGTACATGATCCCAATTTTACACGCTGTGCCACAGAGTGGGCCGCTCGTGCAGGCCAATCACCTCAACCACCATCCCCAAAAGCCCACAAGCAATCCAGCTGGGATGGCCCCATTGTAGACCAAGTTGCTGCAGAGTGCCTGGGTGCTGCAACAACACAACACGACATTGCTCGCCTCACAGCAGTAGCAGCACCACATGCAGGGGATTTCCTGTTAGCAACCCCAATGTCGGCAACTGGCACGCGTCTCACACCACACGCCCTCCGAATTGCTGTGGCCCTCCGCCTTGTTGCCCCAATCCACACCAGATATAGGTGTATTTGCGGAGAGGTGGTGGCTGATAGGTACGGCCACCATGGCCTACTCTTCCAAAGCACAGGGAGATGGCACTCGAGGCACAGTGAAGTTAACGACATCATCAAGAGGAGCCTCACCACAGCTGGATGCCCAGCTGAAAGAGAGCCCTGTTACCTAACGCCCCGTAACTCTGATGCTCTTATTGGTCGCCCGGATGGTATCACAGTGAACCCCTGGAAGAATGGCAAGCAGTTGGTATGGGACTATACGTGCGTATCAACCCTGGGTAACACCTACATAAACCTCAGTGTTGCACAACCAGGTGGCGCTGCCACCCACAGGGAAGCGGCCAAATCCCGTAAGTATAGAGAACTGGATCACCACTACAATTTTGTCCCCATTGCTTCTGAGACACTCGGCGCCTGGGGTAAGAGTGCTACCAGTTTTTTGAAGGAACTGGGTTCTAGGCTCATTGAAACAACAAGGGACCCAAGAGCTGCAAGCTTTCTTTTCCAGCGCCTCAGTGTGGCGATACAGAGGGGAAATGCGCACTGCATCCAGGGTTCCTGCCCGCCATCTGAGGAGCTGGAGGAACTCGACAACCTATGATAACCATCTTTGTAACCCATATGTAACTCGTTTTTTGCAACAAAGTTCAAATAAAGTAAATATATATGTGTACATACAAAAGAATGGGGGTGGTAGGAGAAGATATTATTAGTGTTCAGTGAGAAACCACAAGGTCTCTGAATACTTTTTATTTTCTTCTCCGAGGCTATGGGTCCCCACATTGGCACCAGAGGTGGTACCCTCACAAACAAAAATATATATATAATATATATATATATATATATATATATATATATATATATATATATATATATATATATATATATATATATATATATATATATATATATATATATATATATATGCGAACAAGCCTGAATGGTCCCCAGGACATATGCAACTGAAAACTCACACCCCAGAAGTGACTCGAACCCATACTCCCAGAAGCAACGCAACTGGTATGTACAAGACGCCTTAATCCACTTGACCATCACGACCGGACAAAATGAGGTGATAGCCGAGGCTATTTGAACCACCCCACCGCCGGCACTCGGATAGTTATCTTGGGCATAGCATTTTACCAAATCACCTCATTCTTTGGGGCACACGTGAGGAACACAAATGCGAACAAGCCTGAATGGTCCCCAGGACATATGCAACTGAAAACTCACACCCCAGAAGTGACTCGAACCCATACTCCCAGAAGCAACGCAACTGGTATGTACAAGACGCCTTAATCCACTTGACCATCACGACCGGACAAAATGAGGTGATAGCCGAGGCTATTTGAACCACCCCACCGCCGGCACTCGGATAGTTATCTTGGGCATAGCATTTTACCAAATCACCTCATTCTTTGGGGCACACGTGAGGAACACAAATGCGAACAAGCCTGAATGGTCCCCAGGACATATGCAACTGAAAACTCACACCCCAGAAGTGACTCGAACCCATACTCCCAGAAGCAACGCAACTGGTATGTACAAGACGCCTTAATCCACTTGACCATCACGACCGGACAAAATGAGGTGATAGCCGAGGCTATTTGAACCACCCCACCGCCGGCACTCGGATAATTATCTTGAGCATAGCATTTTACCAAATCACCTCATTCTTTGGGGCACACGTGAGGAACACAAATGCGAACAAGCCTGAATGGTCCCCAGGACATATGCAACTGAAAACTCACACCCCAGAAGTGACTCGAACCCATACTCCCAGAAGCAACGCAACTGGTATGTACAAGACGCCTTAATCCACTTGACCATCACGACCGGACAAAATGAGGTGATAGCCGAGGCTATTTGAACCACCCCACCGCCGGCACTCGGATAGTAACCTTGGGCATAGCATTTTACCAAATCACCTCATTCTTTGGGGCACACGTGAGGAACACAAATGCGAACAAGCCTGAATGGTCCCCAGGACATATGCAACTGAAAACTCACACCCCAGAAGTGACTCGAACCCATACTCCCAGAAGCAACGCAACTGGTATGTACAAGACGCCTTAATCCACTTGACCATCACGACCGGACAAAATGAGGTGATAGCCGAGGCTATTTGAACCACCCCACCGCCGGCACTCGGATAGTTATCTTGGGCATAGCATTTTACCAAATCACCTCATTCTTTGGGGCACACGTGAGGAACACAAATGCGAACAAGCCTGAATGGTCCCCAGGACATATGCAACTGAAAACTCACACCCCAGAAGTGACTCGAACCCATACTCCCAGAAGCAACGCAACTGGTATGTACAAGACGCCTTAATCCACTTGACCATCACGACCGGACAAAATGAGGTGATAGCCGAGGCTATTTGAACCACCCCCACCGCCGGCACTCGGATAGTTATCTTGGGCATAGCATTTTACCAAATCACCTCATTCTTTGGGGCACACGTGAGGAACACAAATGCGAACAAGCCTGAATGGTCCCCAGGACATATGCAACTGAAAACTCACACCCCAGAAGTGACTCGAACCCATACTCCCAGAAGCAACGCAACTGGTATGTACAAGACGCCTTAATCCACTTGACCATCACGACCGGACAAAATGAGGTGATAGCCGAGGCTATTTGAACCACCCCACCGCCGGCACTCGGATAGTTATCTTGGGCATAGCATTTTACCAAATCACCTCATTCTTTGGGGCACACGTGAGGAACACAAATGCGAACAAGCCTGAATGGTCCCCAGGACATATGCAACTGAAAACTCACACCCCAGAAGTGACTCGAACCCATACTCCCAGAAGCAACGCAACTGGTATGTACAAGACGCCTTAATCCACTTGACCATCACGACCGGACAAAATGAGGTGATAGCCGAGGCTATTTGAACCACCCCACCGCCGGCACTCGGATAGTTATCTTGGGCATAGCATTTTACCAAATCACCTCATTCTTTGGGGCACACGTGAGGAACACAAATGCGAACAAGCCTGAATGGTCCCCAGGACATATGCAACTGAAAACTCACACCCCAGAAGTGACTCGAACCCATACTCCCAGAAGCAAC
>NC_091179.1:33066815-33084315 GCF_040958095.1 Procambarus clarkii
CCATGACTGTTACATCTAGAAAGGGCAGCTTCCCATCCTTCTCCATCTCGTAAGTGAAATGCAACTCAGAATTCTGCTCAAATGCCTCCTTCAGCTCCTGCAGATATCTGACATCAGGTACCTGTGTAAAAATGTCGTCAACATACCTTCAGTATATGACCGGTTTCAAGTTCATGTCGACTAAGACTTTTTGCTCGATGGTACCCATGTAGAAGTTTCAAACAGAACACCTAGGGGAGAACCCATGGCGACCCCATCTACTTCCTTATACATGTGACCATCCGGGCTCAAGAAGGGTGCCTCTTTAGTACAAGCTTGGAGTAGTTTCCTTAGACTGTTTTCTGGTATGTCAAGAGGAGTACAGGCTGGATCACGGTACACTCTGTCGGCTATCATCCCGATTGTTTCATCCACAGGTACGTTGGTAAACAGAGATTCTACGCCCAACGAGGCTCTTATCCTTGTGGCCCGTGTTTCCCGCAGCAAGTCAACAAATTCCTTTGGAGACTTCAGGCTGAAGGCACAAGGGACATAGGGAGTCAGCAAGCCGTTGAGTCGTTTCGCCAGTCTGTACGTGGGTGTGTGTATCTGGCTGATGATTGGCCGAAGTGGGTTTCCAGGCTTGTGTGTCTTGACATTTCCATACGCATATCTAGGTTTATATTCCCCAATAATCTTTGGCAGGTGGAGTCCAGATTTCTTGGCGTTCAGAGTTTCGATCAATTTGTTGACCTTTGCTTTCAGTTCGGCTGTAGTGTCCTTCGTTACCCTTTGGAATTTAGTTTGGTCAGAGAGTATGAGGTTCATTTTCGCCAGATATTCGTCTTTTTTAAGAATGACGTATATTGGCGACTTGTCGCCTCTCCTGACAACTATCTCCTTGTTCTCACGAAGGCTCTTAGCTGCCGCTTTGAGCTCGGGGGACAGTATAGTGCTTCTGTAGTTGCCTCGATTCTTTCCTCCTTCCGCTATAAGTTCTGCTTGTAAGGTATCTTTTTTACAGGAACTTCTTTTCCACAGCCCATAAAACGGAGGAAAGGGTCCTGAAAGATATTGTCAGTAGAAACGTTATCCCTACAGATAAAAATCAGAAGATACAACTGACGATTTACTATAAAACCAGAAAAACGGCCTGCCTACTCATCAGAAACTCTCCAGACACAAAGCAGAACGCTTTAAAAGAGACCAACGTCGTCTATGCCTTCAAATGCCCTCTTGTTGACTGTAAACCTAAAAAAACACAGTATAAAGGCAAGACAACAACATCTCTTTCCAGGCGTTTAACGATGCATAAGCAACAGGGCTCCATTAAGGAACTTATAATCTCTTCCCACAAACAAACCATCACCTGAGAAATCTTAGCAAACAGCACAGAAATCATCGAAAGATACAGCGATAGCAGGCGGCTTGACGTCTGCGAGGCACTACACATCAAGAAGTCAACACCAGCAATCAACAGCCAATTAATGCACAACTATATTCTGCCCACTTCAAGCCTCCGCTTCAATATAGAAGCATCAAGAAATATGGACCAATAGGCTTTCTAGAATTACTTCCATTCAATACCCATTGTTTCGTGTTCTGTCTTGTGTTTGAATTTAATACCCATTCAATACCCATTGTTGAAAGTTTGTTTTCACCTCATCCACCTCACCCAAAGGTAGATATAAACTCGAAGATGTGTAAGCTCTGTTCAGTTTCAGTTGTGTGTTTGTAAACTAAAGTCTTTGAAAATATAATAAGTTTTACGAAACGCGCTCAAGTGTCGCGTCAGACTAGAAATAAAAATGAATTTTGGAGAATTGATCTTTGAATTACCATCAACAGTGAAAAGAAACGTAAGAAAGATAGAGAAAATTCGTGTTAGAATTATTAATCTTACTTTTTCGGTCATATTTAATAATATATATATATATATATATATATATATATATATATATATATATATATATATATATATATATATATATATATATATATATATATATATATATACATATATATATATATATATATATATATATATATATATATATATATATATATATATATATATATGCAACAATGATCACAAAAACACTGATCCAAGTATGCAGAATAACCACATATGAAAAATAGAAAATGCTTAACGCGTTTTCGGCTAATTCGCCTTCATCAGAGCAAACTAGAATGATTTTACTTTGCTCTGATAAAGGCGAATTAGCCGAAAACGCGTTAAACATTTTCTATTTTTCATATGTGGTTATTCTGCATATATATATATATATATATATATATATATATATATATATATATATATATATATATATATATATATATATATATATATATATATATATATATATATATGCAAACTAACCTGAATGGTCCCCAGGACTATATACAACTGAAAACTTACACCCCAGAAGTGACTCGAACCCATACTGCCAGGAGCAACGCAACTGGTATGTACAGGGACGCCTTAATCCGCTTGACCATCACGACCGGACATAAGGAAGTGATAGCCGAAGCTATTTGAACCACTTCCCCGCCGGAACTCGGATGGTAATCTTGGGCATAGCATTTTATCAAATCACCTCATTCTTTGGGGCACACGTGAGGAACACAAATGCAAACAAGCCTGAATGGTCCCCAGGACTATATACAACTGAAAACTCACACCCCAGAAGTGACTCGAACCCATACTGCCAGGAGCAACGCAACTGGTATGTACAGGAACGCCTTAATCCACTTGACCATCATGACCGGACATAAGGAAGTGATAGCCGAAGCTATTTGAACCACTTCCCCTCCGGCACTCGGATGGTAATCTTGGGCATAGCATTTTATCAAATCACCTCATTCTTTGGGGCACACGTGAGGAACACAAATGCAAACAAGCCTGAATGGTCCCCAGGACTATATGCGACTGAAAACTCACACCCCAGAAGTGACTCGAATCCATACTGCCTGTATTATGTCCGGTCGTGATGGTCAAGCGGATTAAGGCGTCCCTGTACATACCAGTTGCGTTTCTCCTGGCAGTATGGGTTCGAGTCACTTCTGGGGTGTGAGTTTTTAGTTGTATATAGTCCTGGGGACCATTCAGGCTTGTTTGCATTTGTGTTCCTCACGTGTGCCCCAAAGAATGAGGTGATTTGATAAAATGCTATGCCCAAGATTACCATCTGAGTGTCGGCGGGGAAGTGGTTCAAATAGCTTCGGCTGTCACTTCCTTATGTCCGGTCCTGATGGTCAAGCGGATTAAGGCGTCCCTGTACATACCAGTTGCGTTGCTCCTGGCAGTCTGCTATCGCTGTATCTATCGATAGATACAGCGATAGCAGACGGCTTGACGTTTGCGAGGCACTGCACATTAAGAAGTCAACACCAGCAATCACCAGCCAATTAATGCACAACTATATTCTACCCACCTCAAGACTCCGCTCCACTATAGAAGCATCAAGAAATATGGACCAATAGGCTTTCTACAAACACTTCTATTTAATACCCATTGTTTCGTGTTCTGTCTTGTGTTGATGAAATTAATTCCCTATTAATGCCACCTCTTTTTCTGTCTTGTGTTGATGAAATTAATACCCTATTAATGCCACCTTATCCCATCCACCTCACTCAAATGTGGATATAAAATCGGAGATGTGTAAGTTCTATTCAGTTGTGTATTTGTAAACTAAAGTCTTTGAAAATGTAATAAGTTTTACCAAACGCGCTCATGTCGCGTCAGACTAGGAATAAAAATGAATTTTGGAGAATTGATTTTTGATTTACCTCCAACAGTGAAAAGAAATGTACCAAAGATTGAGAAAATTCGTGTTAGAATTATTAATCTTACTTTTTCGGTCATATTTAATAATATATGTCTACAGGAAAGACTGCTTCCAAAATATACTAATATATAACTATATATGTATATATATATATATATATATATATATATATATATATATATATATATATATATATATATATATATATAAATTTATATATATATATATATATATATATATATATATATATATATATATATATATATATATATATATAAATAAATATATATATATATATATATATATATATATATATATATATATATATATATATATATATATATATATATATATATTATTAAATATATATATATATATATATATATATAATATATAGACATATATTATTAAATATGACCGAAAAATAAGATTAATAATTCTAACACGAATTTTCTCAATCTTTCGTACATTACGCTTCACTGTTGGAGGTAAATAAAAAATCACTTCTCCAAAACTCATTTTTATTTCTAGTCTGACGCGACACGGGCGCGTTTCGTAAAACTTATTACATTTTCAAAGACTTCACAAATACACAACTGATTAGAACTTACGTATCTCTGATTTTATATCTACATTTGAGTGAGGTGGGAGGGGTGATGTGGCATTAACACAAGACAGAACAAGAGGGGATATTAATAGGGTATTAAAAGTATCAACACAAGACAGAAGAGAAACAATGGGTATTGAATAGAAGTGTTTGTAGAAAGCCTATTGGTCCATATTTCTTGATGCTTCTATATTGGAGCGGAGTCTTGAGGTGGGTAGAATATAGTTGCGCAATAATTGGCTGTTGATTGCTGGTGTTGACTTCTTGATGTGTAGTGCCTCGCAAACGTCAAGCCGCCTGCTATCGCTGTATCTATCGATGATTTCTGTGTTGTTTACTAGGATTTCTCTGGCGATGGTTTGGTTATGGGAAGAGATTATATGTTCCTTAATGGAGCCCTGTTGCTTATGCATCGTTAAACGCCTAGAAAGAGATGTTTGTGGGAACCGACCTGTGAGATTTATATTTATTTAATTTATATGAATTTATATTTACGTTAATTTATATACTTCGATAGCAATTTGTATAATGTTAAGTGGACTGTATTTCTGCAATAATCTCAATCTCACAAATCGATCCTCTACACATTAGGGGGGTTTATATTTATATATATGCAGCCAATCAAACTACAGAATTAACTACATACATTGAAGAGGTTCCTTATCTTATAGTACAGCAGGTTAGTCCACCAGGTATAACTAGGGTGTAGACACCAAATTATCCTCTTTGAGGTAGCTTCCATATCACCCAGTTACTGGTGCACAAAATCTTCCTCGTCTTGACCTGTCAAAAGTGCGCTAGCTGTGAAGCCAGAATCCTATATATGACAAGCTATATCAGAGAAACCACTACATGGAACATTGAAGACCTGGCTTAATTACCTTTAATTTGAGGCTTCCACGTGATCTAACCGGGTCACCCTATATCCTGACATTAATGGCCATAAATGAATGATAAACGGGTTTCGGATAGACACTTAACTTGAATTTGTAGACAGCGTGTTGACAATGGTACACCTTTGGTTTCCATAACACTACGTCCAAGTAAATTTAACAGGAGCCGAATTTGCTCCCGTGTGAGCCTCTGGTCTAGTATAAACAATGGCTGTTTAACACTCCATACTATTGACGTTACTGGCCGACATTGTCCAGATATGATAGGAGCTAAATTTGCTCCACACGTCTCGGAGGTGACACAACAATGGCTGCCCTCCTTCCTCACTCTGACGCCTGGCTTACATTGTCCACATGTCAGAACGTGATAGAAGGGTCACATTTACTCTACTTTAATATTGATAACTAAGTTAATTTATATAAGATGTTTTTATGATGGTAAAGTCCAAAGACTAATGTATTTAAGAATAATTCCCAGCAGAATAGCTGGTCAATTATAATAGTATGTGGTGATGATATCCCGTTTTCTTAGACAGTAATTCCACTACAAGTTACGTTTTCTATGGGTAACTTGCTTATACAACAGCAATTATCTGTATGATATATTAAATGGTGTCGGATTTTCCGACATAATTCCCCAGGGGCTGCTCACGGGTCGAAGTCCTCTTTAGAACAGACGAACACCGATACTCCTCCTTCGAATTATTAGATTAATTTGATGTTAGTAGTTAGTAATCACACATTTATGTGTCTGTTCGTACAGGACGGATGTCCCGTACTAGAGTTGCAGGGGTTAGAAGTCTAATGCGATTTCATTTCCCTGTCAACTCTTGAAAGGCTAATATTCAAGCCTAATTACATATTATTTAACCCAGAAGACTGGATGTGATCAAGTACTACAGTCAAGTATGATTCAGGGACTGTAGTGAGATCAGTGACATTAGATATAACTTGAAGTTTGTTCAGGTAACTGGTCACTGATATATAAACACTGAGGCCCATGGAATACATCTTGATTAAATAATAAATGTATCAAATCAGTCATCTGATTTATTGGGGTTTAATTTAGTTAATTGATTCAGAAGACTGAATAGCTCATCATTAAAGTAAAGTATGGTTCTGAGACTGCAGTGGGTTCAGTGACATTGGTCACAGTGACTTGTAGCTGCTTAAGCTACTGTTCACTGATTTGCCACTGAGGCCTCATGAACTCATCTTCAGCTTCAAATGATGATACTAACAT
This sequence comes from Procambarus clarkii, assembly GCF_040958095.1. Classification (NCBI taxonomy): domain Eukaryota; kingdom Metazoa; phylum Arthropoda; class Malacostraca; order Decapoda; family Cambaridae; genus Procambarus; species Procambarus clarkii. Next base: position 33,073,326 of record NC_091179.1, read on the forward strand.
CAACCTCTGTTACTATAGTCAGCTGTAATCTCCTTAGTATAATGCTACTGGAGAAATATAATCAGCTGACAAATTTAGATTTCTATTGGTATTGTTTATCTGCAGGCATAGGTCTCCCCAGGCTTGATACTGGGCCTGAGAGTAATTTACCTCCTGCAGAGTTTAACATGGTTATGCCCTGATATTTAGTAGGGCTACCGATGAATCGATGGCAATAGTCTGTCCCTACAAGGAGACCGAAGTCGTTGAGGTGATCAGACTTAATATTATCTGCCAATTTTATTCCTCTATTTCTCAGGAATTTGGCTGTTGCTCTCAGACCTTGAACTTGAAGGTCTACTGGTATTTTGTCCACCACAATGGCTTGTACTCGACAGACGTACCTGCCTAAACGTACTGATGGTTGTACCACCTGGTAGACTTGAGGTCCTGCATCTGTTACAAACCCTGAGATGTTGAATGACATCTGGGCTACAGGCCTTAATTGTAATTCATCTGCCAGCTTTTTAGTGATATATGTTCTCTGGGATCCTTGGTCAAACAACCCACGGGTATGGACCTTGGCCCTCTTATTCAGGATGGTAATTTGGGCAGTAGGCAAAGTCGTATTACCTTTAGACTTTGCCGATTGGACACTCTTTGTTGGTTGCACCTTGCAGTACTGTACTGTGGTGGGAATGCTATCTTCCACCTTGGGGTTTGGAGACGTTGTTTTGGTGTCTCTGCACAATGCTGCATGGTGCTGACCTTTGTTACACCTATTACAAGGGTGTAATTGGGTATCACAATCCTTGATGTTATGTTTCCTGAGGCACCTCGTGCAATGTTGCAAATCTTTGAGTCGCTCAACACGGGCGTCACTATCAGGAAAATTAGAGCAGTGGTACATTGAATGTTTCTCATTGCAGAACAAACATGTTCCATAGCTTCCAGTACCCTTTGGTGTCACGTTCTTGGATGACACAGTAACTATAGGCTTGGAGGGTCCCACTGCATATACGCCCACACTGCCACTGTTCCACTTTGGTGTTGAATTATATTGTCTAGATTGATTTGGAGTACCTTTGGTACTCTGTGGTTTACTATTATTAGTTTCTGAGGGTTTACTTGGTGGTTTTAATTTGTCATGTGTTCGTAATTGATGAACTACTGACTTTAAACCTTCAGATATTTCATTCATGGATAAGATGCTTTTATTGTAATGAGCACTTATTTGTCTCAATATGTCCCTAGGTATTTTCTCCTGGACAATTATTTTCAAGACCCACTCAGCCCCGTTTGTATCTGCTGTCAGGCTGAGGGCATTGATCAATGATTCTACCTCCAGCTTGAAGACTTGGAGTGAATCAGCTGAAGCCTCCGGTGGGGGTAAATGCAACAGCTCATGAACTAAATGTGATGTTCTTACTTCTGGATCAGCATAATTATCCTTGAGGAGTTTTACTGCCAGATCATAGCCGTCATTAGTTAATCTCAGATGGGATACTACTGTTTTAGCCTCACCTGATAATTGGCCTTGCAAATAAGAGAATTTACTACTCTTTGGTAAAGATTGTTTTGAGTCTACAAGGTCAACGAATTTGTTCCAAAATTCATCCCAATCTTCCTCATCTTTTCCTGAGAAAGTGGGTAAATTAATTGGAGGGAGTCGAGCTTCTGCTTGACTCGTATTAGATGCAACTGTTGTTGTTGTTGCTGTTGCCTTGTTCTGGGCAATTAATTTGACATAAGGCTGTAACGTGGCCTGAGTGTGATCTTCATAATTCGCAAGATCAACCATAATGTCGTCTATTTCTGTTTCTGATAAATTAGTGTTGGCAAGTTCAGCCACATATGTTGCAATTTGGCATTTGATTTGCTCAAATTTACCTGCAGCTGCTTGATAATAGCTTTCCAGGTCAGCATAATCAACTTGAGATTGTTGTGACAAATCTTCACATTTCTTGATCTGTCTTGTTAAGTGGCCTTTAAGACCTGCAAGGGTTCTTTTCATTCTCCCTGCATTATCCATACTGGCTAGTTGGTGAAGCCTTGTGGGGCTTGTACTTGGGCTGCCCATAATACTGAACAAACACTAATGGTAGCCTAGGGTAAATTCTGCACTCACTAGGCAATCCTACCTCTACTAGAGGTTAGCACTTAAAATTAATACACATTATATATATATAATCATACACACTAATGATTTGAGTGATAAACCAGTGTCACTGGAAGTACCTTTAGGTTAGCTCTCCTATATCACCCTAGGATGGTAGAGACACTAATTAATCACTCAAAGGTGTAATGATCATAAGTAAATTATTATATATACAACTCAACTCGAGTTGATAAAAATTACACCCAAAATAGGGTCTGGACCATTCATTAATGGTGTTAGGTTAATCAATATAGTACAACTGACTATGGTAATAATGGGACTAGGATGAGCAATAATAGTTCAACTAGTCAATGTTTAATATCCTACCCTGTTGTGGGTTGGCAATTAGTAAATATTATACTGTGATCACTAGTGCAATATATATTAGATAATTCTCTATTTTGGAGAAATAATATACACAATTATTGATAATAGCCTCTTTATTAGCCTCTATGAAACTTCTAATATTATCAAGAAGTATTAAATATTATTAGTGACCTCGCGAAATAAAGTCCACAAAATTCGTAGATAATCTCTCGCGAAATGTAACACCACGAAATCCGTGAACAATCTCGCGACACAGTCACTAATTTGGCTGGCTTCTATATTAGCGCTGTCATTTCACAGAATAACACGCCACCAAATATCTGTGGGTGTGCATGAAACCGCTGATGAGGCAGATCTGAACTGAGGGAGGCTCCTGAGCTCCCACGAGGCTTCGCCGCTGTCTTTGACTGGCTTTGTTTAAATAACACTGCACTAGTATATTTAATGAATCCACTGGTTAACTGGTTCATCCGGTACTAAGATGACCAAATGTGGGTTCAAAGGATCAAATAATCCGTCATCCGGTTCGAAGGACCAAATAATGTGGGAACCGACCTGTGAGATTTATATTTATTTAATTTATATGAATTTATATTTATGTTAATTTATATACTTCGATAGCAATTTGTATAATGTTAAGTGGACTGTATTTCTGCAATAATCTCAATCTCACAAATCGATCCTCTACACATTAGGGGGGTTTATATTTATATATATGCAGCCAATCAAACTACAGAATTAACTACATACATTGAAGAGGTTCCTTATCTTATAGTACAGCAGGTTAGTCCACCAGGTATAACTAGGGTGTAGACACCAAATTATCCTCTTTGAGGTAGCTTCCATATCACCCAGTAACTGGTGCACAAAATCTTCCTCGTCTTGACCTGTCAAAAGTGCGCTAGCTGTGAAGCCAGAATCCTATATATGACAAGCTATATCAGAGAAACCACTACATGGAACATTGAAGACCTGGCTTAATTACCTTTAGTTTGAGGCTTCCACGTGATCTAACCGGGTCACCCTATATCCTGACATTAATGGCCATAAATGAATGATAAACGGGTTTCGGATAGACACTTAACTTGAATTTGTAGACAGCGTGTTGACAATGGTACACCTTTGGTTTCCATAACACTACGTCCAAGTAAATTTAACAGGAGCCGAATTTGCTCCCGTGTGAGCCTCTGGTCTAGTATAAACAATGGCTGTTTAACACTCCATACTATTGACGTTACTGGCCGACATTGTCCAGATATGATAGGAGCTAAATTTGCTCCACACGTCTCGGAGGTGACACAACAATGGCTGCCCTCCTTCCTCACTCTGACGCCTGGCTTACATTGTCCACATGTCAGAACGTGATAGAAGGGTCACATTTACTCTACTTTAATATTGATAACTAAGTTAATTTATATAAGATGTTTTTATGATGGTAAAGTCCAAAGACTAATGTATTTAAGAATAATTCCCAGCAGAATAGCTGGTCAATTATAATAGTATGTGGTGATGATATCCCGTTTTCTTAGACGGTAATTCCACTACAAGTTACGTTTTCTATGGGTAACTTGCTTATACAACAGCAATTATCTGTACGATATATTAAATGGTGTCGGATTTTCCGACAATGTTGTTGTCTTGCCTATATACTGGGTTTTTTGGAGCTTACAGTCCCCAAGTGGGCATTTGAAGGCATAGACGACGTTAGTCTCTTTTAAAGCGTTCTGTTTTGTGTCTGGAGAGTTTCTCATGAGTAGGCTGGCCGTTTTTCTGGTTTTATAGTAAATCGTCAGTTGTATCTTCTGATTTTTGTCTGTAGGGATAATGTTTCTATTAACAATATCTTTCAGGACCCTTTCCTCCGTTTTATGAGCTGTGGAAAGAAGTTCCTTGAAAATAGTCTAATAGGGGGTATAGGTGTTGTGTTAGTTGTCTCTTCAGAGGTTGCATGGCTTTTCACTTTCCTTCTTATGATGTCTAAGAAGACATCATAAGAAGGAAAGTGAAAAGCCATGCAACCTCTGAAGAGACAACTAACACAACACCTATACCCCCTATTAGACTATTTTACAGGAACTTCTTTTCCACAGCTCATAAAACGGAGGAAAGGGTCCTGAAAGATATTGTTAATAGAAACGTTATCCCTACAGACAAAAATCAGAAGATACAACTGACGATTTACTATAAAACCAGAAAAACGGCCAGCCTACTCATGAGAAACTCTCCAGACACAAAACAGAACGCTTTAAAAGAGACTAACGTCGTCTATGCCTTCAAATGCCCACTTGGGGACTGTAAGCTCCAAAAAACCCAGTATATAGGCAAGACAACAACATCTCTTTCTAGGCGTTTAACGATGCATAAGCAACAGGGCTCCATTAAGGAACATATAATCTCTTCCCATAACCAAACCATCGCCAGAGAAATCCTAGTAAACAACACAGAAATCATCGATAGATACAGCGATAGCAGGCGGCTTGACGTTTGCGAGGCACTACACATCAAGAAGTCAACACCAGCAATCAACAGCCAATTATTGCACAACTATATTCTACCCACCTCAAGACTCCGCTCCAATATAGAAGCATCAAGAAATATGGACCAATAGGCTTTCTACAAACACTTCTATTCAATACCCATTGTTTCTGTTCTGTCTTGTGTTGATACTTTTAATACCCTATTAATATCCCCTCTTGTTCTGTCTTGTGTTAATGCCACATCACCCCTCCCACCTCACTCAAATGTAGATATAAAATCAGAGATACGTAAGTTCTAATCAGTTGTGTATTTGTGAAGTCTTTGAAAATGTAATAAGTTTTACGAAACGCGCCCGTGTCGCGTCAGACTAGAAATAAAAATGAATTTTGGAGAAGTGATTTTTGATTTACCTCCAACAGTGAAGCGTAATGTACGAAAGATTGAGAAAATTCGTGTTAGAATTATTAATCTTACTTTTTCGGTCATATTTAATAATATATATATATATATATATATATATATATATATATATATATATATATATATATATATATATATATATATATATATACATATATTAAATATGACCGAAAAAGTAAGTTTAATAATTCTAACACGAATTTTCTCTATGTTTCTTATATTTCTTTTCACTGTTGATGGTAACTGAAAAATCAATTCTCCAAAATTCTTTTTTATTTCTAGTCTGACGCGACACTTGAACGCGTTTCGTAAAACTTATTACATTTTCAAAGACTTTAGTTTACACACACACAACTATAACTGAACAGAGTTCAAACAGCTTCAATTGTATACCTGCAATTGGGTGAGGTGATATGTTTCAACAGTTTTGGATGAGGTGAAAACAAACTTTCAACACAAGACAGAACACGAAACAATGGGTATAATATTTTGTAAGTTAAAAGGAAGAATGGAAGTAACTGCAAAGGGCCTATTGGCCCATATTTCTTGATGCTTCTATATTGGTGCAGAGTCTTGAAGTGGGTAGAATATAGTTGTGCATTAATTGGCTGTTGATTACTGGTGTCGACTTCTTAATGTGTAGTGCCTCGCAGATATCAAGCCGCCTACTATCGTTGCATCTATTGATGATTTCCGTGTTCTTTGTTAAGACTTCTCTGGTGATGGTCTGGTTGTGGGAAGAGATTATATGTTCCTTAATGGAGCCCTGTTGCTTTTGCATCGTTTATCGCCTGGAAAGAGATGTTGTTGTCTTGCCTATATACTTAATTCTTTGAGGCTTACAGTCTCCAAGTGGGCATAGAAGGCATTTGATAAGGGATTCAAAATCCCTTATCTCCGAAAGATTTTCACCAATTGCTTTGAAATTTTTACACAATTTTCCATTCGCATCCAAACGGGTTTTTATATACATACCATATAGGTGTGCGAACAAGCCTGAATGGTTCCCTGGACTGCATGCAACTGAAAACTCCCACCCCAGAAGTGACTCGAACCCATACTGCCAGGAGCACAATGCAACTGGATTAAGGTGTCTTGTACACACCAGTTGTATTGAGCTCCTGGCAGTATGGGTTCGAGTCACTTCTGGGGTGTGAGTTTTCAGTTACTATATAGATATATGTATATAAAAGCAAACTTTAGACAACACCCACCAGTGGGCCTCAAATCCAGAAAGCACCACTACCTTCCAGTAGCTGCCATAACTAGTATGCCTTAGCCCACTACACCAAATCAGGCCCTTAAAAGAGATAGAGATTTCGAGGTAATTACCTCAAATATCCCGATCTCCCAAGGGCATCAGATTGGCGAGGGGTTACTTCAGTTTTTTATCAAGCCACTGTCAATGTGGGAAAACTCGTGTCTATGCAATATGCACTAACTTACTTAAACCTCAAGTGAAGTATAACAAACTTTAGACAACACCCACTAGTGGGCCTCGAATCCTGAAAACACAACTACCTTCCAGTAGCTGCCATAACTAGTACGCCTTAGAAGACTACACCAAATCAGACCCTTAAAAGAGATAGAGATTTTGAGGTATTTACTTCAAATATCCCCATCTCCCGAGGGCACCAGATTGGTGAGGGGTTACTTCACGCTTTTTCATCAAGCCACTGTCAATGTGGGAAAACTCGTGTCAATGCAATATGCACTAACTTACTTAAACCACAAGGGAAGTTGTTCTCATTGGTGCTGTTCTCGTGGCCCCACTAAGTGAGGTGATTCGATGAAATATCTATGCCCGTGCTTACCTCCAAATGCTGTTGGGACGTTGAGGATATAGCCATCCATATAGCCGTGTTGGTGCCCCAACACAAATGCAAACAAGCTTGAATGGTCCCCAAGCCAATGTGCAGTTTAAAACTCCATACCCCAAAAGGATTCGAACCCAGACAGTCAGGAGCACTATGCACATGGCGTTCCCGGTTCTTTAACCACTCGACCGACCGTGACTGAACAGAAGACATTGGTATATCCATCCAATCTCATTCATATATATGTCGAACTAACGCTTGAAAAAATCAAGGGATACTACTTCTATTATGTTATGAGGTAATTGGTTTTACAAGTCAACAAACCTGTTACCGAAACAGTATTTACCCAGATATTTCTTAATGGGGGCATCAGTTCCAAATATGCCAAAAATATGCAATAAATGAAAAATAGTTTAATTTCAATCAAACTTTTTTGACGAGTTGTATATAAAGAGGGTTTCATCTGGTCCAAGTCTCAGCATCGTAGCATAAAGAGGAAGGGAGAAAACAAATATTGAATAATGTGTCAACAATTTTCCAAAATGGTCAAAAATTAACATCAAACACAAATGTCAACTGACTCTCAGTTATCACAATAGCATATATTTAAAAAAGGAATAATTAGTTTTATCCAAAAAAATTCAGTTAAAAAAAAATAGATTTTGTTTTTCAATTTTATTTTTCTTATTTGTTTATCGGGCGATTTGCATGAAACATATACACCTGACTGCACGTAAGCCTATCTGTAAGGGTGCCAATTTTGGAGGAAATTGGTTGATGTCAACCTGAGCCACAGATGGCAGCACCTTAGATTTTAATTTTTATTGGTTTATTTTTCAAGTAACATAAACGGAGTTGCTACTCTTTCATTTTTATTCAATTTACATGACACGTACACCTTATATGTACAACCCTGGAAACACAAACCGAAACGGCCTCTATTTTCCACTTGTTACAACTTGTAATAAAGTTGCTACATCTTGGCTTAACGTGTTTATGACGCATTAGAACGTTGTTACAACTTGCTATATTGGTTGTTATAACTGGTTAGGAGGTGTTAATTAAAACTTGTTCGAACGTTGTACCAATGTCGTAGTTTCGGTGTGTGTTTAGCGGGTAAAGGTTATGTCTCTAAAATCTGATGCCAGCTTTTTTCCTAAGTTCATTTATAGATTTTAAAATAGAAATAAGCATGATATATTTGCATACATTTTTTTTTAAATTTTTTTTTGGTGGGGGGGGTAACTTTGACTATTTGTATTGGTAAAACTAAATATATTTTGGAAAATCCATGGCAACAGATTCTTTATGATATGCTAATGTGTCAGAAAAGTGTTATAGAAGAATGATTATATCTGAAACGTGTGGTAGTAGAAACTTACTGCAAATGCGTAAAATTCGTTGAAAAAACAAAACAAAAAAATAATTAAATCTCCACCTCTATATAGGCTGCAGTACTGAAGTTTGGAACAATTGCAACCCTTTTCATATACATCTAGTCAAAAAAGATTTGTTGACATTGAACAAAGTTTAAAAAACTAACATATTCATTGTATTATTCTGAATAAAGTATAAACTTATCTATTGTTTTAAAATTAATGTATACCCATTGTTACCCTCTTTTATTCCAATTTATTTCATCCAATTTCAACCATTTCACTATTCGTCCAACTAAAAAAATAGTTTATTTACAATACACAGAGCAATCCCATTATCGTGATATATCATCCAACAGATCCACAGTAGCCGTGATGAGGGTTCGAACCTAAGCGAAGGGTCTTACATGATGCACGCTCTAATCATGTGCTTCACGACATGGTCAAAAGAACTGCAATCTGGGGTACAACAACAAACACAAGGACGCTGAGGCTTCCACTGAAGCTGAATCAGGGTTTCACACAATTCTGGGAACACCCAGCGCATAGGTTCAAACCCTCATCACGGCTCCTGTGGATTTGTTCATTAATATATCACGATAATGTGATTTCTCTGTGTATTGAGAGTGTGGCTTCAGAGGTGGAACCTCTGGACGACAAAGCCCGAGTACATGGGGGAAAATGTTTGAAATCCCTGTTCAGATTCATGGAAGACTCGGGATCCTTGTGGGTGCAGAAGTTCCCTAGATTGAAATTCTTCAGACCATATCATTGGGCAGTATTTGAGCGATCATCTGGGTACACCCAGTGCATAGGTTCGAACCCTTGTTATGGCTCCTTGGATTTGTTCATTGGATTTTTTTTCCAATTCTCTTTTGGAAAGACTTTAAATTGTGAGAAATATTATTTGTATCCCAACCAAAGATTGTTTATTTGTACCTAATATCTTTAAATTGATACTCAAAAGATTGCCTATATAGCATAATAAAGAGTGAAACAGTTTATCTCCTAATCATATCAGTCAAAGCAGATATCACAGATTCTGGACTCACAAGAGTCTTACTCGCTTGTCGTTACCATGTCCAAATCCCAACAGAGATCATGACACAATCCCACGTTGAATTCTCCAAGCTACCAGCAGAAATATATACAATTTTCAATACCAACACTTCTTGGAACACTGCTTTGCAAGCATTCAAGTATTTAATTTTATCCACACTTATTATTTCTGAATATTCAGAAATAAAGGAAGTCAAAGTTGAAGCCCCCATAGGAATGAGTGACCACAGTGTACTGACCTTTGAGTATTTGGTGGAGGTAGGGATAACCTATCCAAGGATGGGAGCGGAGGGAAAAAGACTGAATTACCGAAGAGGAAAATATGACGAGATGAGGAACTTCCTAAGGGGAATATCATGGGAAACAGAACTTAGAGACAAGAATGTGCAGGACATGATGGATTTTGTCACCCAGAAGTGCCAGGAAGCTGCAGACAGGTTTATCCCAGTCCAAAAGCAGAAACACGAAAAACAACAGAAAAACCCATGGTTCAACCAGGAATGTAAGGTAGCGAAGCAACTGAGTAAAAGAACATGGAGAAACTACAGAAATAACAGAACACCAGAGAGCAGGGAGAGATACCAGAGGGCCAGAAATGAGTACCTCAGAGTGAGGAGGGAAGCAGAGAGACAATTTGAAAATGACATCGCGAGTAAAGCCAAGACCCAACCAAAGCTGCTCCACAGCCACATTTATTTATTTTTTTTATTTATTTATATATATACAAGAAGGTACATTGGGTTTGTGAGAATACATTGGATAGTACAGTATTAACATTCTTGTAAAGCCACTAGTACGCACAGCGTTTCGGGCAGGTCCTTAATCTAGCAGATAATTTTAAGTAGGTAATTTCAATCAGAATTGATAAATGATAAAGATAAAGATTATTACATCCTGATTACACATCAGGAGGAAAACAGCAGTGAAGGAACAAGTGATGAAGCTACGGAAAGGGGAGAACAGATACACAGAGAATGACAAGGAGGTGTGTGAAGAACTAAACAAGAGATTCCAGGAGGTTTTCACAATAGAACAAGGAGAAGCCCCCGCACTAAATGAGGAGGCGGCAAACCAAGCAACCTTGGAGGAATTTGACCTCACCAGTGATGAGGTCAAAAGGTGTCTGCTGGAGCTGGATGTGACAAAGGCTATTGGGCCTGACAGAATCTCACCATGGATACTAAAGGAAGGTGCAGAAGCACTAAGTGTGCCACTCTCTATGGTGTATATGGTCTATGGTCACTGGAAACAGGAGACTTACCAGAAAGTTGGAAGACAGATAACGTGGTCCTAATATACAAAAAGGGTGACAGGCAAGAGGCACTGAATTACAGGCCAGTTTCCTTAACTTGTATACCATGCAAGGTGATGGAGAA